>NC_140648.1:40671361-41276842 GCF_978046115.1 Saccoglossus kowalevskii | reverse complement strand
AGAGAGAGAGAGAGAGAGAGGGAGAGAGAGGGAGAGAGAGAGGGAGAGAGAGAGAGGGGGAGAGGGAGGGGGAGAGGGGGAGAGGGGGAGAGGGGGAGAGGGGGAGAGGGGGGAGAGGGGGGAGAGGGGGAGAGGGGGAGAGGGGGGAGAGGGGAGAGAGAGAGAGAGAGAGAGAGAGAGAGAGGGAGAGAGGGAGAGAGAGAGAGAGGGAGAGGGAGAGGGAGAGGGAGAGAGAGAGAGAGAGAGAGAGAGAGAGAGAGAGAGATGAAAATTGATGACAGCGAACAATCAGACGACAGTGGAACTATAAGCCTCTGATAAGGGCTAGAACTGCAATAAGTATATCCACATTTTTCCACGTAATTCAACATCTACCTATATTCAAATAGTGAGAACAATTAATTGGCTTGTGACGACATGAACTAAAGAACTCTCGATTCCTTAATTAATAGCATTTGTACATTCATTGTTTGTGCGTTTGCGCATATTGCGTGACCTAGGGTCAACAAACAGGGAAGGTAGAAAAGATTTTGAAAATTCCAAAAACACATTACCAGTATATTGCGGCTCGTGCATATATGACGTGAATTGTGCAATATCTCGTGGTATACCCGCCTTCGCCGGGGGTTATTGCTTAAATATCCTCGGGGGCGGAGCTACGCCACGGACGTTCTACGTTGCTAAAACGCGCATCACTGTACCACGTATTTCTATGGGCTTTGTGCGCGCTGCTGTGGAACGCCGGTTGAGCCGGTGAAAACTCGAGAAAACAACACAAACTCAACTTTGAAATAATCCTGAACAACCAAATTCATATATGTTACACACGTAGGGCTAATTTTGTTACACTGTTCAGGGGACTCTCAACAACCATCGCAAAGTACCGTTTTCTGCGAGTTTTTGGTCTTTGTTTTCACCGCAAGGGTTGTCAGGCGGTAGAAAATGCACGGATGCCCCCCCCCCCCCCGTCCCCCCCCCCCACCAGGATACCATGGATTGCATATGCAAATTTTGTGTTTGGACCAATCAAATCAATGGATTAATACCATCAATATACTGGTATAATATAATATATTATATTTAACTGCCCTCGTTTGTACTCATCCACACTCACTCTGCTATCTTTAAACAAGCAGCCTGTCGGCCGAGATAGCTCCGCTGTTAGCAATGCACATGGCAATTAAAGAACAGAAGATATCATTATGAAATGAACAAATCTGAGAGAGGTCCACATGTAGTACCTATATATGTAATATCAAAGCAATTGGACTTGCGGTTTTTAACAAGAAGTTGAAAATATCACTTTTTACCAAAAATGACAAAAATATTCATAAAAATTAGAGAATTGAAGATATCATCATGAAATGAACAAATCTGAGAGAGGTCTACCCAAGGTACATATACACCAAGTATCAAAGCATTCAGGCTTGTAGTTTTCAAGGAGAAGTCGAATAAGTAAAACATTGACACGGACGACTGACAAACCCTCATATGATTAGCTCCGCTGTCGACTTTGTTTCAAATATGCTGCTGACTTCTTATACATATATACCAATGGTTTTGACTTTTTATATTTTTGTCCAACCCTCGCCCATTGCTGGGTAGGTTACGCATGCGCAAACAGAATCACATCGTGTCTTACGGTTTCGTGAATTGAAAATTGGAGTTATTGTCTTTACAATCTGAGCCAGACAACCAGATGCACCATTACCAGTAGCTCCTCATTATTTTTATGAATAACTTTTGTTAATGAAAATGATCACACAGGTTGGTCAATGTAATGAAAAACATGCATGCATGCATGCATGCATGCATGGCAAAGTCCCTATTAAGCAGTTATCCTATTTAAAATACATAGTTTTGTTTATATTAATATAGTTTGAACATAAACATGTCAGTGATATAGATCCATAAGCTGATGCCGATTATGATTTTTTAATGTTAAAATGGTCTACATTCAGTCATCTTGTATGTGATCATCAAACGAGAACTTTTCCATATTGAGAGATATTGCTATGTAACAGCATTATTTAAAACAAAATGGCCACCAGACGACCATTTTGAATACATCTGTATATCTATGACATGATGTATAATGAATATATAAAATGTTAACATAATCAGTCAAAACATGTCAGAGATATGGCTCTAGAACTGCATCCATTAAAACAAGAATCAATAGTGTATAATGTATGTACAAGTTTGAACGAAATCCATCCATAAATGACCAAGATCCGGTTCTGCCAGAAATGATTGACGATTTTTTCAGCACAAAAATGGCCGCCATTCAGCCATCTTGAATCAGATCGTGGAACAAATTGTATGTGCATAAATATAACATGAAGTTACTACAAGCTTAGTACAAAGTATGCACGAAGACAGTACAGCGGGAGTATCGACCAGGAGTATCTTTTCCTCCCAAAGATGCATCATGGGAATGTCAAAATACAAAAATTTTAGAACATATTTGAACTTCTCTGTGTGGGGTTTGGTCAAACCTTGGGGTCAGCCATGTTTGTTGTTATTATTAAAGAAAGCTTACGCATGTGATCATTCCATATTTGAAATTCGCGTTTTCTAATATGGTAGAATGAAAATCCCAGTGCAATACACTGTAACTTTACGGTTACAGATGTATAATATTGTAAATGTATGATGTATGTGTGAAGTTTGAATGTCTAAGATACAAGTCCCGGACTGTGTCTGAACGGAGACTAACAAATTAAACTGCATATGTATTCCATTATGTTTTAGTAGCAACAATGAACAAAATCAGTGGGTCTTATAAATGACACTTGAAAAAAAAGAATGTGCAGCCTGAGTGAAGACATTTATTCAGTAAGGAATACACAGACTTACCTGAACTCCTAGAATACCAAAAATAACAAAAAACGTAGCACATATAAGTACAATATTGCCTATTGGACGCAATGATGACAGTAATGTCTGAACCACTAATTTTAAACCTGGTGCTCTGCTTATAACCCTGCAAATATACAATAAATATTATGTATCAGCACATTTATCACCCTCTGCTGTAAGAATAGCTGCACAATTTTGTGAGTAAATTCAGGAGTCAGGCAAATAAACAAATTTTGTATTCTGAAAGATTTCACTCGGGTTTTTTGAACAGACAGTGACACTGATTAGTTCCTGTGAAGGCCCTCTAGTGGGATTGTTTAGACAGACAGTGAAACTGATTAGTTCCTGTGAAGGCCCTTCAAGTGGGGTTCTTTGGACAGACAGTGACACTGATTAGTTCCTGTGAAGGCCCCTCAAGTGGGGTTCTTTGGACAGACAGTGACACTGATTAGTTCCTGTGAAGACCCTCTAGTGGGTTGTTTAGACAGACAGTGACACCGATTAGTTCCTGTGAAGGCCCTCTAGTGGGGTTGTTTAGACAGACAGTGACACTGATTAGTTACTGTGAAGGGCCTCTAGTGGGGTTGTTTAGACAGACAGTGACACTGATTAGTTCCTGTGAATGCCCCTCAAGTGGGGTTCTTTGGACAGACAGTGACACTGATTAGTTCCTGTGAAGGGCCTCTAGTGGCCGGGGTTGTTTAGACAGACAGTGACACCGATTAGTTCCTGTGAAGGCCCTCTAGTGGGGTTGTTTAGACAGACAGTGACACTGATTAGTTCCTGTGAAGACCCTCTAGTGGGGTTGTTTAGACAGACAGTGACACTGATTAGTTCCTGTGAAGGGCCTCTAGTGGGGTTGTTTAGACAGACAATGATACTGATTAGTTCCTGTGAAGACCCTCTAGTGGGGTTGTTTAGACAGACAGTGACACTGATTAGTTCCTGTGAAGACCCTCTAGTGGGATTGTTTAGACAGACAGTGACACTGATTAGTTCCTGTGAAGGGCCTCTAGTGGGATTCTTTGGACAGACAGTGACACTGATTAGTTCCTGTGAAGACCCTCTAGTGGGATTGTTTAGACAGACAGTGACACTGATTAGTTCCTGTGAAGGGCCTCTAGTGGGATTCTTTGGACAGACAGTGACACTGATTAGTTCCTGTGAAGACCCTCTAGTGGGGTTGTTTAGACAGACAGTGACACTGATTAGTTCCTGTGAAGACCCTCTAGTGGGATTGTTTAGACAGACAGTGACACTGATTAGTTCCTGTGAAGGGCCTCTAGTGGGATTCTTTGGACAGACAGTGACACTGATTAGTTCCTGTGAAGGGCCTCTAGTGGGGTTGTTTAGACAGACAGTGACACTGATTAGTTCCTGTGAAGGGCCTCTAGTGGGGTTGTTTAGACAGACAGTGACACTGATTAGTTCCTGTGAAGGCCCTCTAGTGGGATTGTTTAGACAGACAGTGACACTGATTAGTTCCTGTGAAGGGCCTCTAGTGGGGTTGTTTAGACAGACAGTGACATTTATTAGTTCCTGTGAAGGCCCCTCAAGTGGGGTCTTTGGACAGACAGTGACACTGATTAGTTCCTGTGAAGACCCTCTAGTGGGGTTGTTTAGACAGACAGTGACACTGATTAGTTCCTGTGAAGGGCCTCTAGTGGGGTTGTTTAGACAGACAGTGACACTGATTAGTTCCTGTGAAGGGCCTCTAGTGGGGTTCTTTGGACAGACAGTGACACTGATTAGTTCCTGTGAAAGGCCTCTAGTGGGGTTGTTTAGACAGACAGTGACACTGATTAGTTCCTGTGAAGACCCTCTAGTGGGATTGTTTAGACAGACAGTGACACTGATTAGTTCCTGAGAAAGGCCTCTAGTGGGGTTCTTTGGACAGACAGTGACACTGATTAGTTCCTGTGAAAGGCCTCTAGTGGGGTTGTTTAGACAGACAGTGACACTGATTAGTTCCTGTGAAGACCCTCTAGTGGGATTGTTTAGACAGACAGTGACACTGATTAGTTCCTGTGAAAGGCCTCTAGTGGGGTTCTTTGGACAGACAGTGACACTGATTAGTTCCTGTGAAGGGCCTCTAGTGGGGTTGTTTAGACAGACAGTGACACTGATTAGTTCCTGTGAAGGCCCTCTAGTGGGGTTGTTTAGACAGACAGTGACACTGATTAGTTCCTGTGAAGACCCTCTAGTGGGGTTGTTTAGACAGACAGTGACATTTATTAGTTCCTGTGAAGGCCCCTCAAGTGGGGTTGTTTAGACAGACAATGATACTGATTAGTTCCTGTGAAGACCCTCTAGTGGGGTTGTTTAGACAGACAGTGACACTGATTAGTTCCTGTGAAGACCCTCTAGTGGGGTTGTTTAGACAGACAGTGACACTGATTAGTTCCTGTGAAGGGCCTCTAGTGGGGTTGTTTAGACAGACAGTGACACTGATTAGTTCCTGTGAAGGGCCTCTAGTGGGGTTGTTTAGACAGACAGTGACACTGATTAGTTCCTGTGAAGGGCCTCTAGTGGGGTTGTTTAGACAGACAGTGACACTGATTAGTTCCTGTGAAGGGCCTCTAGTGGGGTTGTTTAGACAGACAGTGACACTGATTAGTTCCTGTGAAGGGCCTCTAGTGGGGTTGTTTAGACAGACAGTGACACCGATTAGTTCCTGTGAAGGCCCTCTAGTGGGGTTGTTTAGACAGACAGTGATACTGATTAGTTCCTGTGAAGACCCTCTAGTGGGATTGTTTAGACAGACAGTGACACTGATTAGTTCCTGTGAAGGGCCTCTAGTGGGATTCTTTGGACAGACAGTGACACTGATTAGTTCCTGTGAAGACCCTCTAGTGGGGTTGTTTAGACAGACAGTGACACTGATTAGTTCCTGTGAAGGGCCTCTAGTGGGGTTGTTTAGACAGACAGTGACACTGATTAGTTCCTGTGAAGGGCCTCTAGTGGGGTTGTTTAGACAGACAGTGACACTGATTAGTTCCTGTGAAGGCCCTCTAGTGGGATTGTTTAGACAGACAGTGACACTGATTAGTTCCTGTGAAGCGCCTCTAGTGGGGTTGTTTAGACAGACAGTGACATTTATTAGTTCCTGTGAAGGCCCCTCAAGTGGGGTCTTTGGACAGACAGTGACACTGATTAGTTCCTGTGAAGACCCTCTAGTGGGGTTGTTTAGACAGACAGTGACACTGATTAGTTCCTGTGAAGGGCCTCTAGTGGGGTTGTTTAGACAGACAGTGACACTGATTAGTTCCTGTGAAGGGCCTCTAGTGGGGTTCTTTGGACACAGTGACACTGATTAGTTCCTGTGAAGGGCCTCTAGTGGGGTTCTTTGGACAGACAGTGACACTGATTAGTTCCTGTGAAGGGCCTCTAGTGGGGTTGTTTAGACAGACAGTGACACTGATTAGTTCCTGTGAAAGGCCTCTAGTGGGGTTCTTTGGACAGACAGTGACACTGATTAGTTCCTGTGAAGGGCCTCTAGTGGGGTACTTTGGACAGACAGTGACACTGATTAGTTCCTGTGAAGGGCCTCTAGAGGGGTTGTTTAGACAGACAGTGACACTGATTAGTTCCTGTGAAGGGCCTCTAGTGGGGTTGTTTAGACAGACAGTGACACTGATTAGTTCCTGTGAAGGGCCTCTAGTGGGGTTGTTTAGACAGACAGTGACACTGATTAGTTCCTGTGAAGACCCTCTAGTGGGGTTGTTTAGACAGACAGTGACACTGATTAGTTCCTGTGAAGGGCCTCTAGTGGGGTTCTTTGGACAGACAGTGACACTGATTAGTTCCTGTGAAGGGCCTCTAGTGGGGTTCTTTGGACAGACAGTGACACTGATTAGTTCCTGTGAAAGGCCTCTAGTGGGGTTCTTTGGACAGACAGTGACACTGATTAGTTCCTGTGAAGGGCCTCTAGTGGGGTTCTTTGGACAGACAGTGACACTGATTAGTTCCTGTGAAAGGCCTCTAGTGGGGTTGTTTAGACAGACAGTGACACTGATTAGTTCCTGTGAAGGGCCTCTAGTGGGGTTGTTTAGACAGACAGTGACACTGATTAGTTCCTGTGAAGGGCCTCTAGTGGCCGGGGTTGTTTAGACAGACAGTGACACCGATTAGTTCCTGTGAAGGCCCTCTAGTGGGGTTGTTTAGACAGACAATGATACTGATTAGTTTCTGTGAAGGGCCTCCAGTGGGGTTGTTTAGACAGACAGTGACACTGATTAGTTCCTGTGAAGGGCCTCTAGTGGCCGGGGTTGTTTAGACAGACATTGACACTGATTAGTTCCTGTGAAGGGCCTCTAGTGGGGTTGTTTGGACAGACAGTGACACTGATTAGTTCCTGTGAAGGGCCTCTAGTGGGGTTGTTTAGACAGACAGTGACACTGATTAGTTCCTGTGAAGACCCTCTAGTGGGGTTGTTTAGACAGACAGTGACACTGATTAGTTCCTGTGAAGGGCCTCTAGTGGGGTTGTTTAGACAGACAGTGACACTGATTAGTTCCTGTGAAGGGCCTCTAGTGGGGTTGTTTAGACAGACAGTGACACTGATTAGTTCCTGTGAAGGGCCTCTAGTGGGGTTGTTTAGACAGACAGTGACACTGATTAGTTCCTGTGAAGGCCCTCTAGTGGGGTTGTTTAGACAGACAGTGACACTGATTAGTTCCAGTGAAGACCCTCTAGTGGGGTTGTTTAGACAGACAGTGACACTGATTAGTTCCTGTGAAGACCCTCTAGTGGGGTTGTTTAGACAGACAATGATACTGATTAGTTCCTGTGAAGACCCTCTAGTGGGGTTGTTTAGACAGACAATGATACTGATTAGTTCCTGTGAAGACCCTCTAGTGGGGTTGTTTAGACAGACAGTGACACTGATTAGTTCCTGTGAAGGGCCTCTAGTGGGGTTGTTTAGACAGACAGTGACACTGATTAGTTCCTGTGAAGACCCTCTAGTGGGGTTGTTTAGACAGACAGTGACACTGATTAGTTCCTGTGAAGGGCCTCTAGTGGGGTTGTTTAGACAGACAGTGACACTGATTAGTTCCTGTGAAGGGCCTCTAGTGGGGTTGTTTAGACAGACAGTGACACTGATTAGTTCCTGTGAAGGGCCTCTAGTGGGGTTGTTTAGACAGACAGTGACACTGATTAGTTCATGTGAAGGGCCTCTAGTGGGGTTGTTTAGACAGACAGTGACACTGATTAGTTCCTGTGAAGGCCCTCTAGTGGGGTTGTTTAGACAGACAGTGACACTGATTAGTTCCTGTGAAGACCCTCTAGTGGGGTTGTTTAGACAGACAGTGACACTGATTAGTTCCTGTGAAGGGCCTCTAGTGGGGTTGTTTAGACAGACAATGATACTGATTAGTTCCTGTGAAGACCCTCTAGTGGGGTTGTTTAGACAGACAGTGACACTGATTAGTTCCTGTGAAGACCCTCTAGTGGGATTGTTTAGACAGACAGTGACACTGATTAGTTCCTGTGAAGGGCCTCTAGTGGGATTCTTTGGACAGACAGTGACACTGATTAGTTCCTGTGAAGACCCTCTAGTGGGGTTGTTTAGACAGACAGTGACACTGATTAGTTCCTGTGAAGGGCCTCTAGTGGGGTTGTTTAGACAGACAGTGACACTGATTAGTTCCTGTGAAGGGCCTCTAGTGGGGTTGTTTAGACAGACAGTGACACTGATTAGTTCCTGTGAAGGCCCTCTAGTGGGATTGTTTAGACAGACAGTGACACTGATTAGTTCCTGTGAAGGGCCTCTAGTGGGGTTGTTTAGACAGACAGTGACATTTATTAGTTCCTGTGAAGGCCCCTCAAGTGGGGTCTTTGGACAGACAGTGACACTGATTAGTTCCTGTGAAGACCCTCTAGTGGGGTTGTTTAGACAGACAGTGACACTGATTAGTTCCTGTGAAGGGCCTCTAGTGGGGTTGTTTAGACAGACAGTGACACTGATTAGTTCCTGTGAAGGGCCTCTAGTGGGGTTCTTTGGACAGACAGTGACACGGATTAGTTCCTGTGAAGGGCCTCTAGTGGGGTTCTTTGGACAGACAGTGACACTGATTAGTTCCTGTGAAAGGCCTCTAGTGGGGTTCTTTGGACAGACAGTGACACTGATTAGTTCCTGTAAAGGGCCTCTAGTGGGGTTCTTTGGACAGACAGTGACACTGATTAGTTCCTGTGAAAGGCCTCTAGTGGGGTTGTTTAGACAGACAGTGACACTGATTAGTTCCTGTGAAGGGCCTCTAGTGGGGTTGTTTAGACAGACAGTGACACTGATTAGTTCCTGTGAAGGGCCTCTAGTGGGGTTGTTTAGACAGACAGTGACACTGATTAGTTCATGTGAAGGGCCTCTAGTGGGGTTGTTTAGACAGACAGTGACACTGATTAGTTCCTGTGAAGGCCCTCTAGTGGGGTTGTTTAGACAGACAGTGACACTGATTAGTTCCTGTGAAGGGCCTCTAGTGGGGTTGTTTAGACAGACAGTGACACTGATTAGTTCCTGTGAAGGGCCTCTAGTGGGGTTGTTTAGACAGACAGTGACACTGATTAGTTCCTGTGAAGGCCCTCTAGTGGGATTGTTTAGACAGACAGTGACACTGATTAGTTCCTGTGAAGGGCCTCTAGTGGGGTTGTTTAGACAGACAGTGACATTTATTAGTTCCTGTGAAGGCCCCTCAAGTGGGGTCTTTGGACAGACAGTGACACTGATTAGTTCCTGTGAAGACCCTCTAGTGGGGTTGTTTAGACAGACAGTGACACTGATTAGTTCCTGTGAAGGGCCTCTAGTGGGGTTGTTTAGACAGACAGTGACACTGATTAGTTCCTGTGAAGGGCCTCTAGTGGGGTTCTTTGGACAGACAGTGACACGGATTAGTTCCTGAGAAAGGCCTCTAGTGGGGTTCTTTGGACAGACAGTGACACTGATTAGTTCCTGTGAAGGGCCTCTAGTGGGGTTCTTTGGACAGACAGTGACACTGATTAGTTCCTGTGAAAGGCCTCTAGTGGGGTTCTTTGGACAGACAGTGACACTGATTAGTTCCTGTAAAGGGCCTCTAGTGGGGTTCTTTGGACAGACAGTGACACTGATTAGTTCCTGTGAAAGGCCTCTAGTGGGGTTGTTTAGACAGACAGTGACACTGATTAGTTCCTGTGAAGGGCCTCTAGTGGGGTTGTTTAGACAGACAGTGACACTGATTAGTTCCTGTGAAGGGCCTCTAGTGGGGTTGTTTAGACAGACAGTGACATTTATTAGTTCCTGTGAAGGGCCTCTAGTGGCCGGGGTTGTTTAGACAGACAGTGACACCGATTAGTTCCTGTGAAGGCCCTCTAGTGGGGTTGTTTAGACAGACAATGATACTGATTAGTTTCTGTGAAGGGCCTCCAGTGGGGTTGTTTAGACAGACAGTGACACTGATTAGTTCCTGTGAAGGGCCTCTAGTGGCCGGGGTTGTTTAGACAGACATTGACACTGATTAGTTCCTGTGAAGGGCCTCTAGTGGGGTTGTTTAGACAGACAGTGACACTGATTAGTTCCTGTGAAGACCCTCTAGTGGGGTTGTTTAGACAGACAATGATACTGATTAGTTCCTGTGAAGACCCTCTAGTGGGGTTGTTTAGACAGACAGTGACACTGATTAGTTCCTGTGAAGGGCCTCTAGTGGGGTTGTTTAGACAGACAGTGACACTGATTAGTTCCTGTGAAGACCCTCTAGTGGGGTTGTTTAGACAGACAGTGACACTGATTAGTTCCTGTGAAGGGCCTCTAGTGGGGTTGTTTAGACAGACAGTGACACTGATTAGTTCCTGTGAAGGGCCTCTAGTGGGGTTGTTTAGACAGACAGTGACACTGATTAGTTCCTGTGAAGGGCCTCTAGTGGGGTTGTTTAGACAGACAGTGACACTGATTAGTTCCTGTGAAGGGCCTCTAGTGGGGTTGTTTAGACAGACAGTGACACCGATTAGTTCCTGTGAAGACCCTCTAGTGGGGTTGTTTAGACAGACAATGATACTGATTAGTTCCTGTGAAGACCCTCTAGTGGGGTTGTTTAGACAGACAGTGACACTGATTAGTTCCTGTGAAGGGCCTCTAGTGGGGTTGTTTAGACAGACAGTGACACTGATTAGTTCCTGTGAAGACCCTCTAGTGGGGTTGTTTAGACAGACAGTGACACTGATTAGTTCCTGTGAAGGGCCTCTAGTGGGGTTGTTTAGACAGACAGTGACACTGATTAGTTCCTGTGAAGGGCCTCTAGTGGGGTTGTTTAGACAGACAGTGACACTGATTAGTTCCTGTGAAGGGCCTCTAGTGGGGTTGTTTAGACAGACAGTGACACTGATTAGTTCCTGTGAAGGGCCTCTAGTGGGGTTGTTTAGACAGACAGTGACACTGATTAGTTCCTGTGAAGGCCCTCTAGTGGGGTTGTTTAGACAGACAGTGACACTGATTAGTTCCTGTGAAGACCCTCTAGTGGGGTTGTTTAGACAGACAGTGACACTGATTAGTTCCTGTGAAGGGCCTCTAGTGGGGTTGTTTAGACAGACAATGATACTGATTAGTTCCTGTGAAGACCCTCTAGTGGGGTTGTTTAGACAGACAGTGACACTGATTAGTTCCTGTGAAGACCCTCTAGTGGGATTGTTTAGACAGACAGTGACACTGATTAGTTCCTGTGAAGGGCCTCTAGTGGGATTCTTTGGACAGACAGTGACACTGATTAGTTCCTGTGAAGACCCTCTAGTGGGGTTGTTTAGACAGACAGTGACACTGATTAGTTCCTGTGAAGGGCCTCTAGTGGGGTTGTTTAGACAGACAGTGACACTGATTAGTTCCTGTGAAGGGCCTCTAGTGGGGTTGTTTAGACAGACAGTGACACTGATTAGTTTCTGTGAAGGCCCTCTAGTGGGATTGTTTAGACAGACAGTGACACTGATTAGTTCCTGTGAAGGGCCTCTAGTGGGGTTGTTTAGACAGACAGTGACATTTATTAGTTCCTGTGAAGGCCCCTCAAGTGGGGTCTTTGGACAGACAGTGACACTGATTAGTTCCTGTGAAGACCCTCTAGTGGGGTTGTTTAGACAGACAGTGACACTGATTAGTTCCTGTGAAGGGCCTCTAGTGGGGTTGTTTAGACAGACAGTGACACTGATTAGTTCCTGTGAAGGGCCTCTAGTGGGGTTCTTTGGACAGACAGTGACACGGATTAGTTCCTGAGAAAGGCCTCTAGTGGGGTTCTTTGGACAGACAGTGACACTGATTAGTTCCTGTGAAAGGCCTCTAGTGGGGTTCTTTGGACAGACAGTGACACTGATTAGTTCCTGTGAAAGGCCTCTAGTGGGGTTCTTTGGACAGACAGTGACACTGATTAGTTCCTGTGAAAGGCCTCTAGTGGGGTTCTTTGGACAGACAGTGACACTGATTAGTTCCTGTGAAGGCCTCTAGTGGGGTTCTTTGGACAGACAGTGACACTGATTAGTTCCTGTGAAGGGCCTCTAGTGGGGTTGTTTAGACAGACAGTGACACTGATTAGTTCCTGTGAAGGGCCTCTAGTGGGGTTGTTTAGACAGACAGTGACACTGATTAGTTCCTGTGAAGGCCCTCTAGTGGGGTTGTTTAGACAGACAATGATACTGATTAGTTTCTGTGAAGGGCCTCTAGTGGGGTTGTTTAGACAGACAGTGACACTGATTAGTTCCTGTGAAGGGCCTCTAGTGGCCGGGGTTGTTTAGACAGACAGTGACACCGATTAGTTCCTGTGAAGGCCCTCTAGTGGGGTTGTTTAGACAGACAGTGACACTGATTAGTTCCTGTGAAGACCCTCTAGTGGGGTTGTTTAGACAGACAGTGACACTGATTAGTTCCTGTGAAGGGCCTCTAGTGGGGTTGTTTAGACAGACAATGATACTGATTAGTTCCTGTGAAGACCCTCTAGTGGGGTTGTTTAGACAGACAGTGACACTGATTAGTTCCTGTGAAGACCCTCTAGTGGGGTTGTTTAGACAGACAGTGACACTGATTAGTTCCTGTGAAGGGCCTCTAGTGGGGTTGTTTAGACAGACAGTGACACTGATTAGTTCCTGTGAAGGGCCTCTAGTGGGGTTGTTTAGACAGACAGTGACACTGATTAGTTCCTGTGAAGGGCCTCTAGTGGGGTTGTTTAGACAGACAGTGACACTGATTAGTTCCTGTGAAGGGCCTCTAGTGGGGTTGTTTAGACAGACAGTGACACTGATTAGTTCCTGTGAAGGGCCTCTAGTGGGGTTGTTTAGACAGACAGTGACACTGATTAGTTCCTGTGAAGGGCCTCTAGTGGGGTTGTTTAGACAGACAGTGACACCGATTAGTTCCTGTGAAGACCCTCTAGTGGGGTTGTTTAGACAGACAGTGACACTGATTAGTTCCTGTGAAGACCCTCTAGTGGGGTTGTTTAGACAGACAGTGACATTGATTAGTTCCTGTGAAGACCCTCTAGTGGGGTTGTTTAGACAGACAGTGACACTGATTAGTTCCTGTAAAGGGCCTCTAGTGGGGTTGTTTAGACAGACAGTGACACTGATTAGTTCCTGTGAAGGGCCTCTAGTGGGGTTGTTTAGACAGACAGTGACACTGATTAATTCCTGTGAAGGGCCTCTAGTGGGGTCCTTTGGACAGACAGTGACACTGATTAGTTCCTGTGAATGCCCCTCAAGTGGGGTTCTTTGGACAGACAGTGACACCGATTAGTTCCTGTGAAGGCCCTCTAGTGGGGTTGTTTAGACAGACAGTGACACTGATTAGTTCCTGTGAAGGGCCTCTAGTGGGGTTGTTTAGACAGACAATGATACTGATTAGTTCCTGTGAAGACCCTCTAGTGGGGTTGTTTAGACAGACAGTGACACTGATTAGTTCCTGTGAAGACCCTCTAGTGGGGTTGTTTAGACAGACAGTGACACTGATTAGTTCCTGTGAAGGGCCTCTAGTGGGGTTGTTTAGACAGACAGTGACACTGATTAGTTCCTGTGAAGGGCCTCTAGTGGGGTTATTTAGACAGACAGTGACACTGATTAGTTCCTGTGAAGGCCTTCTAGTGGGATTGTTTAGACAGACAGTGACACTGATTAGTTCCTGTGAAAGGCCTCTAGTGGGGTTGTTTAGACAGACAGTGACATTTATTAGTTCCTGTGAAGGCCCCTCAAGTGGGGTTCTTTGGACAGACAGTGACACTGATTAGTTCCTGTGAAGACCCTCTAGTGGGGTTGTTTAGACAGACAGTGACACTGATTAGTTCCTGTGAAGGGCCTCTAGTGGGTTAGACAGACAGTGACACTGATTAGTTCCTGTGAAGGGCCTCTAGTGGGGTTCTTTGGACAGACAGTGACACTGATTAGTTCCTGTGAAAGGCCTCTAGTGGGGTTCTTTGGACAGACAGTGACACTGATTAGTTCCTGTGAAGGGCCTCTAGTGGGGTTGTTTAGACAGACAGTGACACTGATTAGTTCCTGTGAAAGGCCTCTAGTGGGGTTCTTTGGACAGACAGTGACACTGATTAGTTCCTGTGAAAGGCCTCTAGTGGGGTTCTTTGGACAGACAGTGACACTGATTAGTTCCTGTGAAGGGCCTCTAGTGGGGTTCTTTGGACAGACAGTGACACTGATTAGTTCCTGTGAAGGGCCTCTAGTGGGGTTCTTTGGACAGACAGTGACACTGATTAGTTCCTGTGAAAGGCCTCTAGTGGGGTTCTTTGGACAGACAGTGACACTGATTAGTTCCTGTGAAGGGCCTCTAGTGGGGTTCTTTGGACAGACAGTGACACTGATTAGTTCCTGTGAAGGGCCTCTAGTGGGGTTCTTTGGACAGACAGTGACACTGATTAGTTCCTGTGAAGGGCCTCTAGTGGGGTTCTTTGGACAGACAGTGACACTGATTAGTTCCTGTGAAAGGCCTCTAGTGGGGTTCTTTGGACAGACAGTGACACTGATTAGTTCCTGTGAAGGGCCTCTAGTGGGGTTCTTTGGACAGACAGTGACACTGATTAGTTCCTGTGAAAGGCCTCTAGTGGGGTTCTTTGGACAGACAGTGACACTGATTAGTTCCTGTGAAGGGCCTCTAGTGGGATTCTTTGGACAGACAGTGACACTGATTAGTTCCTGTGAAAGGCCTCTAGTGGGGTTCTTTGGACAGACAGTGACACTGATTAGTTCCTGTGAAGGGCCTCTAGTGGGGTTGTTTAGACAGACAGTGACACTGATTAGTTCCTGTGAAGGGCCTCTAGTGGGGTTGTTTAGACAGACAATGACACTGATTAGTTCCTGTGAAGACCCTCTAGTGGGGTTGTTTAGACAGACAGTGACACTGATTAGTTCCTGTGAAGACCCTCTAGTGGGATTGTTTAGACAGACAGTGACACTGATTAGTTCCTGTGAAGGGCCTCTAGTGGGGTTCTTTGGACAGACAGTGACACTGATTAGTTCCTGTGAAAGGCCTCTAGTGGGGTTGTTTAGACAGACAGTGACACTGATTAGTTCCTGTGAAGGGCCTCTAGTGGGGTTGTTTAGACAGACAGTGACACTGATTAGTTCCTGTGAAGGGCCTCTAGTGGCCGGGGTTGTTTAGACAGACAGTGACACCGATTAGTTCCTGTGAAGGCCCTCTAGTGGGGTTGTTTAGACAGACAATGATACTGATTAGTTTCTGTGAAGGGCCTCTAGTGGGGTTGTTTAGACAGACAGTGACACTGATTAGTTCCTGTGAAGGGCCTCTAGTGGCCGGGGTTGTTTAGACAGACATTGACACTGATTAGTTCCTGTGAAGACCCTCTAGTGGGGTTGTTTAGACAGACAGTGACACTGATTAGTTCCTGTGAAGGGCCTCTAGTGGGGTTGTTTAGACAGACAGTGACACTGATTAGTTCCTGTGAAGGCCCCTCAAGTGGGGTTGTTTAGACAGACAGTGACACTGATTAGTTCCTGTGAAGGGCCTCTAGTGGGGTTGTTTAGACAGACAGTGACACTGATTAGTTCCTGTGAAGGCCCTCTAGTGGGATTGTTTAGACAGACAGTGACACCGATTAGTTCCTGTGAAGGCCCCTCAAGTGGGGTTGTTTAGACAGACAGTGACACCGATTAGTTCCTGTGAAGGCCCTCTAGTTGGGTTGTTTAGACAGACAGTGACACTGATTAGTTCCTGTGAAGGCCCCTCAAGTGGGGTTGTTTAGACAGACAGTGACACTGATTAGTTCCTGTGAAGGGCCTCTAGTGGGGTTGTTTAGACAGACAGTGACACTGATTAGTTCCTGTGAAGGCCCCTCAAGTGGGGTTGTTTAGACAGACAGTGACACTGATTAGTTCCTGTGAAGGGCCTCTAGTGGGGTTGTTTAGACAGACAGTGACACTGATTAGTTCCTGTGAAGGCCCTCTAGTGGGATTGTTTAGACAGACAGTGACACCGATTAGTTCCTGTGAAGGCCCCTCAAGTGGGGTTGTTTAGACAGACAGTGACACCGATTAGTTCCTGTGAAGGCCCTCTAGTTGGGTTGTTTAGACAGACAGTGACACTGATTAGTTCCTGTGAAGGCCCCTCAAGTGGGGTTGTTTAGACAGACAGTGACACCGATTAGTTCCTGTGAAGGCCCTCTAGTTGGGTTGTTTAGACAGACAGTGACACTGATTAGTTCCTGTGAAGGCCCCTGAATGGTCTATAGATTTAAGAGTCTGAGTTCATGCCCAAGAAGACTATGAGTCCTGATCTCATACCCAAGATGTCAAAAAGCACCTAGATCAAACCTGACAAGTTGTAGAAAACTGAGGTCATACCTGAGGGGCCGAAGAGTCCTGAGCAATCTAAGTACACGTAAAACACCAAATATTTTTGGGCTAGAAGTGGCTGCAAATGACACAATAATATCTATCAGTGATATGAACACAAGGAATCCATCCATAACATTCCAACCACTCTTTAAGTAGGTGTGTTTTCCAATAACAAACCCTCTAGCCAGCACTTTGATGATCATCTCAATGGTGAAGATAATTGTGAAACAATAGTTAGCTATTATCAAAAACTGCCTCTCCTGTAAATAAACAGAAATGCAACAATTAAGTTAACATACTGCCATGTCTTATTTTCTGAGACCACCATGTGTATGTGTGTGTGCGCGTGTGTGTGTGTGTGTGTGTGTGTGTGTGTGTGTGTGTGTGTGTGTGTGTGTGTGTGTGTGTGTGTGTGTGTGTACTTGGATTGCTATATGTTGCGAGGACAAAAATACAGATATATAGCTACTTCCGAGGACATACACACCTTCCGAGGACCTTTTTCATAGTCCTCGGAAAACATAATTTATATTAATAGTTAATTCGATTATTAATACGTTTTGCGTAGCTTAGGTTTAGTATCGGGGGAAGGTATGGTTCACGTTATATTAATATAATTGTACCATACCTTACCCCCCGATACTAAACCTAAGCTTCGCAAACATTTCTATGTTCAGTCACGGGATATTCAACTCTTGTTTAATTAAACTTAATTAAAATGCAATTCTCCATTGTATTGCATTGTAATTGAGTTTAATTAAACTCCAATTAAAACGCAACCCTATATAGGAACGTGTTTTAATCGAGTTCATATCGCAACTATATTAAAAGTTAATTCAACTATATTAAAAGTTAATCCAATGGAGTCCTCGGAACATATTGCAATACAAGTATGTGTGTGTCTGTGTGTGTGTTCCACAGATATCTCAAGATCTGTCTAAGTTTTCAATCAAACACCTGTGGCTAACTTCTGTCATAGTAGAGGAAAAACGAGATAGTGAATTTCTATAGAATTTTTTTGTTGAGTTTACAGAATTGTTATCATTGTTCCTTCCATTTCTTGGTAGATACTAACCTGATATTTTTGTTTAGTATATTTTTTTTATTCTTCAGTGTGGAATAGGATAATTAATTTATAATGTTATTCTCTTTAAGTGAGTATCAGCTTTGTTGTTGCCACTACATAAAACTGAACATATTGAATTAGGGTAATATTTCTATACAATTCTATAGAATTTCCTTTGGAAAGATTAAAAATGTTTGTTAAATTCTGTAGACATTTCTGTAGAACATTTTGCCTTTTTCCTATAGAAATTCTATTGAATGCTACAGAGGTAGTTTTCAAGTTTTAATCAGGCAGCATTGTTGCCATCCCAGCATCATCAAAGACAAACATTTGAAGAAAAATTTATAATCAATGAAAAAATTAAACATTCACCATTTAAGGTGTAACTATAAAAACTTATTATTCAGACCATCTATGTCTTGGAGGAATGCAGGGCTGCAATGTATCATACTTACCATGCTATCTGGAGGAATGCAGGGCTGCAATGCATATTACTTACCATGCTATCTGGAGGAATGCAGGGCTGCAATGTACGATACTTACAATGCTATCTGGAGGAATGCAGGGCTGCAATGTATAATACTTACCATGCTGTCTGGAGGAATGCAGGGTGGCAATGCATATTACTTACCATGCTATCTGGAGGAATGCAGGGCTGCAATGTATAATACTTACCATGCTATCTGGAGGAATTAATGCAGGGTGGCAATGCATAATACTTACCATGCTGTCTGGAGGAATGCAGGGCTGCAATGTATCATACTTACCATGCTATCTGGAGGAATGCAGGGCTGCAATGTATAATACTTACTACGCTATCTGGAGGAATGCAGGGCTGCAATGTATAATACTCACCATGCTATCTGGAGGAATGCAGGGTGGCAATGCATAATACTTACCATGCTGTCTGGAGGAATGCAGGGCTGCAATGTATGATACTTACCATGCTATCTGGAGGAATGCAGGGGTGCAATGTACGATACTTACCATGCTACCTGGAGGAATGCAGGGCTGCAATGTACAATACTTACCATGCTACCTGGAGGAATGCAGGGCTGCAATGTACGATACTTACAATGCTATCTGGAGGAATGCAGGGCTGCAATGTATAATACTTACCATGCTATCTGGAGGAATGCAGGGCTGCAATGCATATTACTTACCATGCTATCTGGAGGAATGCAGGGCTGAATGTATGATACTTACCATGCTATCTGGAGGAATGCAGGGCTGCAATGTATGATACTTACAATGCTATCTGGAGGAATGCAGGGCTGCAATGTATGATACTTACAATGCTATCTGGAGGAATGCAGGGCTGCAATGTACGATACTTACAATGCTATCTGGAGGAATGCAGGGCTGCAATGTACGATACTTACCATGCTATCTGGAGGAATGCAGGGCTGCAATGCATATTACTTACCATGCTATCTGGAGGAATGCAGGGCTGCAATGTATGATACTTACCATGCTATCTTGAGGAATGCAGGGCTGCAATGTACGATACTTACAATGCTATCTGGAGGAATGCAGGGCTGCAATGTACGATACTTACCATGCTATCTTGAGGAATGCAGGGCTGCAATGTACGATACTTACAATGCTATCTGGAGGAATGCAGGGCTGCAATGTATGATACTTACAATGCTATCTGGAGGAATGCAGGGCTGCAATGTACGATACTTACCATGCTATCTGGAGGAATGCAGGGCTGCAATGCATATTACTTACCATGCTATCTGGAGGAATGCAGGGCTGCAATGTATGATACTTACCATGCTATCTGGAGGAATGCAGGGCTGCAATGTATGATACTTACCATGCTATCTGGAGGAATGCAGGGCTGCAATGTACGATACTTACAATGCTATCTGGAGGAATGCAGGGCTGCAATGTATCATACTCACCATGCTATCTGGAGGAATGCAGGGCTGCAATGTATCATACTTACAATGCTATCTGGAGGAATGCAGGGCTGCAATGTATGATACTTACAATGCTATCTGGAGGAATGCAGGGCTGCAATGCATATTACTTACCATGCTATCTGGAGGAATGCAGGGCTGCAATGCATATTACTTACCATGCTATCTGGAGGAATGCAGGGCTGCAATGTATAATACTTACTACGCTATCTGGAGGAATGCAGGGCTGCAATGTATAATACTTACCATGCTATCTGGAGGAATGCAGGGCTGCAATGTATGATACTTACCATGCTGTCTGGAGGAATGCAGGGCTGCAATGTACGATACTTACCATGCTACCTGGAGGAATGCAGGGCTGCAATGTATGATATTTACCATGCTATCTGGAGGAATGCAGGGCGGCAATGTATGATACTTACCATGCTATCTGGAGGAATGCAGGGCGGCAATGTATGATACTTACCATGCTATCTCAAGGGAGGCAGGGCTGCAATGTGTAATACTTACCATGCTATCTGGGGGAATGCAGGCAGACAATGTTTAATACTTAAATTTACTACGCTATCTGAAGAAATGCAGAGTGGCAATGTATAATACTTACCATGCTATCAGGAGGAATGCAAGGTGGCAATGTATAATACTTACTACGCTATCTGGAGGAATGCCGGGCCGCTCCATTGCCAAAGTTATACAATTGAGAAATATAACACTGAGCACCAAATAGTCAAACCACTTCTGATTGATAAGTGACAAGAGCCTCTTTCTAATTCTAAGGTTTGGAAATAAAGAATAAGAAATAAGTATATATTGAAAAGAAAGATAAAACTTTCCATCTCACAAATTCAGGCAAAAATGGGTAAGAACAATATATTAATAAATTCAATTGAAAAACATGCTGTGACGATATTTCAATATTTGATCTTGTAGAAATTTATTTTTGAGTTTATATATAGTTATTCATTAGTCATTGTTCTTTCTTAAGTTCATATGATTTGCATGTGCACTGACATATTGAGCCATATTATGTTATTTGCTACACTTAGGGAGTTCTCTGAGTATAAATAGAGCAGTCATGTGGTTTGAAGTTCAGTACTGTGGTAAATTTTGCTTTGAACAGCAGCTGGGTGGTTTGGGCGTGGTTTGACAGTTACACATAGTCGGGCACTTCGTGGCGATTGATTGCACCTGTTTCAAGATACTTTCACGGCTTTGTCTTATGCCTGTCCGAAAGTCGACTGGCTTTGTGCATCGGCATCTACGAACGTACAAACGAAAAAGATTGTGAATTGGTCGCTCAAACTACATTGTACCTGAAAATTACAGCAACCTTGACTAGTATGCGCTGCCTCTACGATACCAAGTATACGCTAAGAAGTTCTACAGCCTACTTAGTGTCCAGTGTGAACAATGAACTGACTGTAGTTAAGTAATTTATGTATAGCAAATGACATTTATGCCCACCATTTTACGTTAACTACCACAGTGCTCAGCATATTTGTATTTGTGTATTTAGCGCTTATTATGTAATTAACTTTTGAGTATATTATTATAGTTGATTGATGTTCTGTAGATGCGAACAATACAACCCTCTGGTGTTGCATATATATATATTCTATAGAACTTCAATACGTAACTCTGTTTTGTTTTGTCGATTGTTTGCATCACTCTGATGATTGACTGGGGGCTCGTTGAGCTACACTTGCCTTTTCCCCCACGTGACGGTAGCACGTGACACATGCCAACCCATAAAGTTCATAAATAATAAGTAAATTTAAAAATTTCTTAATGTTTTATCTAGGCATACAGTAATGGTCACATATCTTCCACACCAAAACCTCTTAGCAATACCTTTATCTATAATCATACAATTTTTTCAATAGTTTTGTAGACTGGACATAAATGTAGGATCTCAAGGATAAAAGGACAGACACCTTAAGAATAACCTTGGAGTTCAGTTCAGAGAAAGACTTGGCTCAAAAGATGACCTAGAAATTTGAGAGATAAACTCGGGGTTCAGTTCACAGAAAGACTTGGCTCAAAAGATGACCTAGAAATTTGAGAGATAACCTTGGGGTTCAGTTCAGAGAAAGACTTGGCTCAAAAGATATACCTAGAGATTAGAGAGATAACCTTGGGGTTCAGTTCAGAGAAAGACTTGGCTCAAAAGATATACCTAGAGATTAGAGAGATAACCTTGGGGTTCAGTTCAGAGAAAGACTTGGCTCAAAAGATATACCTAGAGATTAGAGAGATAACCTTGGGGTTCAGTTCAGAGAAAGACTTGGCTCAAAAGATGACCTAGAGATTAGAGAGATAACCTTGGGGTTCAGTTCAGAGAAAGACTTGGCTCAAAAGATATACCTAGAGATTAGAGAGATAACCTTGGGGTTCAGTTCAGAGAAAGACTTGGCTCAAAAGATGACCTAGAAATTTGAGAGATAACCTTGGGGTTCAGTTCAGAGAAAGACTTGGCTCAAAAGATATACCTAGAGATTAGAGAGATAACCTTGGGGTTCAGTTCAGAGAAAGACTTGGCTCAAAAGATATACCTAGAGATTAGAGAGATAACCTTGGGGTTCAGTTCAGAGAAAGACTTGGCTCAAAAGATGACCTAGAGATTAGAGAGATAACCTCGGGGTTCAGTTCAGAGAAAGACTTGGCTCAAAAGATATACCTAGAGATTAGAGGGATAACCTTGGGGTTCAGTTCAGAGAAAGCCTTGGCTCAAAAGATATACCTAGAGATTAGAGAGATAACCTTGGGGTTCAGTTCAGAGAAAGCCTTGGCTCAAAAGATATACCTAGAGATTAGAGAGATAACCTTGGGGTTCAGTTCAGAGAAAGCCTTGTCTCAAAAGATATACCTAGAGATTTGAGAGATAACCTTGGGGTTCAGTTCAGAGAAAGACTTGGCTCAAAAAATGGCCACGAGTTTCTATTTTGAGCAATATTAATGTGTCAAAGCCCAAACCATATGCCAAAGCCCTTGCAATATACGAAAAGATCCCTAATCGATATCCCTACACACCCTTATACTACATGAATACCCAATTTTCTATTGATTCTTGCACTGGACAAATAGTGTAGGTGAATGAATGACTGTGCTTGCTTTTAACTAAATATTCATCCAAATTAACTTTCAAGAAGAAAAACTTTATGTGATAAGATGAAATGATGTGGAGCTAAATATAGACCAAGCCATGCATGGCACTGTCAAAAAGTCAACAGCAAAGCTAAAAATATTGTTAATGAGCCATTCATGGTACAGTCCCTGTTATATAGATTTGTTTACAGTAATATAGAACATAACATGTATACATCCATATGCTGATGTATACATCCATATGCTGATGATTACAGTATAATGATATTTTAACATTATAATGGTTTACATTCAGTCATCTTATATCTGATCATCAAACGAGTACTTGTCCAAATTGAGAGATTCTGCTCTGGAACAGCATTAATTAAAACAAAATAGCAACCAGTCGGTCATTTTGATTCAGAACATATGCAAGGGAATTAACAAGTGTCAAATGAAATGCAATGTAAAAGAATGACAAAGACATGGCGAGGAAACAATGCTTGATTTTGTGGATTTTTTAAAAATTAAAAAACAGTCGTCATTTTGCCATCTTGAATCTGATCATCAAACTAATATAAAGTTTGTACATGATCAGTCAAAGCATGTCAGATATTGATCTGGAACAGCATTCATAAAAACAAAATGGCCACAAGATGCCCATTTCAGATCCGTTCTGAAAAACAAATGAAAGAATTTTTAGGATGGCGCACAGCGAGACCTCATGCGCTCGTACTTGGTGTCTCTGTAGACCCTGTGTTGAGGATGCCAGATGGTCGTCACCTCTAACACTGACGCAGTGATCCAACCTGGCCATAACACATAAACATGTGCTTGCTTCCATGCCTCAATTCTCTAGTATGGTTCTCATGTATCTCAATGCTCGAACCAGGCAAAAAAGGCAACCCCTCTTGATCCTCCAAGCCAGCAATGTTGGCCAGACGGGGGATGACGATCAGCTGTGGATTGTGTCCTGGGATTTGGTTCTTGGCGAGAAACCTGATTTGTGTGTGTAGCACAGTCTATAAAATCGGCACAACCAACGGAGAAGGACAATGCCCCTAGCTCAGAACGTCCCTAACAGAAGCGAGAGCTAGTAGGAAGGCTGTTTTCCATGTCAAATATTTCAGTGGTGCCGATCCCAGAAGCTCAAAGGGTGGTCTTTTTAGAGCGGACAATACAATTGACAAGTCCCAATTGGGCAGTTCCTTTGTTCAGGGTTAGGTCTACGATTAAGGAACGCAGTAAACAGTCTACTAATAATAGAACAATCAACTAGTCTTGTCCCCAAAGCATTCTTGATGGTGGGTGACAAAGCTGACCTATAGCCAACGAATGCTGCATAGGACAAACCCAACTTGTCAAATAAATGGACGAAAAAATCAGCTACCTGGCCAACAGTGGGATGGCATGGATTAATCTCCCTTCCACTACACCAATCGCCCACCCGCCGGTCACAAAAAACCCGACAACATGGCAGTGCACACAAAAAGCAGTGCACACAAAACAAGTCATTGAAAATGACACAGTCCCTGTTAAGTTCTCTTTGTGCTCGTCATATTAAAGCGGAGGAGTTGTTGCGAGCGTGTCCTTGAAACTTGAGTTCCAAGTGGCGTATACAACAGATTGTTTACTTACATCAAAACACTTGTTTCGTGTCATAGTAATATAGCCAAAATAAAAACAGCCGTTATTCAGCCATCTTTGATCTGATTATGAAACACACTGGTATGTATGATGTATGTGCCAAATACAAATGAAAATGGTACATAAATTGTGGAAATATAGTAGTAAGGCCAAAAAGTCAGATGGCTGTCAATCGGCCATCCTTGACCAGATTTTGAAACAAATTGTCATGGACATGTATAAAGTACATGTATGTGCCAAATTTAAATGAAAACTGACAGAGCACGTCCAAGATACCGCATAAAAAAACAAAAACAAGATGCCTGCCAGTCGACCATCTTTGATCCAATTGCGTAATAAATCGTGATGGACATGTATCCTAACATGTATAATCTATGTACCAAGTTTGAATGACAACTGACAAAGCATGTCCAAAATACAACATTTTCAAAAAACAAAATGGCTGCCAGTCGGCCATTTTGAATTGAATCGCTAAACCACTGCATGTGCATATGTCCTACATAAGGTACTAGGCACATGCAAAGAATGAACGGAATCGGTCCACAGGATTCTGAAATATGATGTTGGATAGACTGACGCACGGACAGACGGACACACGAACGGACAGACTCAGGAACTCACGGACGGTCGGGGACATGTATCCTAACATGTATGATCTATGTACTAAATTTGAATGAAAACTGACAAAGCATGTCCAAAATACGACATTTTCAAAAAACAAGATGGCTGCCAGTTGGCCATCTTTGATCCAATTGTGAAATAAATCGTCATGGACGTGTATCCTAACATTTATAATCTATGTACCGAGTTTGAATGAAAACTGACAAAGCATGTTCAAAATACAACATTTTAAAAAAACAAGATGGCTGCCAGTTGGCCATTTTGAATGGAATCGCTAAACCACTGCATGTGCATATGTCCCACATAAGGTACTAGGCACATGCAAAGAATGAACGGAATCGGTCCACAGGATTCTGAAATATGACGTTGGATAGACTGACGCACGGACAGACGGACACACGAACGGACAGACTCAGGAACTCACGGACGGTCGGGGACATGCATCCTAACATGTATGATCTATGTACGATACTAATTTTGAATGAAAACTGACAAAGCATGTCCAAAATACGACATTTTCAAAAAACAAGATGGCTGCCAGTCGGCCATCTTTGATCCAATTGTGAAATAAATCATCATGGACATGTATCCTAACATGTATAATCTATGTACCAAGTTTGAATGAAAACTGGCAAAGCATGTCCAAAATACAACATTTTCAAAAAACAAGATGGCTGCCAGTCGGCCATTATAAATCGAATCGCTAAACCACTGCATGTGCATATGTCCCACATAAAGTACTAGGCACATGCAAAGAATGAACGGAATCGGTCCAAGGGATTCTGAGATATGACTCCGGACGGACACACAGACGCACGGACACACGGACGGACGGAGACCGAATTATAAGTCCCCGTTTTCGGACTTCGTCCGAACGGGGACTAAAAAGACATGGGCCCCAAAATAAGAAAACTTATCCTACCGGCCACTATGTCTACTCTTACTAAGGGTTCACAGCTTCTTCAGAAAACTCAGTCGAAATACTGGAGACTGAATCGCACTGTTTTTGCTATGATACACTAATCCTGAGGCAAGATGGTGTGGGTCTCTTTGCCTCGGTCATGTGTTGCGTGACGTGGAAGAAAAGATTTCTCTCCTCGTCATTGGCTGATTAATGCCTACAGTTCAAAATAGTCATTTTGACTGACCAGAGTCTATGGTGGGTAATTGAACGTAGTGAATATAGAAAATTCATAAAACAGTCAAAGCGTGTCAGAGATATGGCACACGGTACGATATTTTATCCAGAATTCGTTGAGCTTTGTACCAACGGGTATTGTGAACAGTAAACGTTCCTGTCGGCTGAGATAGCTCCACTGTTAGCAATGCACATTACAATTAAAGGACTGAAGATATCATTAGAAAATGAACTATATGTAGTACCTATATATGTAATATCAAAGCAATTGGACTTGTGGTTTTTAACAAGAAGTCGAAAATATCACTTTTTACCAAAAATATTCATTAAAATTAGAGAATTAAAGACAACATCATGAAATGAACAAATCTGAGCGAGGTCTACCTGTAGTACCTATATGTATAATATCAAAGCAACCTGACCTGTGGTTTTCTACAAGAAGTCAAAAATATCACTTTTTACCAAAAATTACAAAAATATTCACCAAAATTAGAGAATTAAAGATATTATCACAAAATGAACAAATATGAGAGAGGTTCACATGTAGAACCTATATATGTAATATCAAAGCAATCAGACTTACAGTTTTTAACAAGAAGTCGAAAATATCACTTTTTACCAAAAATGACAAAAATATTCACCAAAATTAGAGAATTAAAGATATCATTACAAAATGAACAAATCTGAGAGAGGTCCACATGTAGTACCTATATATGTAATATCAAAGCAATTGGACTTGCGGTTTTCAACAAGAAGTCGAAAATATCACTTTTTACCAAAAATTACAAAAATATTCACCAAAATTAGAGAATTGAAGATATCATGAAATGAACAAATCTGAGAGAGGTCTACCCAAGGTACATATACACCAAGTATCAAAGCATTCAGGCTTGTAGTTTTCAAGAAGAAGTCGAAAAAGTAAAACATTGACACGGACGACGACGGACAAAGTCGACAGCGGAACTAACAAAAAAACTATTTATTTATTTTTTCATCATTTATTTGAATTTATATATCAGCATTTTCACAAATTTAACTTTTTTGATTTGCTGAACAAAAACTGTCACTGCTCTTTGTACTAATTGCTACATGTTGTCTTTCCGTCTCCTGTTATAATTGGATAAATCCAGTAAATATTTTATACAATGGAGACTTCAGACTTTAAATAAATCAGCAGCACATGGACTTGGGATGTGTTTAAAACTTAACTGTATAATTGGGATTCTAGCCGCATTGCATAATCTGTTAGTTATTTGGCAACTTTAACCTCAGAATATTTAGCCTATAATATTTTTGCATCAACAAATTTATAGGCAATATAGGTAATAGTTATTATTAAGAACACATTTGTACGATTAACTTTTTTATCGTTTGTTCTGAAATAAAATTTTTAAAAATATATGCATGAGCGCGTGTGTGAATTCTGGAAAACATGATATCAAAAACAGGGTGACCCCCCCCCCCCTACTCGCACAATCAAAAACAGGGTAACCCCCCCCCCCTACTGATCCACCGACCCCCCTAGGTTGAAGTAACTGACCAATCCCTAACGTTCATTGTCAGCATTATTATCAGTCAAGACTTCGTCTGAGAAATCGTTTTATTTTCTAAGTCTATATTCTATTTTAATAACACCATCTTACTAACGCAATGACGATGTAAAAAAAAAAAGCAAAGACGCCAATGACAAGACGAGGCAAAGACAAATCTGCAACTAAGGGTCATATTTACTAATTTAGACTTGCCTACAGCCTGTCGTGATTCCGATATAAAATTACAGGACTTTCACGTTCACCCCTCGTTTACGCAATTTATTTTTCAAGAATTTTTCATCTCGGTCATATTATGACCAACCTCGCGAGTGGTTCGAAAGGGACGACTAGGCTGAAATATTCGCATCAACGCGAAAGATTTTCAACTACTTAACCGATGACGACACCAATACGTGAGACCGTTGAGGGTCGGTGATCAGACGAGGAAGTGAGTACAGGAAATCTGTTGCTCGTCGACATCGGCCAAATAAACAAAGCCATCGTTCCGTTTATGCAGAGAGCGTGACACTGCTGTTTTAGTTTTCTATCTTCAGCAGTAGTTTCAATCCATTCACATAGCTTTACGTTTTTGTTCTCTTAATATTCTTAATAAAACGATATTGATTGCCTAGATACAGTTTGACCCGCTACACGCTTTATTTGGGAATTTAAAGTGATGAATATAATCATATCAAATTATACTTGCTAATGAAAAAAAAATAAAGTAACATCGTGTGAAACCATGGAAGGTACTAGTACCTTCCATGGTGAAACGTACTTCGCGCTCTACTCGCTTTAAAGCTGCCGCCTATGCTAATGAGCATTGTTGCGGACGAAGCCTTACAACTTCAAGATGGCGTTAATGTTACCAGCTCCCTGATGTTACACCGTAATAAGGCAGCCAACACCAACGTGCATGTGTTTTGTAACCCCTTTCACCCCCTCCGGGGGATGTTATATATGTTAATAAATCAATGTTAAATACTTGCTGATTACCGAACCGTGCGGCATGTCAGCGGTAAATACTTGTTTACCGTAGTTCGCGAGCAGTCGGCGAAATAAACATTTCCATAAGGCATGCTGTGTACCCTTACATCGATCGATCGACCATCGAGATTCACGCTTTTCGACCAACCAACCAATGGGAATCGTGCTCTTCGCAGAGTGACACTGCGATCCTGTCGCAGAGTGCAATAATCGACATTCGGCGAGTCGCACAATCGCGTCGCAGAGTTAGTTTTTAGACCCCCCTACATACCTCATAAATTTGATAAATTTTTACGACTAAAATGGCCATCATTCAGCCATCTTGAATTGGATCGAGAAACAAATACACGTGTATATGTATGATATGATATGTGTGTGTGAAGTTTGACTGAAATCAGCCCAGGTATGTGTGAGATACAGGTGCCAATGGATGCATAAATGCATGGAGGTGAAATTATAAGTCCTTGTTTTCGGACCACGTTTGAACAGGGACTAACAGCAACCTTTCATTCACATTATGAAACCACTGCATGATTGCAATTATTAATATGAGTATTGTGAAAATGAATACCCAAATATTTAGACAACCATGCATATGATAAACATTTAGTTTTCATAAATTGAACTAGTGAACTTCCATCCAATCAGGAAAGTGAACAGCTTTATTAGGCCAATCTGAACAATAATAATAGGGATTGTGAAAAGGCACAAACATTTAGCCATATCTGTAGACATACAAATGTACACCACACATAGCAATACTGTGAATAATGGGGAAGAATTATAAAGTTTTTCAAGTTGAAGAGGTAATGTAGGATTGGCACTGAATATTTTATAAACTGTTCTAACATGCTCTTTCAATCAAAATTGAACTCTTCATCTCATTAACATTGGGTTTCATAATTTTAGTGAGGGGGTATTAACTTGTTTTTTTCACTGTTGGTAACAATTTTAGTTGTTTCATATGATTCAGACATGATTTCAAAAGCTTCAGTCATTTTACTGTTGAGTTGGGTACAGTTTAGGTTGATGTATGGGTGATCGAACCATCTTCATACATTGTGTAACACAGGAAAATCATTTATGAATATGAACAAGCAGCCTGTCGGCTGAGATAGCTCTGCTGTTAGCAATGCACATTAGTAAATGAACAATATGTATAGTATTAAAGCAATCAGACTTGTGGTTTTAAACAAGAATTCGAAAATATCACTTTTTACCAAAAATGACAAAAATATTCATCAAAATTAGAGAATTAAAGATACAATGTATCATCACGAAATAAACAAATCTGAGGTCTATATATATTACCTATATATGTAATATCAAAGGTACATTACTTGGGGTTTGTAACTACGGTGACATGATACCAAGATCCCGTCACAATCTCGCTCTCGCATAAGCGTTCCAACTCAGAAAAAATGCGAATGCGCATGCCCGAGGTAACTAGGATACTGGGATGTCCAGGTGGATCAAAATAGCTGCCCACGATATGACGGATTACGAGAACTATATTTTCTGTACATTTTCGATGTATTACATTTTTCACTATGATGGTGACAAGAAAAGTTTATTTTTTTCATTACAAACCTTGAACATTGATATGCGTCATGTCAGAAGGTCGTAGCCTCAGTCTCGCTATCTACGAGAAGAGACTTGAAGGGGATCTTGACATGATGTCACCATACAGTACTATGCGAGTTGCAAACCCCAAGTAATGTACCTCTGGTAATATCAATGCAATCGGACTCGTAGTTTATAACAAGAAGTAGAAAATATCACTTTTTTCCAAAAATTACAAAAATATTCATCAAAAATAGAGAATTTGAGAATTTGACACAAAATGAACAAATGTGGGAGAGAACCACCAACAGTACTTGCATATCAAATTTGGAAGCATTCTGACTTGCGGTTTTGAAGAAGAAGCTGAAAGTGTAAAGTTGATGCCGATGACGGGCAATCAGTAATATGAACAGCTTGTTTTGGCCAAATATATAAATAATAATAGATGACCTACAGTCTGTCCAAATAGACACCTATTGCGCATAAATATAGTTATCAAAAACATAGGCCATTATCATTAAATTACTACTGTAACAGGTCTTTCTAGAAATTACTGACAACATAGATATTGGATAATAATTACTGGTAATACAAATATTAATAAATGATGACTAATTGATGCTTTGAGTGATAGATCCTGCACCAACAGCTTTGTTTGTTTTTATTTTCCAGCTAACATTGTTGGAAAATCTCATCTAATTAATCAATTTCCTAACAGCAGTAGTGTCAGCATATATATTATTAATTGATGTAACAAATAAGTTGAACTACAGCTATTTAGAAAACTGAAAGAAAGCAGATTCTCACATGAAACACAGATAGCATACTCGCATAAATATGTCCAGGGTACAAGCTGAATCACTAGAAATTCTTAACTTATAAATAACTTATTTTGCATTCTCCATCAAATCATAATATGCTAGTTCCATAATGCTAATGTTGCAAAGAAATACTTACTTATTCTCTGGAGAAATCAAGTAGAGAGAATACTGTTCTCTTGTCTTAAAACATCCTTTGGGTTCTGGTAAACACTTCAATATATCAGGACAATCCTAGTAAAAGAGTCACAGAGAAACAAACATTAGCAAAGAATTTATGCAATTTCAATTCACTGATGTTAGTTTCAACTCTAAATCTAGAATTTTTTTGTTAGAGCTACACATTTATTTGAGCATACAGAGAAAATGAGAGGAAGAAGATACTTGACAAGATTAGTCCAGGAAAGTATACTTTGTCTGAAAGCCAATTTATTCATCATCAAAACAAGGTTCAAATAGATAATATTATAAACTTGTAAAATTAAGAAAACTTGTTGAGCCCTGAGGTTCATAGTCATCTAATGTTGGCTTACAGTGTATATATATATTCATGGTTGTACCCAATTCTTGTCAAACAAAATGAAAATGCATATTCATTTATTTTGCAAAATAATGCTGAGTTCTCAACAGCAATTTGGTTTACTCTACAATTGCTGTGCTTTCTGCAGTGAAACATGCAAAGTGACTGCACACCACCTCACAGCAATCCCAGTATGCATTCTAACAGATGACATTTTATTGTAGTTGCTTTTAATATGCGCTTACATAAATTACAAATGTGTTGCTATGTCATAATAAGTAATCAATAAACAAGAAATGTAATTTTTTTTTTCATATGTGCTTCTATTGAGATTCACTTCTAAATAGAGCAAATACTGTAATTGAAAAGTGTAAATAGTCTAAAACAGGCATCAGAGTAGATTGACTATAAAAGTAATATCTAATAGATGAATACAATCTACCACTTTGTGGAAAAATTTCAAAAAAACCATGAAATACAAAATCTTTACACATAGAGGATATCCAGCAGGTTATAAAATGAGTGCAGTAATTTTCCAAGTATATGAATGTATTAAGATTCATATCACAGTCACAAATTTTGATATCCTATTTATCACATGTATGTATTTCCAGCTATTTCCTCAGAAGAAACTAACATTATAATCGTTATTTGTTTGTGTGCATTTGGAGCCATCGATGTATTTACTATAGAGACACATTACGCGGTAGAAACATTTTACTCAATTGTGGGCAAGTGGATCGGAAAACAGTATTGTCGTTTCAGTGGTAAAAAACAAATCCTGTGTGTTAGTTTAGAATTTCAGAAGAATTAGAAACGCCAAAATCTTTAAATGAGGTTGAAAATTAAAACATATATTGGTAAATGCTGAACAAATTGACATATAACAAGAACATTCAGATTGATGATATTTTAAACAGTTATCACAAAATAATTTGTTGAGAAATTAAATGAGCTAATAATTGGCATTTTTGAAGGTAATTGGTAATGCCAAATACTGCATGGTTTTAAGTCACTACATAATGTAACAGCATTTCAACACAAGTGTACAAATGTGTATACAATTTACAACACTGTGGTGTATCTACCTAAAGTACAAACTAGAGTGATATTCAACTATATTATGTCATAACAGTATGACTGGTACATGTATGACATACTGGGTATCTAGTATGATCTAAAACATTTATACACCAAATATCAAACAGAGTAATCAAAGTAGTATCTCAAATACATTATATTCTTCTATCGCATTATATTAAAATTGAAACTGGTACTGTATGTTCATACTGTGATATAAATTATTGACATCATATGGTCAAGATGAAAACATTAAGCATTTTAAGAACTGTAGAAGAAGCATTCTCATAGTGATAAGCCTCAAATTGATATTATGAAAACACAAAAATCAAATGCTCATTGGCAATCACAACAATCCCCGTTAAAATATTACACTTGCTTCAGGTTGTGTGCAGATGTGATGGTTACAGCATTACACTTTGTTTGGTGGTATATATTCAGTGTGTAGTTAAATTGTTTTCTTTTCTTAGACCAATCCATTTTAACCGTCCAAATATACTTCCAATAATGAGGTTATTCTGTATCAGTTAGCTGAACTGCTTTGCATTACATGTGATATCACATGTGATTGATGCAGTGATTTGCCCTGAATATATAAACCATGACAGTGCATGCTAGTATAACCACAAGATAATAAAATGATCAGTAAAATATACCTGGAGAACACCAAAATTGATACAACTCAACTGAGAAGCAAACTTTTAAATCTGAAATCTGCAAGTAGGATGATGAATCAGTATTCTGTCTATGCGGATACACCTCATCATAAAGTAATTTTCCGTAATCTAATATTTTACTGATAATTGAAGAATTCCAGAATCTCTGAGTACACAAGTGCAACAAGACTATTTGTCACACATGTACTTGCTCCAGAGATATCATTCATAAATCTGAGTGACTCCTGATGTTCAGTATCTTTAATAACTCCTTTGACTTGACATGTTAATTCCATTCTTTGTATATCAAGAGGACCTGGATTTGTTTCTATATCACCACCAAGCAATAGAATCATGCTCGTATTGTACAAATAACATTTCTTAAAAGTATAGTATGGTTTATTGTTTAAAAAGTATTTACTGTACATACAGCAACATTTATTAAGAAACTGTAAATGCAGTAAAGCCATATTTTCAGGGAAAGTAATAATTCAAGAACACAGTAACAATAATTGTCTTAGTACAGTGATATTTATCAGTGATATTAGTAAATTCAAATTACAATGTTTTATAAGACTGATATTACTGTGCTTGAATAATATACCTCAAAGGGGCAGCATTGAAGATGAGCCACTAAAGGGCAATATTAATGTTGAGCCACTAGAGGTCAGTATTGCAGATGAGCCACTACAGGGCGATCTTAATGTTGAGCCACTAGAGGTCAGTATTGCAGATGAGCCACTACAGGGCAATATTAATGTTGAGCCACTAAAGGGCAATCTTAATGTTGAGCCACTACAGGGCAATCTTAATGTTGAGCCACTACAGGGCAATATTAATGTTGAGCCACTAGAGGTCAGTATTGCAGATGAGCCACTACAGGGCAATATGAATGTTGAGCCACTAGAGGTCAGTATTGCAGATGAGCCACTACAGGGCAAATAGATCAATATAGAAGGGCATATAAAATACCCCTGCTGCCTGTAAAAAAAAAAAAAAAAAAATCAGTTAAAAATAAGTATAAGCGAAGATGGCTTAAAAAGAACATGTGGTACAGAATAGATATATGTAATATTTAAAATTAATTTGAGAATACTAAAATTCTAGATAAAAAAAGAAATAAATTTAATTTTTGAACAGTGTAAGAGTTTGATTCATGTTCTACAGCATGAACTGTATCTATTAACTCAAGACAATATGCAAGAATGATAAGCCTTCAGCGAGCACTCCTGAAATTTCAGATCATTGGTACCATGTTTTCGGATACATTCAATAACCTGATACATAAAACCACATTTTTATTGGTCAATCGCTTGACCCTGTATGGCATTTGATGTACAAGATCGCAAGCTCTATCATAAAATTGGGTTTGTCATTTGATGCAACGAAACATGTATTCACAGCAGACGGAAATTTGTTTGAGATGTTACTGGACTATATTTTTGTATTCAGTTTTCCATTTCAACCACTTAGTAAGCTGAGATCATATGTTAGTGATCACACATTGGGATACGAACTGTGCATAAATGCGCAGTGTAGTGCCACCAGAAGACCAATTGCTTGAGAATATTTTTCACCAAATTAATTCACTGACAACAAAATAAAGATTTTCAATAACATACAAGTATTCCACAGTTGATGGTTGTAAGGCACTTACATGGCTTCACCAGTTTTACATTGGAAGAAGTTGGAAACAAATGACAGGAAAGGGGCTACATGGCTACATCTTTTTTTTTTTCAATTTTAATCAAGCATGATTTTTTACTTTTTTTTTTACAAATGTCTATTTTAGGGCAACAGAAACAAAAACAACAAGCCATGCATGGCACAGTCCCCGTTAGTTATTAAATTTAAGAAATATAGTTTTGTTTATAGTAATATAGCTATATAGGAATATAACCATGTCAGGAATATGGTTTTTTAACATTAAAATGATTGACATTTGTATCTGATCATCAAACAAGTACTTGCCCATATTTAGAGATATTGCTCTGGAACAGCATTCAAAATCAGCCATTTTGAATACATGTATATATATATCACATGATGTATAACGAATATATAAAATTTAAATATAATCAGTCAAAGCATTTAAGAGTAGGCTCTATAAGCCCAATCATTAAAACAAAATGGCCGCCAGTCAGCCATTTTGAATCCAATCTGAAAAAAAAAATGCCGTGCATCAGGAACCCGTAATGTCTAATGTATGTACCAAGTTTGAACGAAATCCATCCATAAATGCCAGAAATGCTTGATATTTGATGATTTTTTAGCACAAAAATGACCACCATTCGGCCATTTTGAATAGGATTGTCAAACCAATGTAACTGTTTATCTATGACATGATGTATAATGAATATTTAAAATTTGAACATAATCAGTGAAAGCAAGTCAGAGATATGGCACGAGAACCACATTCATTGAAACAAAATGGCCGCCAGTTGGTCATTTTGAATCTTATCTTAAAAACAAAATTACTTGCATCAAGGTCCCATAATGTCTAATGTATATATCGAGTTTGAACAAAATTCATTTGTAAACAGCCGAGAAATGCTTGATTTTTAGGATTTTTTCAGCACAAAAATGGTCGCCATTCGGCCATCTTGAATCAGATCATAAAACAAAATGATGTGCATCAAGGTCCTATAATGTCTAATGTATATACTAAGTTTGAAGAAAATCCATCTGTAAACACCCGAGAAATGCTTGATTTTGACGATTTTTAGCACAAAAATGGCCGCCATTCGGCCATCTTGAATCAGAACATGAAATAAATTGACGTGCATATGTATAATATCATATATGATGTATGTGTGAAGTTTGATTGTGATTGGTCCAGGCATTTCTAAGATACAGGTCTGGACGCACGCACAGAAGCACGCACGCACAGAGGTCAAATCATAAGTCCCCGTTTTCGGACTGCGTCCGAACAGGGACTAATAAATGTGTAGATAGGCATTTTAACAATTGCACAATTAATATTGGATGAAAACGTCATTACCGATATATAAATCATAATTCTGTTCAAACAATTAAATATAAGATCACATAATGAATTACCTAATAACATGTACCTATAAAATCTCTGATTTAGGTGTCACACTGACTCAGAGAAGAGTGAAAGGCCTTAATTTGGTTCTAAAATAGTCATCGCGAAATGTTGAAATTGTAAAAAATGTAATATGCATTATTTTTTTCTAATTTTGTTGATAACGAAACGTGAAGTATGTTCTAAAAGAAGTTTTGAATAAATACAAACACGAATACATTGCTTAGTGGTTAGTGTAATGTATGTATTCATGCTTGTACCGATGCTCATTTGTTAATCTATATTACGTCATTGATAAGTCTTGAATAAATAGGATCAGTCTTCAACATGGCGTCATAGTAGTCACGACAAGTCAATTTTACATGGTGTCAGAAGTGGGATGTTGCAACAATGACCACGGGATTGAAAGCTCCAGGACCGCTCCAGCTAGAAGGCAACATTCACGAGAACTACAAGAACTGGCTCAAAGCATACGACATCTACGCAATTGCTAGTGGTGTCACGACAAAAGACGAGAAGGTACAGTGCAACGTATTTCTTCATGTCGCCGGATATGCCGCACAGAAAGTACACGCTACTTGGTCATTCACCGATGAAGATATCGACAAAATAGCACCTCTCCGCGACAAATTTCTGAATTACTGCAAGGGCAAACGCAACATTACTGTCATAAGGTACGCATTTAATTCTACCATACAGAACCCAGGTGAAACATTCGATACATTTTTCACTGAATTGCGTCAGAAAGTCAAAGACTGTGAATACAACACGTTGGAAAATTCGTATCGTTTGTGGTATTCGTGATGAGAGTGTGCGTGAGAAACTGCTCCAGACTGAAGATCTAACTCTCGAGAAAGCTGTGAATATTTGTCGTTTGAGTGAAATCAGCGCGTCGCAGTTGAAAACGCCCGAAGCCAGTGTACACGCAGTAAAACAAAATGGCCAATTCTACCGACATCGCGCCCAGCGCCCAGCCAAAACCAGATTTCAAGATAATGATGAAAAATCAATCGCTCGTGACAGCAAGAAGTGTGGAAATTGTGGTGGTCCTTTCCATGCAAATAGAGCCAATTGTCCAGCATATGGGAAAGAGTGTTTATACTGTCACAAATTAGGGCATTTTAGATCAGTTTGCAAATCTCGCTCTAGATTCAACAAACGCAAATCGTTCTCTCACAAAGTGAATGACATTGACACATCAAATCAAAGTGACAGTGATGATGACATAGCAGGTGATCAGTTATTTATGGGTGAGATCACAAGAGTAAGCATCAATATCGACAAAATTGACCAATGCAAGCCATGGACTCAGATATTCAAAGTTGGTAACCAAGACATAAAGTTCAAGTTAGACACTGGCAGTGAAGCTGACAATTTGCCACTACAGTATTACGAGCGGATTCAAACGCCACTCAGACCAAGGCAATGCAAGCTTGTTTCGTACTCCAGTCATCATATTTTCCCGATAGGTGAAACTACAGTTGACATCAATGGCGAGAATGTAACATTCCAAGTGGTTGACAGCCGAGAACCGATTTTAGGCCGTGATACATGCCAAAGGCTTAATCTAATTCGCCGTGTAAATGCCGTCACAAGTAATCTGACAACAGAGCATATTCAGTTAGAGTATAAAGATGTATTCACTGGTCTTGGATGCATCAAAAACAACTATCACCTTCATGTAGACGAGTCTATACAACCCAGTACAGATCCACCTCGCCGTATCCCTTACGTTATTCGCAATCAAGTCAAAGCAGAGCTAGATCGCATGCAAGAGATAGGTGTGATAGTGCCAGAAACTGAACCAACTCCTTGGGTGAACATTATGACCATAGTCAGGAAAGCCAACAACCAAATTTGCATCTGCATGGACCCTACAAAGCTGAACAAAGCAATTTGCCGAGCACATCATCCAACCAAAACCATTGAAGAAATAGCCGCAAGAATGCCAAATGCAAAGTTGTTCTCGAAACTTGATGCTCGATCAGGGTATTGGCAAATCGCTCTCGATGAACAAAGCTCCAAACTTTGCACTTTCAACACACCGTGGGGGCGTTATAGGTTCACCAGGCTACCTTTTGGCATCAACACAAGTGGTGACATATTTAACCAGGTCATGCAAGATATATTTGGTGACCTAGAAGGCGTAGAGATGGTAGTTGACGATATTTGTATTCACGACAGTGATAAACGCAATCATGACCAGAATTTGGAGAATGTTTTGAAGCGTGCACGTGAAGTTGGCCTCAAGCTAAACCCGCAGAAAACAAAGATCGGTCTCAACCAAGTTGAATATGTAGGACACATACTATCAGCAGAAGGTCTCAAGCCTAGCCCAGAGAGAATCAAAGCCATTGTTACCATGCCAACTCCTACTTGCAAGGAAGACATACGCAGATTCGTAGCCATGATAAGTTACCTACAGAAATTTGTGCCAAATCTATCAACGGTAACGCAGCCATTGCGAGAATTACTTGAAGACAAAGTTGAATGGCACTGGCAAGACCGACAAATCAATGCGTTCGACAAACTTAAATCGCTCGTTACACAAGCACCAATCCTCAAGTTCTATGACGTAAACAAACCTGTTACTATTCAGACAGACGCTAGCAAATATGGTCTCGGTGCAGCCTTACTACAGAATGGACATCCCATAGCGTTTGGATCTAAAGCACTCGATGACACTCAACGCATGTATGCCGTCATTGAGAAAGAGTTGCTTGCCATTTGTTTTGGCTATGCTAAATTTCACAACTACATCTATGGCAAATAAGTTCATATAGAAACTGACCATAAGCCATTATTAGCTATTATGACAAAGCCTATTCACAAGCTATCCGCAAGATTGCAACGTATGAGAATGCGACTTCAGTGCTATGATCTTAGCCTCGTACATCGTCCAGGGAAAGAGATGTTCTTAGCAGACACGTTGTCTCGTGCTTTTATTAGAGACAATTCAACTGCAGATTTGTTTGATGACACAATAGAGGTAAACTTTGTACAGTTCAGTTCACATAAACTAGGTGAACTCTGAGATGCAACCGCAGCAGACCCAGCATTACAACTGGTGAAGGATGCTATACTTCAAGGATGGCCAGACACGAAGAACATGACATATCAAGCATCGCAGTTAAAACCTTTTGTGACTTATCAAGATGAGTTAACATATAGGGATGGTCTGATACTCAAGGGCGGATGCATTGTCATCCCAGAAAGTCATAAAGCCGAAATGCTCAAACGCATACATGAGCCACATATGGGGATTGTCAAATCAAAGCAATTAGCCCGTGATATCATATTTTGGCCAGGTATGAGTAGCCAAATAGAAGATATGGTGTCGCGTTGTGCCACATGTCAGAGTTCTAGCAAATTGCCACCAGCTGAACCAATGATACCGCATGACATTCCAAGCATTCCATGGGCCAAAGTTGCATCTGACCTATTCGTATACAAGGGAAGAAATTATTTGTTATCTGTTGATTATTATTCAAAGTTTCCAGACATGTATTTGCTCCCCAATACATGTAGTCAATCGGTAATCTCTGCAACAAAGTCAATGTTTGCACGTTTTGGAATACCGAAAGAAGTTGTTACTGACAACGGTCCTCAATTCTCATCGCACGAGTATGCATATTTTGCAAAACAATGGGGATTTTGTCACACAACCTCAAGTCCAGGTTACGCGCAAGCTAATGGTCAAATAGAACGCACAGTTCAGACCGTGAAAGAGATGATAAAGAAATGTGAAGAAACAGGGCATGATCCATATATTGCTCTACTCAACTTTCGAAACACACCAGTAGACACAGTAAATAAATCGCCAGCACAACTACTGCAAAGTCGTAGACTAGCATCAAAACTGCCTGTCACTGAAGAGTTGCTCAAACCAGAAGTCGTTGAAAATGCACATGCAAAGCTCAGACAACGCCAGATGACTCAGAAGTATTATTACGATATACGTGCAAGTACAACTAAACATGCATTCCAGCCAGGACATAATGTGAGATTACGTACATTGAAGGGAGAATGGAAGTACGGTACAATCCAGAATAAATGTCAAAATGTACCACGCAGTTACATAATAGAAACTCCTGAGGGCAAATTATTCAGACGTAATCGTCGCCATGCATTCGAAACCCGCGAAGCTACACCAACTACTCCACGTGATCAGAATATGCGCATTGATATTAACTCTAGTGACAATCATATGAGTGATCTAAGCAAACCTTATATTCATGTTGAGAATTCTTTTAGCACAAATAAGAATGACAATTTACATGACACAAAACAGCCTGATAACTATGATAATTCAGAGTTGAAACCTACCGCTAACACAACGGAAACTAAAGTTTTCACTAGATCGGGTAGACTCAGCAAACCACCTCGTAAGCTAGATTTGTAGAAATGATACCAGTTGATTTGAGTTGAGTTGTTCGATATTTGATGCCGTAAAGATTTTGGATATGATAACAGTTTTGTATGTTGTTATAGTTTTTGTTACTTAATGTTTTGTGAAACGATTTGATAACTATGTTGACATTAATGTGAGAACAGTAGGCACTAAGAACTGAATGGAAATCATTTTTCTAAACATGTACTACTACTGTAATGAAAAAAAAAACAAGCTCAGAAGGGAAGGTGTAATGTATGTATTCATGCTTGTACCGATGCTCATTTGTTAATCTATATTACGTCATTGATAAGTCTTGAATAAATAGGATCAGTCTTCAACATGGCGTCATAGTAGTCACGACCAGTCAATTTTACAGTTAGTACCGGTAGCAAATGATCACGGCAGGCTGATCACGGTAACACAATCCGGTCATTCTGTGTTTCGCAAGTGAATACAGTAAAACCTGTCAAAACCGACCATGACTGGGACTGGGATCTATGGTCGGTTTTCAGAGGGAGTCGGTTTATTCAGGGTGGGCGTGACTTTGATTGAAACAACAATTACATGTGCTGTAAACACGGGACAAATGAAAGACATCAGAGTTTGCCTCCGGTGATTCTACATGTATTTACAATGTGCATTTATTGTATTGTTTCAATAAAATAATTTACCAAACAAGACAAAAATATTATGGTATGTACATGACATCAATTAACATTACAATAACTACTAAAAGTATTCGAACAGACCGGGTAAGTATTGCGTATCGTAACTGAAGGCGTTCATTTTGGATGACATCACTACGTAAGTTCACGTGAGCTACATGTAATTATCATAATTTATGCAGACAGTCGATTTTGCTGTTAAGTCAATCACAGTCCCTCAACTGTGAGTCAATGAATCAAATTATGATGTAAAAAATCATCAAGTTTTGACTACTTTAAAGAACATCTTTTTTTCAACGATTTTGTTTTCCGATCGAATTATGAAATTTTGGATATCTGTCAAGTAACTGGAGTCTTTGTTCTGTAATCTTGTCAACATGTCTAGCACATCGCCATGCGTCAAGTCACTGTCGTTGTGGGGGTCAATAATTTGACTGTCGTTGCAATTTATGTCATTGTTGTCTATAGATTCATGGTTTTCTTTGTCTGCAATAAAATTCTCAACAATCTGTTGCTCCCACTCGCCATCATACATTACTTCAGTCAGTATACGTTCATCAAAGTGGAGGTATTCTACAACGCTACACTGTGTTTGCGGGTCTGCAACTTGCTAAATAAGGTTTCCGAATTCTTTGTTGTCGTCTGCTTCTTCGTCATCATAAATTTCAATCTTGAAGCCCCCTTTACGGAAACATTCGAAAGCACAAAATTGTCGATCAGAATCGTTATGGAAAGAAGAAAACTCAATGTCTTTTGAACGTTGAAGAAGTGATAATGCAGTGTGCTTCACCGCAATTGAAGGTGATGACCCCGATCATTTGTTTATATCCGGGGTCATTATACTGTCAAGACACCACGCGATGCGTGGGCGTGTGGTGTGAAAAATGTAATCAGTTGCCATTGTTTTACACGGGGCGTTACTTGTAGTGTGAGATTTGGTATTGTTTCTGTGACGTTTGCGGAATTTGGACACAATGCACACTTTTTAGGTCGGGCAGACCGAAATACTAGACAGCGGATGTGGTGCAACTGGTCGCATGGTCGATGTATTCAGTGTGAATATTGGACTTGGGACCGATCAATGCGATCGGTGTTCGGAGTAAACAGTGGTCGGATTTCACAGGTTGTTTTAACATTTAAATTTCGGGGCTACATAAATCGGTCGGTTCTGACAGTAGGTCGGTTTATCCAGGGGTCGGTTTTGACAGGTTTTACTACTTACTTGTTTTCGAAGTATTGCAATTTGTGATTATTATTCAGTAATGATAATAACGTACAAAAAATAAATTCGTTGAATTTTTATGAATTGGATGTAAAATTTAACTTCTCTGAGATAGCTCCGCTGTTAGCAATGCACATTACAATTAAAGAACTGAAGATATCATTAGAAAATGAACAATATATACAATATATATGTATATATAAAAAGCAATGGGACAAATCTGGAAGAAGTCCACACGTAGTACGTATATATGTAATATAAAAGCAATCTGACTTGCGGTTTTCAACAAGAAGTCAAAAATATCACTTTTCATCAAAAATGACAAAAATAATCATCAAAATTAAATAATTGAAGATTTCACAACAAAATTAACAAATCTGAAAGAGGTCCACATGTAGTACCTATATATGTATTATAAAAGCAATCGAACTTGCAGTTTTAAACAAGAAGTTGAAAATATCACTTTTTACCAAAAATGATAAAAATATTCACCAAAATTAGAGAATTAAAGATATCATTACAGAATGAACAAATCTGAGAGAGGTCCACATGTAGTACCTATATATGTAATACAAGTCATTGTTAATGATACAGTCCCCCGTCCAAAATGTTGTGATCTGACATATCGATTTGATGCTGATGAAGACATTGAGATTAAATTGAAACCATTAATAGGAGATGGATTTGTAAAATATTATGATTTAGTGCTTTTACACGAGAATTGGACATTGGGCAGTCATACTGAATCAAATTACAAAAATGATGTTCATGTTGATGTATCTATTGGTATACTGTCTTTGTACAAAATTTAAACTGAAATGTTCATTGTATTCATGGGAAAGTAGGCATTGGTATCATGAAAAACACCAGTCAGCCATATTAGTTTGAATCACAGAAAAAATATGACATGCAACTATAACCTAATATGTATGATCATCATATCAACTTTGATCCAAATTGGCCTAGTCAACTCTGAGAAACAGCTCCGGACAAGTAAAAATGACGATTTAGCGCTTTTACTTGAAAATTGGGCGTCGGCCAACCATATTGAATTGAATCACAAAAATAATGTTGGTATATTATCTATGTACAAAATTTAAACAGAGACGTTCATTGCATTCAAGATTCAAGGGTACCATGAAAAACAAGATGGCCACCAGTCGGCCATATTTGTTCGAATCAAAAAAAATATAATATTTTTGAAAGTTCTCTTTGTGCTTGTCATATTAAAGCAGAGGGGTTGTCGCGAGCGTGTCCTTGAAACTTGAGTTCCAAGTGGCGTATACAACAGATTGTTTATTTACATGAAAACATGCGTTCCGTGTAGTAGTAATATGGGCAAAAATAAAAACAGCCATTATTCGGCCATCTTTGATCTGATTATGAAACACACTGATATGTATGATGTATGTGCCAAATACAAATGAAAATGGTACATAAATTGTGGAAATATATAGTAAGGCCAAAAAGTCAGATGGCTGTCAATCGGCCATCCTTGACCAGATTTTGAAACAAATTGTCATGGACATGCATCGTAACATGTATAAAGTAAATGTATGTGCCAAATTTGAATGAAAACTGACAGAGCACGTCCAAGATACCGCATAAAAAAACAAGATGCCTGCCAGTCGACCATCTTTGATCCAATTGCGAAATAAATCGTCATAGACATGTATCCTAACATGTATAATCTATGTACAAAGTTTGAATGACAACTGACAAAGCATGTCCAAAATACATTTTCAAAAAACAAGATGGCTGCCAGTCGGCCATTTTGAATTGAATCACTAAACCACTGCATGTGCATATGTCCCACATAAGGTACTAGGCACATGCAAAGAATGAACGGAATCGGTCCACAGGATTCTTTAATATGACTCTGGACAGACTGACACACGGACGGACGGACACACGGACGGAGGGACACACGGATGGACGGACATACTCAGGAACTCACAGACGGTCGGGGACATGTATCCTAACATGTATGATCTATGTACTAAATTTGAATGAAAACTGACAAAGCATGTCCAAAATACAACATTTTCAAAAAACAAGATGGCTGCCAGTCGGCCATTCTTGATCCAATTGTGAAATACTTCGTCATGGACATGTATCCTAACTAGTATAATCTATGTACCAAGTTTGAATGAAAACTGACAAAGCATGTCCAAAATACAACATTTTCAAAACACAAGATGGCTGCCAGTCAGCCATTTTGATCCGAATCGCTAAACCACTGCATGTGCATATGTCCCACATAAAGTACAAGGCATATGGAAAGAATGAACGGAATCGGTCCAAGGGATTCTGAGATATGACTCCGGAAGGACGCACAGACGGAGACCGAATTATAAGTCCCCGTTTTCGGACTTCATCAGAACGGGGACTAATAATAGCAATTGGGCTTGCGGTTTTTAACAAGAAGTCGAAAATATCACTTTTTACCAAAAATGACAAAAATATTCACCAAAATTAGAGAATTAAAGATATCATTACAAAATGAACAAATCTGAGAGAGGTCCACATGTAGTACCTATATATGTAATATAAAAGCAATTGGACTTGCGGTTTTTAACAAGAAGTCGAAAATATCACTTCTTACCAAAAATTACAAAAATATTCACCAAAATTAGATAATTGAAGATATCATCATGAAATGAACAAATCTGAGAGAGAGGTCTACCCAAGGTACATATACACAAAGTATCAAAGCATTCAGGCTAGTAAAGTTGAAAAAGTTGAAAAAGTAAAACATTGACACGAACAACGACGGACGACGACGACAGGCGCCGCCTGACAATCACTCACATGATAAGCTCCGCTCGACAAAGTCGACAGCGGAGCTAAAAAAGCTAAAAAAAAAACTGCCGAAAAAACGCCAGGCGATTTCATGGTCTGTTGCAGACTGTACTCTACCCCCCCCCCCACACACACACACACACACACGTGTTGTCACTGAACATCCGCCATGTTGAATCGCTCGAGATCGGCAAAATCTTCATTATAACACAGTCGTTTTGGAGGGACTGTGATTACAACTAACAGTTTAATGCTCACAACATAACAAATACCAATATAATCATAGGCAAGCTGCTATGATATAATGAACAAGCCATGCATGGCACAGTCCCTGTTAGTTATCAAATTTAAGATATATAGTTTTGTTTATAATAATATAGTTGGAATATAACCATGTCAGGAATATGATTTTTTTAACATTAAAATGATTGACATTTGTATCTGATCGTCAAACAAGTACTTGTCCATATTGAGAGATATTGCTCTGGAACAGCATTCAAAATCAGCCATACATGTATATATATAACATGATGTATAACGAATATATAAAATTTAAATATAATAAGTCAAAGCATTTAAGAGATATGGCTCTATAAGCCTAATCATTAAAACAAAATGGCCGCCAGTCAGCCATTTTGAATTATATCTGAAAAACACAATTATTTGCATCAAGGACCAATAATGTCTGATGTATATATCAAGTTTGAACAAAACCCTTCTGTAAACAGCAGAGAAATGGTTGATTTTTAGGATTTTTTAGCACAAAAATGGCCGCCATTTGGCCATCTTGAATCAAATCGTAAAACAAAATGATGTGTATCAAGGTCCTATAATGTCTAATGTATATATACTAAGTTTGAACAAAATCCATCTGTAAACAACCGAGAAATGCTTGATTTTGATGATTTTTAGCACAAAAATGGCCGCTATTCGGCCATCTTGAATCAGACTGTGAAATAAATTGACGTGCATATGTATAATATCATGTATGATGTATGTGTGAAGTTTGATTGTGATTGGTCAAGACTATTCTAAGATATAGGTCTGGACGCATGCACAGACGCACGCACACACACGCACACACAGAGGTCAAAGCGGGAACTAATAAATTGATCGACACAGGAACACCCCCCCCCCCCCCCCCCCGAGTTGTGGATATTTCAGAAATCGCGACACAAGCAAAAGACGGGAAAACGATTTACTTAAAAACTATGTCCCCATGAATTCATCGTTCGTGTACAATAATTTGACAGGGTATGCAATTTACGAACTAGTTTCGTAGATTGGAGACAATTGTTTGCTTTTTTGGTTTTTCACAAGAATACAAAGCTGGCAATCATCATAATATTCACATCTGTATGTCACAGACTGTACACCATTCCATCCCAATACATTCAATTTTACTGAAACTGGAGAACTTACCTTTGCAAACACGTCTCTTATGCCGCCTTCTTGAAGTTCTTGCAATCAAATAAGGTTACTAGTTCTTCTAGCAACTAGTGAATGAGACCACTGAGCCGAACATTATACATGTATAAACAGTACTGCACGCAATGGAGAAATCACATGCCATAAAACAGCGTTACTTACAGATCTAATCCACTGTAAAATACTTATTTCAGCTGGAATTATCATTCGATGAAAAGACTTTTTCTGGGAGTTTTGAATTTATTTTCATTGATTTTTGACAAGTTGACTGTAAAATATAGGAAAATGGGTATATTCACTGGATTTTATTTTAACCGAAACATTCCTTCAGCGTAAATAGCGAAAAAAAGTTGCAAGCGAAAATAAAGTATTTTACAGTAATTAATTTATTCTGAGCATGCGCAGTCGTTCTGTCAATGTTGCCGGGAGAGGTAATTTTTTATGAAAATCATGAAAAAGACCCACTTGGGATTTTCAGATCTGGAAAAAAAATTATGTGCATTTTCGGCAGAGACTTGTTCATCAATCTGCCAAGTTTCACTGATATCTGCTGCAGAATCTCTGAGAAAATGTTGGAGACGGAAAACAGACATTTGACAAAACCTGAATTATAAAGTCCCCTTTTCAGGCTGCGCCTGAACGAGGACTAATAAAAACTTGGTTGAGAAGAACACTGACATGAAATAAACTATTTGAAATACATGGAAAGTGAGTGCGTAAGAGAGCAAGTATAAATTATTTACAACATAAAGTATTTTCAATGCCACAGAAACATCAACCGAATTAAGAGTTGTGCTGACACACACCAAAGTATAAATAAATTATTCCATGGAACAGTATGATGTAAATGATTTACACCAATGTGGCAATTATTTGGTACAATTAGGGTTAATAGTGCATGAAAAGAAATGTATTTACATTATATCATCTTATAGGGCACTGAATGTGGTGTATTTGCAATATACTATTATGTCAAGCTAGATGATCATGCAGAGAGGAGGCTAAGAGAATAATGGAATTGTCAGGTGTAGGTTCAATTGCATTACTTCTACCACACAAATTGACATATAGGGTTTCAATGTTGCAACAAGCAAAACATGATGCTGTAAATATCCTAACAGGAAAACATTAACAGAATTATTTTAATAGCATAGTTAAATACCCTGCGGTCAGAGAACAGTAACCGACATAGGAAACAAGACTTCTTCTTTTTCTGAGGATCCTTAGTACCGGTATGAACAAATAGTAAAGACAGAGAACAAGGAAAAAATGTTTAGGACAACACCATATTCACCAAGTCATTATAAGTATTTAAATATAAGCAGTTCATTAACATGCACAGACAGGGAATATACATTCATGTAATGTACAGTCAGGATGCACAAAAAACACATAAACAAAAACAAAGAGAAACAAAAGTAATTCTTGTAGTACAATTTGAAAAATTATTAGTTGTTGTTAGAATGCAATTTTTCTTTAACTACAGGTTGGAAAAATGCATTTGTATCTGGTCATGTGTCAGTTTGAAAGGTACACAAGCTACCTGGGAAGGGGTGAAATGGTGCATCACTGCACCTTTTCTGAACATACATGTATCTCAAAACGTAATCTCATTAATAGGTATAGGGTCCAATGCAAGTCACATAATTTGAATACCATGATTTTTCTTTCCAAAATTTGGTGTTAAATTTTGTACATTTTTATGCATTTTTTTATAATTGTTAATTTTATACAACTTTATTTTGTGAAAGGTGACTTTGATGGTGCAAAGAATAATGCAGCTTAACACCGACAAAAATAGCAATTAAAAGTGACTAGAGACTCTACAAAAGCATTTTAATCTGATTACTCAGAGTCAGGACCAGAAACAAATCTCATTAACAGTCATCTAAAAAAATAAAACTGTTAAAATTAACTTGTTTGGTGATATAAAAAGAAAATAAATATGAACTGTCATTCAATACGTTAGAAATACATTACAGCAAGATTCAGATTATTACGAAATAAGGAATTCAACTAACTCTTAAAAAGAATGCCATATAACTATGTTGCAGACTAAGAAAGAAGGAAAGAAAGTTGAACACGAAAAGAAAACTTACAACATCATCTTTGCCTTCTGAGTCTGCCACTACCTCAACTGTTTTCTGTTCTTGGTCATCAACCCTGTACTCGTCATCCTCTGGCTTTTGACTTGATATTGATGGCCGTTTGCCATTACATATACTTGTTGTCATTGACCCGCCATTACATGATGCAAATGAAGCTCTTCTGATGTCTGACAATGGCGCATTCAAGTTTACATTCTCTAGTAATTCCTCTCTGTATTCGATGGATAACCTAAAAAAATAAATTAATTAATTGTCACCAAGCTAATTTCTGGCTACCAGTACCGTAAAATCTGTATTAGAAGCCCCCAATAGAAGTCGCACCCATTCTTTTTGAATATTGAGAACTAAAAATTCATCATTTCTCATATGTGTATAGATGCTGCAATAGAAGCCGCATTCCTTCTGTTGCATTGTACTATTTTAATAGAAGCCGCAGCTTCTAATACAGATTTTACAGTAGTACACTGTTGCCACATTGTGTCATTGAGCAAGGAATGACAATTAACTCATGATAATCTTGGATACAGCAAGTACTTTTCAGAAATTTTTATCGTGTACACAATTTAAAGTATGCCTTGACAAATCTATATTATAAAAACATAGTTGAACTCTGTTATATAATATAATTCCCTTTATCATAGTTTGTTTCAATATAAATATGCATTGTCATAATTAATTTTGAATACAAACAAGTTTTGGGGTTGAACCAACAGTGGGGAATCAGTCTACCAAATGTCCTTAAAAGATGTAAATATCTTACAAAAACATTGGTGCCTTATTTGTTTAATTATTTTAAGGGACACACATGTAATTTCCAGCTTCATTCAAAGTAATTCAGATATTTTAGTATAAAAACAACAATAGTGTTGCCTCCTGAGAATCTACATTTTCAAACACTGCAATCTTTGTTTTTGAAGTGCGTTTTTAAACTAGTATTATAAAAACTATCATTCTGTTCTAATAGCTGAAACATATTCCTGTGAGTTTTCATTTGTTGAATGAACTGTTTGTCAAATACAGAATACCGTAAAATTCGTAATTGTAGCCGCGGCTTAAATTAAAAAGTGAAACTCCGCCTTTCCAGTTAAATTACTAAAAGTTGGGGTGCGGCTTCTATTGCAAACATTTGGCCGAATCGAAAATAACACGGCGCTGGGATATGCAAATTAGACATGTCAGGAGTTAATGAGATGCATGCAATATTTATGGCGCATAAACAATAGGGCACTGCGGGGAAAAAACAGAAAAATAACACACATTCGAATGAACACAAACATACATCATATTCACAGTATTTGTAAACGGTATACTCTTTTGGGAGGATGTGGTGGCCCTGAAAAGGGCCGTTGGTTTTGTGTATGGACGTTTGCACACGATGTCACGGCAATGGGTTTTCATTTTAAAAACCAAGAAAATCTTCGTCGGCATCGTCATCACTGAAAAATATATCGGCAAGCTCTTCATCGTCTGTCTCAAGATCTTCATAAACCAGGTTATCTTCAGTGTCATCAAGAGCGTTAGACCAGTCTTTTTGAAAGAGTTTATGACAGTTTGAGACGGAACTTTATCCCACGATGCGACGACCCATTCCAGTACAGTCTGCTTTGCGTTTTCCGGCCGTTGTAAATATAGCGTCACCGGTCTTCATCCATTCGTCCCATTGGGCATGCATATGATCTTTTAGTGGTTTATTTACTCCAACATCCAACGGCTGAAGAAGGAACGTCAAACCACCTGGGATAACAGCAATGTCGACGTTACGGGAATACAGCTCATTTTTTACTTTTGAAGTGAGGTGAACGCTGCATGAATCCCACACAAGTAGACGGTGAGAGTCATCGTCGCATCTTGGGAAGGTCTCTTTTATCCATGACAAACAAACTGAAATAAAAAGCATAAAGTAAATAAACCTGACCAGGCATAAAATTTAAATACGGCGAAATAAATAAAACATGACATCTGACTTGTTTCTAGAACGAACGGATAAGTAGTTTGTTTACATAGAGTAGCCATCTTGACCTCAATGATGTGACAATTTTTTTTAGCAATCAGGCTCGCCCTGGACTTTTTAATTTATGGAAAGTTGCATCAAACTCAAAGTAATAAATTTCGAAAAGTAAATTATAAACACTCACGAGATTCATTGATGTAGCCTTTCTCCTGAACTTCGACTTTTTTTTGTCTGTTTGTGAGATCGTCGAGTCGGCATTTTCCCTTGAATATAATTAGTGAGCGGGTCTTTTTGCCTTCCACCGTGACAACGGCGGTGAAGCCTCTTTTTTCGGAACTTGTTGTTTTTATATGGATGGTTTTTACACCCTCGTGCTCAAGTGTCCGACTACCTGGCATATCAAATCGCAGCGGCATCTCATCCATATTATAGACGTCGCTAAGAGGATAGCCATGTCGCTGTCTCAACTGAATAATGTATCGTTGGAATTGTTCGATCTTGTCTTCAAAGTTCGAAGGAAGCTTTTGTCCAATGGAGGTACGCACGCGAGTTGACAGCGCGTGACGTTTCTTAAATGAATGAAGCCATCCATCTGAAGCTTTGAATGTGCCGTCGGTAGTGATACGTCTTGCCTGCATTTGAAGCTGACGACCAGAGATAGCATTGCCATTTTTTCTATGCCCATCAAACCACTGCATAAGGTTTTCATCCAGACTGGTGTTTTTCACCTTACAGCCGGCACCTGGTAATCGCACGACGCTTACTGGAGTACAGTTGATCTTTTGCCCGAATCCACTGGCGAACTTGTTTCTCGTTGATCACAAAATGATCAGCCGTTTTTCGGTTGTTTTTGGACTCAAGTGCCATAGATACAACTTTCAATTTGAAAGCAGCATCGTAAGAAGAACGGCGATTAGACATCGTTGTGGAAATAAATATATAATAAAGTAGCGTTGCGAAAAAAGTATAATAATGTAGAGCAGTATGGAAACTAAACTCGAGAATGATTTAGCTGTGTATTAAGGGGTTTATATTAGCTGAATTTATTGTATTGTAAAACGTTTCACCCAATCATGGACAGGAATTTTTTGAACCGATTATCACTCAATCTTGTGTCTCGATCACTCGTACAAAACATCACAAGTTGTACAATAGTGTAAGTATATCGATGTCTGTCACCCATTCATTCTTGTATTTTAGTCTTTAATCCGAAAACAAGGAAAAAACTTAACACATCATACAATACACTAAGTGTGCCACTCAAAAATGTATTGTTTGTAAACAGGATAAGAAACAACCGTGGACGATCAGCACGTGGCAAGACGGGAAATACAACATACAAAAGCTGTTCGCATTTCAAAAATGGGCTTGATACAAAGTACCTAAAGTCTGGGTGTGGCTTCTAATAGAGTTGCGGCTACAATTACGAATTTTACGGGTACATATATTTTAGAACAATTTTCTTTTCAAAATGTGGGTGTTTTTGATTTGATAACTTAATAATAATAATAATAATAACTTTATTGCATCCTTAGAAATACAATGTTTCTATCAGTTAATAGCAATAAAGATTAGTTGTGATAACTACTACTACAAAAAGAAAGTTAGTTGTTTAAAAAAAAAAAAAAAAAAAAAAAGATAAAGCAAGTGTTACATATCAAATGGCATTTTTATTTCTTGATTGAAATGCATTATGAATATAGTTGCCAATCTTTTTTATTATTACATCATCTTTTGAAGTCATCAAGAAATTAAATTTCTGGAGATCATCCTGGGTTTCTTGTGGAAATATAATGTCTTGTATGATTTGTTGGCGTATTACTTTATATTGTGGACATTTCATAACAAAGTGCAGTTCGTCGTCTTCTATTTCATTCTGTGAACATTGTTTGCAAATTCCATTTTCAGTAGGTATTTTTGGTTGCATATGTCTCCCTTTTTCTATTGCTAAAATGTGATTACTAGTTCGAAATTTTGTCATTGAAATTCTTTGTTTCAAATTTAGCACATCTAAGTATTTTTCAAAATTATAAGTTGTTCTCGTGAAAAGTTCATGTTGTTCATCATTTTTTGTATTGAAGAGTACCATTGTAAATTGGATTTCTTTTGTTCAAGGTATGCTTGTTTTGTGATATTATTGTCTGGTAATTTACTGATACGAGTCCAGTATTTTATTAAATTGATCTGAATATCTACTAAGAGTGGGAATTCTCCTACTTCGGCTCTGCATGCAATGTTTGCCACAAATTTGTTCAGTCCTAGTAGTTGTTTGTAAAAATTCAATTGTGTTTTTTCTGTTATTGTTTTGTCCCATTTGTTGTAATCTTGAATTTCATGGCCCCCGATTTCAGACCCGTACAATAATATTGGTTGAATACACCTTTTAAAAAGATGGATGAAAGTTCTACAATTTGTTTCTGGTGGTAGGAACTGTTTCAATGCATACATTGCTCTGGCTGCTTTATCTGCTAAATTTTGTTTGGTAACTTTGAACTAAACATATATTTTTCTATTAGCTTTAGATCTTGATCAAAGTTTGGCACCCAGTTCATAGGAGTGCTTATATTGATTTTCTGACATCTTGTTTTCTGTAAAGATTTTATTGGTAGGCTTGCAAATGTGTATCAGACTCTGCAGTCTCTCAATGAGTTTTGAAACCCAGTCTAGTATTCCCATGGGATTTGGGAGACACATTACCAAGGATATTATTACAAGATAAATCATTTGCTTCATTGAACACATACAACAATGCATATTTCCACTGAGATCAGTGACCTTTGATGTGTATCACCAGTGATCAGTCAAGTAGAAACAGTCAAAATATTTTATCAGATTTTCTCAATTTTTGCATGATATTTTCATACAGGACATCTGTTCAAACTCGGGGAAGACTTTATACTGATGAATAAGATGACCAAGTTTGATGAAGTTTGGAATAGAATTAGTATAAAGTTATTATGCACATCATAACAATTATTAACGACGACGATGCCGCCAACGACAACAACAACAATGCCGGCCAAAATTTTTCCCTTAATATACCTTTCCCTTCCACCTTTGATGGTACGGGCAAGGTAACAAGCCATGCATGGCACAGTCTGTTAGTTATAAAATTTAAGATACATAGTTTTGTTTATAGTAATATAGTTTGAACATAAACATGTCAGAGATATGGATCCAGGCTGATGCTTGATTGTGATAATTTTTTAACATTGAAATGATTGACACATATTTTGATGATTTTTCAGCACAAAAAAGGTTGCCATTCAGCCATTTTGAATCAGAAAGTCAAACCAATACATCTGTATATCTATGACATGATCTATAATGAATACATTATGTATAATCAGTCAAAGCATGTCACAGATATGGCATTAGAACTGCATTCATTAAAACAAAATGGCCACTAGTCAGCCATTTTAAATCCAATCTGAAAAACAGAATGACATGCATAAGGTCTCATAATGCCCAATATGTGTAACCAAGTTTGAACAAAATCCATCCATAAATTCTTGATTTTGATAATTTTTCTGCACAAAAATGGCCGCCATTCAGTCATTTTGAATCAGATATATATAGTCAAGCCAATATATCTATATTTCTATGACATGATCTATACAGTACTCATTTCGCCCAACCTTCTGCTTTTACCACTTTTTAATCAATCGCTTATCACTTAATTTCCAACCGAAAACCGACCGTATTTTAGTGGTTTTTTTTTTTCGCTCGCTCGCTCGCTTGCCCAAACACTGATCACACAGGGCTTTCATTAAGTTTAAGAGTAGAAGGTAAATGTAATATAGTAGGAGGATACAAAAGGAAATTTATTTTTTTGTCTGCATTGCACGATGGACAGGGAGGGAGGGTTCTTTTTAGCAAAAATGTCAATATTAGTGATGGTTAGATCAATTTTCAAGCTATGAATACATGGCTTTTGCTTCTCCAAACTGATTTGTTCATTCATAATGGACCCTTTTCAGAGAATATTAATGTGTATACACATACCAGTTTGCTATCACACAACATAAGCAGAAAACATTAATTACAATTAACATAATCATTTTAATATTAGTTATTTCAACCATACATGCATGTAAAATCAGATTAACCAGTATTTCCACGACCTTCAGGCTTGTGCTCATTTGAAATATACATCACAGTCAGAGTCCAGTTCATCATCTGTCCCACAGGCATCATCTTCAGACAGACTGAGATCCAACTCCTTCAAAGCTCTCTGAGTTTCACATCTAATTTCATTAAGTACATCTACATGTACAGGATTCAGATTGCCAACTTCATGCTGACTTGGACTAGTAGCTGCAACATGATGATGAGGGGCATACTTTGGCAGTTTTCTTCTTTTCTTGGCTGCTAACCATTTGGATACACAGTTTGTCAATAGAGTGTCACATTCCTTAGTAAATACATCAGGTCCATTTATTGTTATGTGAAGTAATGAATTAAGGACATCATTCTTCAAACTACCAAGTTTTGATGCGAGTTTTAATTAGTTTTACCTGACTAGCTCCTCGTTCAGGCCAGGCAATGGAAACAAGAAGAGAAAGGAGAACCAATCCAATCTTGACCATTTCAGGATAGAAATTAGCATATGATGATATCAGTCGTGTAACACACCATTCAGTTGGTGTTATAGTGACTCCATTCTTCACTAATTTCTCTGGCAATACTTTTTTCCAGGCTGCTATGTCATATTTAAGCTTTCCCCACTCTGCATGCAATCGATCACAATCACGCTCTTGTTTTTCTTGGTCAGAATGTTGGAAAAAATTATGTGCCAGCACATCTAGTGATTCTTGACCATACTTCTTAAACTCAGGGCTGTCCTCGTTTGGTATCATAGTAGGATCAAAGACAGTAAAAACACCTAATAAAGGCAGTGAATCAGTTAGTCGATTATCTATATTCTGTTTTAAAGCAGTGATGTATTTGTGCAATAAAGATTTTAAAATGTCTTCATCATGAGCTGAACACTTCAATTCTAATGTAGCTAGTCTTCCAGTATCTTGATTCAGATCAATTTTGAGACGCTCTAGGGGCACAGAATCCTCCAAGATGTCGGACAGTTTATCAATTGTGTATTTTACAGAAGGTCCCACATGTGCAGTGACATATAAAGAAAATAGTCAGAATAAATTCATTTTGATTATGGCAAACCATACTCTAGCACCAGCCTTAGCAGTCTTCCTAAAAAACAGCTATGGAACAAAACAGCAACAACTATCAGTGTATTAGGCTACATTTTGTGTTCATTCTATATTCTGTATTCACCATTGGCTGCAAATTGTCTTTATTGTTTTTGATTTGTTTTATTTTTTTTAGAAAAGTTTTTATTTTTTGTTTTATTTTTTAGATTGTAGTTTTTTTTAAATTCTTTCTGTAAGAACCTTTTTATCCTTTCCTAAAGATTTTATGCGTCTAATAAAAAAAATATCAAAAATAAAAATATGAATGGTTGAAAAATGGTTTTGATAGTAAAAATACAACTAGATCTGTCCAAGGGATTATGAGATACGACTCCGGACGGACGCATGGACTCACAGATGCACGGACGGACAGAGACCGAATTATAAGTCCTCGTTTTCGGACTTCGTCTGAACGAGAACTAAAAATAACAAGACATGTATGTCACAGTCCCTGTTATTTTATTTTAAAGTAGTACAAGGAACATCTGCAAAAGTATATACCAAGTTTGAACAAAACCCTGCTTGATTTTGATGACTTTTAGAACAAAAATGGCCGCCATTCGGCCATACTGAATCAGATCGTGAAACAAATTGATGTGCATATGTATAATATCATGTATGATGTATGTGTGAAGTTTGATTGTGATTGGTCCAGGCATTTTTAGGATGCAGGTCCGTACGCACGGACGCAGACGCACGGAGGTCCCGTTCTCGGACTGTGTCTACTAATAAACATTTGGTATATAATATGCTATAAACAAGTTACCAACGACACGGCAGCTCTTGGGTTGGTTTTGCCAAAAGGAACTGAATACTGTGACCGCCAAGTCAGCTCGCCATTTCTTAAACAAGAAATAATCAACGTCACTCCACTCGATTGATTGGACCATGGATTTTTTTTTTACCTCCATGATTGATTATAATATGCCAGTTAAACAAGGTCGGGTTCACATGTACCTTGAAATCTACGAACTTTCGAGAATGCATTTATCTTGAAACTTATTAGCGTTATGGTCAAAGTGACAAAGACTGTTTCAAGTGTATGAACAGCTTCGGTCTTAGAGCTACGGGTGTGTGTTTGTGTATGTTACAGCGCGAACAGGCATGCGTGACAGCCGGCGCAAAATAGTTGCAAGCACAGAGAACTTGATTACCAAAACACCGGTCATGGTATGCCTTTGATGTGTGGTCGTTTGAGACAGGGTTTTCATCACTTCTACCATCGCCACCAACGAATATCCTTTGAATATCATGTGTTGCAACATTTTGAATGCATAACAAGATACAGTTAATTCTAAGGCTTTATAAAAAGGCTAGCTGACGTCTGCCGCTGCTGCTCTTGATGGAATGTAACCTAACTAGTGTGAAGAAAATGTTGCACAATGCCTTGAACTCATGACCACGCTAGCCCATCTTATTTAGCAAACACTGGCAAATTGTTTCCACAAGCTATGGCATGATAGCAATACATGTAATTGTATAGTTCTGGTTAAGGATGGGTTCAAAATCAAAAACTCCACTCTAAACTGTTTTCACGAAGGTAATTGTGATACCGTAATCAATTATATTTTATATAACAAGCAGCACTCGGCTGAGATAGCTCCGCTGTTAGCAAAGCACATTTCAATTAAGGAACAGAAGATATCATTAAAAAATGAACAATATGTATAGTATCAAAGCAATGGGACATGCTGTTTTCAACAAGAATTCAAAGCATTTGCACTTGCGGTTTTTAACAAGAAGTCGAAAATATCAGTTTTTACCAAAAATGACAAAAATATTCACCAAAATTAAAGAATTAAAGATATCATTACAAAATTAACAAATCTGAGAGAGGTCCACATGTAGTACCTATAGATGTAATATCAAAGCAATTGCACTTGCGGTTTTTAACAAGAAGTCGAAAATATCACTTTTCATCAAAAATGACCAAAATAATCATCAAAATTAAATAATTGAAGATATCACCACGAAATTAACAAGTCTGAAAGAGGTGCACATGTAGTACCTATATATGTAATATAAAAACAACCAGACTTGCGGTTTTTAACAAGAGGTCGAAAATATCACTTTTTACCAAAAATGACAAAAATATTCACCAAAATTAGAGAATTAAAGATATCATCACAAAATGAACAAATCTGAGAGAGGTCCACATGTAGTACCTATATATGTAGTATCAAAGCAATCGAACTTGCCGTTTTTAACAAGAAGTCGAAAATATCAAAAATAACAAAAATATTCATCTAAATTAGAGAATTTGAGATTTTGACATGAAATGAACAAATCTGAGAAAGAACCATCCAATGTACTTGCATATCAAATTTGAAATAAATTCTGACTTACGGTTTTGAAGAAGAAGTTGAAATTGTAAAGTTGACGATGACGGACGCAGACGACGACGACGACGGACAATCAGTAATATGAACAGCTCCGCTGTGTCAACTTTGTCAACAGCGGAGCTAAAAATAGATGTATCAATGATGCTTATTATTTTCATAAAACATTGAAAATAGAATTAATTATCGAAATCTATGTCAAAGGGTCAACTTGCGTGAATACAATTATAAAGAAGGACACGCTGGTCACTAGTGAAATGACTCGCGAAAACTGAATGTTCTTTGCAAACTTCCACTGGGAGAATGCAACACCAGTGCGTTGGGCTAACGAATCAATATTCACCATCTCTGCATATTTTGGTGTGATTGTGGAAGAGATTATTTGTCTATTTTTTTGCAATACATTGTCTCATGGAGGCAGCTATTTTGCACCTCTGCAATTTTTACCAGACTCTCAGTGTTGACACATACATTGACAACTCCGAAATGTTCAACTGACGATACTTATTTATACGGTCTTATTTATTACTCTACAACGATCTTGATTAAGCCTATACAAACATATCATTCGCAACTAATTTAAACTAATTTGTTGGGGCAAATAATTCATGTGTATACTCTCAATCCATAGTATCAAAGAGCCTGACTTGTACCTTTCAGTTGTTCTCAACTTCTATTGGCACTCATGAACTGGAATAGTTTACATTAAAATTTAAAACTCAACTCAAAATGTGGTTATTACACCGGACATTACAACACTTGTATACATTTTATTATAATATATTTATTCCAATTCTATTTTAATCACACGCACACGTCTGGTTTGTGCACAGGTTACGATGAGATTGCCACACACAAGTCTGTTTTGCGCGTATGCGCAAGTGGCATATTGATAAATATGCGCCTCAACTTTTCCATGTGCAACTACCCTGTAGAGGCACCCTTAAATACCTGATGAATCAGATTGTGAAACAAATTGATGTACACATGTATAATATTATGTATGGTGTATGTGTGAAGTTTGAATGTAATAGATCAAGGCATGTCTAAGATACAGGTCCGAAAGTATGCAGAGATGCATGGACTCATGTACACACGAATGCACAGAGGTCAATCCAACGAGAACTAATACACTTTAAATCATCACTAACCTCCTGTTGTTATGACGGCAATGAAGACTATTTCTGTGGTCATCTGAATTGTTCCGATGCCTACTGTTGTTACTTTCCGTCAGACTAATTTCGCTGCTATGACTAGCTCTACGGCGTAGATGTGGGGAGCCACGTATACTAAGTGTTGACTGATGATAGACAGAAAAGAACACGGATTAATATTCACTCCTATAAATATTGAAAACACTTTGAAATAATTTTCCTGAGACAAGACACCTCCATGACTATCACTTACATGTACCTGAGGTAAGTAAAGTCTCTAAAGTCTCTAGGTGGTAGTTGAGCACGGTAAGTTTTCACGAAGACACGAGTTGAGCGTACGCTCACTTTCAAAAGTAAGCGTGGAACCAAACAATGGAATGCTGGATATGTAATGAAAGCTACACTCAGCTTAACATGAAGTTGACACAAGTTCATTTCATAGGTCTAACTTTAGTCTGGTAATGGGACTACGCTCAATTTGACATGTAATAGTAGGCGTGAGACCAACAATAGAATGAGAAGTGCGTGTGTCTGATTTCAAGTAACGATAAGTCAGTGTACAGTACAGTACCTTTTTGATTTACGCAAGATAAATAAAAACACTTGAGACAAAACTAACGTCAGCATTGCATCTAAATTACTATTATTGTATTCGGTGGTAGACCCCGGCACTTAAAAACTCTATGAATACACTGGCGACTAAAGTATGCATAAAATAATCCTCATTCTGTTTAATTCCATTGTTTTTCTCACGCCTACTTTCACTTCTAGCGCAATTCTTTTACTTTCGATAACATGTATTTTCATCTTCCTCAGTCATGTATACTTACATGTACCTTAATTAACAAGCCATGCATGGCACAGTCCCAGTTAGTTATCAAATTTAGGAAAAATAGTTTTGTTTATAGTAATATAGCTGGAATATACAGTAATCATGTCAGGAATATGATTTTTTTAAATGATTGATTTGTATTTGATCGTCAAACAAGTACTTGTCCATATTGAGAGATATTGCTCTGGAACAGCATTCAAAATCAGCCATTTTGAATACATGTATATATATATATATATATATATAACATGATGTATAACGAATATATAAAATTTGGCCGCCAGTTCGCCATTTTGAATCCAATCTGAAAAATAAAATGACGTGCATCAGAAACCTGTAATGTCTAATGTGTGTTATAAGTTTGAACAAAATCCATCCATAAATGCAAGAAATGCTTGATATTCGAGGATTTTTTTAGCACAAAAATAGCCACCATTAGGCCACATTGAAAAGGATTGTCAAACCAATGTATCCATATATCTGTGACATGATGTACAATGAATATTTAAAATTTGAACATAATCAGTCAAAACAAGTCAGACTTATGGGTCTGGAAACCCATTCATTAAAACAAAATGGCCGCCAGAAAGCCATTTTGAATCTGATCTGAAAAATAAAATGACGTGCAACAGGAACCCGTAATGTTTAATGTATGTACCAAGTTTGAACGAAATCCATCCAGAAATGCTTGATATTTGATGATTTTTTAGCACAAAAATGACAACCATTCAGCCATTTTGAATAGGATTGTCAAACCAATATATCTGCCTATCTATGACATGATGTATAATGAATATTCAAAATTTGAACATAATCAGTCAAAACAAGTCAAAGATATGGGTCTAGAAGCCCATTCCTAAAAACAAAATGGCCGCCAGTCGGCCATTTTGAATCTTATCTGAAAAACAAAATTATTTACATCAAGGTCCCATAATGTCTAATGTATATATCAAGTTTGAACAAAATCCATTTGTAAACAGCCGAGAAATGCTTGACTTTTATGATTTTTTAGAACAAAAATGGCCACCATTCGGCCATCTTGAATCAGATCATGTAACAAATTGACATGCATATGTATGATATCATGTATGATGTATGTATGAAGTTTTATTGTGATTGGTCCAGGCATTTCTAAGATACAGGTCCAGACGCACACACGGACACACGCACGCACACACGGACACACTGAGGTCAAAACATAAGTCCCTGTTTTCGGACTGCGTTCAAACAGAGACTAAATATGACGTGCAATAACAAAATAAATGTAGCAATGTGACGAAACAATATTTATTAACACTTCCCAAAACTGCAGCAAAATGGTGACGGCAATTATCAATCTATTTGTTGAAAAAGTTTGTTTCTTTCAACAGGGTCTGGGGTTGGGGCTAAGAAGTTGGCTTTTAATGTTGGATGTTTAATGTAGTGTGTTACAGTGTCAATCACCAAACATAATCTTGGGTTTGTGACCGCAGCTGGAATTAAACTCTACCCATTGTAACTTTGCATAAAAAACAATCACCAGGCTTTTTGTCTATAATTGTGATGTCTGAACACAAACGTCACCCACTGTGATAACATCAAATAAGCCGATACTTTGAATGCTAATATTTTAATGAAAACTCGATATTTACTTGGCCGTATTTATCTAACGGACAAGAAAATAGGTTTATTAATATATATATAATGCTTCTCATCCCACCCATACTTGTTGGGACTCTACTGGTTGTCTACAAGTGACAGAAATTAGGCGAGGGTTCTTCGAACCCGCCTATTCACATAGTTCATACCCACCATAGACTCCGGTCAGTCAAAATGAGTATTTTGAACTGTAGGCATTAATCAGCGATTCTGTCAGTGACGGAGAGATAGAATCTAGGTCAGGGGAAACAGTTCGCACGAGGGCGTAGGTCGAAAAAAGAAGCGAAACCTGGAAGCTTCCCGAAAGTGCTAGACGTACAGACAATCTGCCCGCAAGAATGTCGAGACTGACTTATCACCTATGCGCAGGGGCCTCTGCGGTCGCTTGGGCTGGGTCGGTAATCAAAGCCTGACGCGCTACGACGGGCCTAACCTGAAGAGACCCTGCTCAATAGATTGGGTGTCTCTTAGGTAGTAGTTGATGAAGACGTTCTGCGTTCTCCAGAAGCCTGCCCTCAGAATGTGTTAGAGGGGGGCGCCTGACGCTAGCGCTAGTGAGTTAGCAATCGCACGGACTTCATGTGCTCGTACTTGGTGTCTCTGCAAGGTCTGTGTTGAGGAGGATAGTGTATTATAGACCTCCAGTACAGTGACAGTAATCCACCTGGAGATGGAAGTCGGGGAGGCCGGCTTATCCTGTTTGCCAGAGCCATAACACAAAAACATGTGTTTGGTTCCCCGTCTGGAAAATCTGGAACGGTTCTCGTAGCAACTCGGCACTCGGATCATGCAGAGAAGCAATTCCTCCTGATCCTCCGGACCGACAATATTTGACAGCCGGGGGATGACGATCGGGTGAGGATGGTGTCCTGGGATTTTGTTCTAGGCGAGAAACCTGATTTGTGTCTTTAGCACAACTTGATTGTCCATAACGGCGGTACATCATCCGAGAAGGACAGTGCCCCCAGCTCTGGTCGACGCCTACCTGAGGCGAGGGCCAGTAGGAAGACTATTTTCCACGTCAAAAATCTGAGTGGTGCTGATTGGAGAGGCTCAAAGGGCAGTCTGCTTAGAGCAGACAACATAGCCGTTGAGTCCCCGTTGGGTGGCTCCCTTGTATGGGGTCTTGGCGTCCGGAAAGCAGTAAATAGTCTCCTAATAATAGGACAATCGGCTAGTCTTGTTCCTGTACGATTGCTGCGTACAACAAACCCACTTCGTCAAACAGGTGGACGAAGGAGCCTGCTACCTGGCCAATAGAGGGATGGTATGGATCAATCTCCCTTCCGCTACACAAATCAGTGTATGCTCGCAGCCTAGAAATGTAGGCCATGTTGGTGGAATCCCTGTTCGCCCTGGCCAGGACGTTGGCAGCCCGCTCAGATAAGGCTTTCGACCGTCCCACAGAGCAGAAACAGCCTGGAGGCTACCCACTGGGGTATCAGCCACTCTGTGTTCTGGAGAGGGAGCCGTCTTGAAAGGGTGTCGCCAGACTGTTCCTCACCCCTGGAAGGTGGTGTGCAGTTAGCTCCACATTGTATTCCAGGCACCAAAGGAGGATTTGCTCCGCTAGAACTGACAACGATGGGGAATGCATTCCCCTCTCCTTCTTCAAGGAGACCACCGCTGTGTTGCCTGTGCGGAGCAGGACTCTGGTCTTGAACTACGGGTAGAAAGCGTAGTAGTGCTAAGTACACTGCTCTCAGTTCAAGCTGGTTAATATGGAAGTCCCGAAATTAATGCGGGGGCCATATCCTTGGGCTGGTTGGCCTAATAGATGTGCTCCCCATCCCTGGGGGGGAGGCATCTGTTACCAGAGTCATACATGCGGTGAGCGGGTCTAAGGGGCCACCCTGTCCGAGGTTGGCCAGTGACGACCACCAGGGCAGGGCTTCCTTCACTTGGTCAGAGAACGAAACATGCCTATCTAGTTCCCATAGGAGAACTCGGCGTTATAACAAGCGTTATACCGGGCGACTGCGTAGTGCCACCTGGGGAATGACCCTTTGAACTGAGGTCATCATTTCGATGAACCGCACTAGTTCTCGGAGGGACACTGAGGGAACACTGGCTAGGCTGCTTAGCGCTAAGCAACACACTTAATAAGCCAAGCTTACCTCTGTGTCAAAACTCCATGCCCAGGGACAGGGACAGGGACAGCAACTGCGTGTTGGGTCGAGGTGGGACTTGTCGATTTACTAACGAGCCCAATTGGTGAAGTAAATCCTGTGTTAGCCCGACGTGTTTGGCTATTAATCCCTTGCCCAGGTTGCATAGTAACCAGTCGTCTAGGTACGGATTGAGGTGTACTGACATCTGGTGAAGCAGCAGCACTACCTGTTTCATCACTCTGGTGAACATGCGGGGCGCTGTGCCTAACCCAAACGGGGGGAGGGCACCCAAAATATGAATACTTGGCCCAGCTGGGCAATTCGAAGGAGATGGCAACTCGCTGGGTGCATCAGTATGTGCAAGTAAACCCCGCTTAAGTCTTGAGTGGCTAGCCAGTCGAAATGGTGGATGGAGAGGAGAACCCTGAATGGGGTCTCCATGTGGAACCGATCGAGGAGCACGTACTGATTCAGTCTTCCTAGGTCCAGAACTGGATGCCCGCCACTTGTAGATTTGGTAATACGAACACATTTGAGTAGAAGCCTGGATTTAATTCCGGCTGATGTACCCTGTGTATGGCGCCTTTTCCGAGCAAACTGCTACTTCCTGTCTGATCGAGTCCCCTGGCAGTGCCCAACAGGGGAGACACTGACGGGGGGAAATGGATTTCAACGATATCCTGTAACAGGATGTCACCACCTGGAAAGGTTCAGGGATCGGTCTCCAAACCGGACTACACCAGCACAATATGTGTACAACATGGATATGTGGCCATGGGTTCGGCAGTTGCAAGGGGGGTGCTCCCTTCCCCATGAGGTGAATTCCCCAAGGCCTGAAGTAGTAACTAAGTTGTGACCTGGCCACTCGCCGAACACATATGCCTCCAGAGTTCTGAGCACGCACAATAATGCGTTCAAGCAACTCTGCCATCAGGGCTGGATGGGTCGTCTTCGATTGGTAAGGACGCCCATGGAACACAACTGTCCCCCTTTGCCCAGTTTGCCAAATTCGTGGTACCGGGGTCTTGGAAAGGAGCCATGGAATCCTGTTGGGGGCGTTTTGGTCTCAAACCACGCTATGGGATCTGATCCCGAAACCACACCAACCGGGTAGCGTTTGGTCCAGCGGGAAGTGTTGCCTAATGTTTTCCCCACCCAGGGGCCTTAATCGTTACATCTTCCGCGACTGACCAACGCCGCCCATCAACGGTTGCGTGCTCTGCGCCCCACTCCGCACTCTGACGGAAAGAGAGAGACGTGCCGACGGAGTTGCTTTGGACCCTGACGTGATCCCATAAGCATTGAAGCAACCATAGGTGGTCGCCTCGTATCACTGGAATTGATGATACTCCGCATCACCCAAAAAGCGTGGCTCACAGATTCATACGAATGGAAGAGTACCGGCTGTATCCAACACGAGCGAACTGCGTCTCCTTTCACTTTAAATATGTGAGAGGGAGCGTGTTCGACTGAGCGTATCATGACAGGATCGGTTCCCTCTGGCTGAAAGTAGAGGGGGTCAACGTGTGCCCTGCCCTGAAAGCTCTGCCCTGAAAACGGGGTCTTGGCTGCCAGCACCCCGTTGGCATTCAGTGCCCGAAGCTCCAGAGGAGGCCCGGTGCAATTAGCCTGAGCCTCGGCCTCCCTCAAAAATAGTGGGAGAGCCGCGGCTGGGAAGAGACGTGTTTGAACGCAAACATGCTTTTGTGTTTCTTCCTGCTTGCCCACCGAGGGGACACAGTGAAGACAGCTCGCTCTGACTGCGTCTGATCTACCTGGCCTGCCAGGGACGCAATTGCCCCGACAGTCCTTCAACCAAAGCCCTCAACTCAGGGGCAAACCCGGCGCCATGTGAGGAAGGGTCCACAATGAGACCTGCAATGGGCCCCCATAGGAGGAAAGCCTCAAGGGGCACAGCCTCGTTGCAGCCAGTAAAATTGGGTAAACCACCGCCTGAAAAAACCGACTGTGAGGATGCCCTCGGTACCTCCACCATCGGGCCTCCTACTCGACGTCCCGGTACACAAAGCACCGGTAGCCGAGTGTGAGGACTTTCCACTCATGCAAAACACACAACTCACTTTAACCGATTTGTTTACTGGACGCGCGACCTTGCTGTGACGCAGTCAGTCTCAGCGATTTTGATGGCTCTGAAAGAAAATCTCAGGCCTCAGAACTCCAGTGAAATAACACAGACCTTCATGCAAAAACCCTGAACCCTGCACGCAGCTACGACAAAGTATCTTGGATGCGGGTTTTATGCTAGTAAATTCTGAATATAACCACTGCACAGTCAACTCGAAACACGAGGAGACCGAAAAGAAATGGCAGCAAGCCCTGGTGCTGTGAAGCCAACATGTTCAGCTAGCCGGCAAGTGCTGCCATCTAATGAATTTATTTAGAGCACTGGTCATACAGAATTTGAAACTAATGCGCTGCTCAATTCAGATATGTATGCAAAGTTAAACTTATAGAATAGGTTTAATAAGATCAAATGTCGCAGTGTGATAAAAGTTCTGTCCAGTTCATGCTTTGTTGAGTCTCCATCATAGTACAACCCACTTTTCAATGTTTATTTTATCACCGTAGTTGCCAGAGTAATCGCCCATGTCTGGGTAAATGTCCACCCCTCCCCCACAATTTTGATACAATAAAGAAATTGGGGTCATGTCCAAATAAATCAAAGAAAGCTTAGAAAGAACTCTTGTATGCTGAGAATATTAGAGACACATTAAAATTAATTAAAATTTGCCTCTCAAACGAAAAGCTTGGCAACTAATTTTTGTCTGCTATTCGACATGCATAACATGAAAAAAAATGTGATTCACATTATCAAAATTTATAATACATACAGAAAATACATTTGATTTTTCATCAATGTTTTTTTTAATTTATTCCAGAGCACCTGTGTGATGAATTCAATTTAAATCTGATTTTTTTAGATATCAGAAATGGGCTAATAATAGATAATCAATATGCACGTTTATCAACATTAAACTAATCACGTCTGTGGATTACCTCAATGAACCAAATGAATTATTATACAATTATTATGCATAGATTTAGGTTTGTATACTGTTTCAGGGTGCAAATTTTCATTATAATGTGATGATTAATACTAACTAAATTGTGGAAAGCTGAAAAGTAAATTATTATGCAAATTAGGTAATTATTATAGATGAATATAAACCTAAAATTAATTTGATCATCACATTGTGTTAGAGAACATATGTACCAAGATATACCAAGTACTATCACAGACCATCTATGTACAAAGTTTCATTCAAATGTGATTAGAACCAAAAATTATGATTTATTATTCAAATTAGGTAATTAATATGATCTGATTTTAATTCAAAACTGAGCGGGATGTGCCTTGTTCTGGAGCATCAATGTATCAAGTTTCATTGAAATGGAATAATTAGTACATGTGATATCAGTGTAAAAGAGAAAATTGGCTAATTATGCAAATTAGGTAATTAAAATGCACTGATTTTAACCCAAAACTAATCAGGTCTGTGCATTATTCTAGAACATCTATGTACCAAGTTTCATTGAAATGAAATAATTAGTACATGTGATATCAGTGTAAAAGAGAAAATTGACTAATTATGCAAATTAGGTAATTAAAATGCACTGATTTTAACCCAAAACTAATCAGGTCTGTGCATTATCCTAGAACATCTATGTACAAAGTTTCATTGAAATGGAATAATTAGTACACGTGATATCAGTGTAAAAGCAGTAAATTGGCTAATTATGCAAATTAGGTAATTAATATGCACTGATTTTAATCCAAAACTAATCAGGTCTGCGCATTATCCTAGAACATCTATGTACCAAGATTCATTAAAATGGAATAATTAGTACTTGCGATATCTGAGTAAAAGCCAAAAATTAACTAATTATGTAAATTAGTTGATTAATATGCACACATTTTAAAAATTAATCAGGTCTTAGATTGTTCTAGAGCATCTACGTATGTACCAAGTTTCATTGAAAAGTAATGATGTAATAGTACTTGAAATATCAAAAGCTGAAAATTTATTAATTATGCAAATTAGGTAATTATTAATTCACATATCTGTCGTTACATCGTCATATGTATCTATGTAAGTTTCATTGAAATGTGATGATTAGTACCCGAGACATCAGGAGGAAACCCAAAAATTGACTAATTATTATGCAAATTAGGTTAATTATATCCATGGATTTTTACCCAAAACTAATCACATCTGAACATTAGTCCAGAGCATGTACCAAGTTTCATCAAAATCTAATGAATGGCTCTTTAGATATCAGTGGAACAGTCAAAGAACAGCTAAAAATTAGCTAATTATGATGCAAATCAGGTAATTAATATGCATGGATTTCAACCTTTCTGTGCATTAACCCAGAGCATCTATATACAAAGTTTCATTAAAAACCAACATACAGTTCTTGAGATATCAGTGGAACGGACAGACAGACACACACACACGCATACACACACCCACACCCACACCCACACCCACACACACAGGGTAACTGCAAAGACTCCCATTGTGTGCTTTGTACACGGGAGTCAAAAAATAACAAGCCATGCATGGCACAGTCCCAGTTAGTTATCAAATTTAAGATATATATAGTTTTGTTTATAGTAATATAGCTGGAATATAACCATGTCAGGAATATGATTTTTTAACATTAAAATGATTGACATTTGTAGCTGATCGTCAAACAAGTACTTGTCCATATTGAGAGATATTGCTCTGGAACAGCATTAAAATTCATAAACATATGGCCACCAGTTGGCCATTTTGAATCTTATCTGAAAAACAAAATTATTTGCATCAAGGTCGAATAATGTCTAATGTACATTGTATATACCAAGCTTGAACAAAATCCATCTGTAAACAGCCGAGAAATAGTTGATTTTTAGGATTTTTTAGCACAAAAATGGCCGCCATTCGGCCATCCTGAATCAGATTGTAAAACAAAATGATGTGCATCAAGGTCCTATAATGTCTAATGTATATACCAAGTTTGAACACACGGACACACGGAGGTCAAAACATAAGTCCCCCTTTTCGGACTGCGTCCGAACGAGGACTAAAAACCTATTTTTTGCTTGTTGTATTAACAGTTGACTTGTTTGCAGTCTGCTGTGATTCTGATAAAAATTTCTTAAAAAATAAATGTCAATTGCATAAACCAAGGGGTGAACACAAAATAACTATGACAGCAAAATTCCACGTTCTGCCTTTATTTTCCCAGATTTTTATCAGAAGTCTACAAAAATGTATATTAGAGCAGAAATGGTAGTTTTCTTTTTGAAATATGTTGTGGCCATGAAAAGGGTCGTTTGGTTTGTGTTTCCTTAGAAATGATTCAAGCAAATCTTACAGTACAGTATATGGAAAGCCAGGAAGCAAGTGTTGCACTTGTTCGGCTTTAGCATTATCGACAATGAAACCAATGTTGCAATAATGTAGCAACCAGTACATGGAAGAGTGGTTTAAATCACATTATTTTGGCTTCATAAAATATTTAGTAGCAGCTTGCAAATCCATAACTAAGGCCAGCAATTTTGCAATGTCACACCGAAGACTGCCAACTTTTTTCCCATCTTTCATCACCGCTATTGCATTTTTGTCATGATAACTATTCTTCTGTCGTTGGAGAAAAAAAAAAAACTTCCTATTTCAAGTCCACCGCGATCTCATTTTTCTTGTCTCTTTATTGTGATTAGACATGAATTAAGACAGCAAAATCCATGGATTAAAAGTGCCAAGCCAAATCATTTTCAGTGAGATCGATGAACTTCAGAACGCAGCTGAAGGAATTTTGTACGATGGCGACAGTGATGCCGACTGGACTTTGAGGATTCTGACTTTGACGAAAATGGCAATAAACATACAAATAGAGAACTGAGAAGTTTCTTTAATTGACTCTGAACATTCATAATTTTTATTGTGTAAAATTGTAATTGATCTTGTATGACAGTTGATCCGGTATTTGTCAAAACCGGTAATAATTTATTGCAGTTTGCGGCTATTGGGCATGTTTTTCAGTGGGAAAATCCCAATTTAAATGTTTCCTGTTGATTTTTATTTTTTCTGGTATATTTGTCACATTATAAGCATTATATCACATTATAAATTATTTTTGTTATACTTCCACTGTTGCATATTGTTCATTTATCTCTGTTCATTTATTTCTGTAAATCCAACGCATCCGGCATTTAAACATCAGCCATGATCGTTCACTATTCTCTGCCACAATTTGATCTGCATTTTTTTGCAGGGGATGTCCTATTTTTCGTCAATTTTCCATGTTCAGGACCCTGGGTGCTTACCTGGACAACTACAGCACTCATTTCGCCCAACCTCCCACCCGCTTCTGGATTTTGATCGCTTTTTTTTCGCTCACTTTGTTCAATTCGAACAGACAATTTCTGTTTTTTTTTATTGCGCAAATCCGGAAGTATCCGCTTGCGCGCTCGCTCGCAACTGCCCGTATTTACAGTTTATTACCTATTGTTTCATGTACAAGTGTATCATTTTTGTTTTTATGATGTTAAAAGAAGAATACAATAGGAAATTTATAGAACGGCCGTTGAAAAAATATGGTGGATCACACTGCCATATAAAATTGATAATAATACATACGCGTAGTAATAATGTCCACTATAAACAAGATCTAACCAAACATGTGAAATCAAATACGACACTGACACAACTAATATGAAATAAAACCATCTATTAGAACGAACAAGACATGAAATGTCACAGTCCCCGTTATTTGATTATAAAGTAGTACAAGGAACATCTGCAAACAGGTGAATGAATATGTACTCTATGTGGGTACAACTCATCATAAAGTGATTTCCCATAATCTAGTTTTGTACTGACAACTAAAAACTTCCACTGACCCATGTTCAGAATCTCAGAGTACACAAGTGCAACAAAACTATTTGTCATACATGTATACTTGCTCAAGAAACTGCATTCATAAATCTGAGTGAACCTTGATGTACATGACTTCTTTGTTAATCAGGTCTTAGTATATTACCAGGACCTGGGTTTGTTTCAACATCACCACTGGGCATCAGAATCATTCTCATGTTGTCAAATACAATTTTTTATTAATACAGTAAGGTTTATTATTTAAAATATATTCATTGTACATAGAACAACATCTGTTAATTTAAACAATTGTAAAAGCTATGTTTTCAGAGCAAGTACATGTAATAATTAAGGAAGCCAGTAAAGGTTGGTCTGCTCATAACCTTCAATGGAGAAGTAACAATAATTGTTTGAAGTCTTTTTAGTGCAGTGATATTATTGCATTTCATCATTATTAATGGGTATAAAATACTGTAAACCATTTAATTTTCACTTCTAGATATATTCAGGATTCTATGAAATTTCAATAAAGTCCCTGACACTCCATGTTGTAGGAACCCAGAAAAAATTGCCTTGCAAAATTGAAGCAGTTCACAGCACCACTGTAAAAAAAAAAAAAGTTTAAAATGAGTATTGTTAAAGATATACACATGTGGGTTCATAAGACATACCGGTATGTACCAATCTGAGCGGTTCTAGAGATTAGTATCACAAGATTTTACTCTCCGTGATTCAATATCAGCCCTATGTATAACGCTGTGTTGATCAGGCGAACTAATTGACAATGGCCCTACAGGTATCGCTATGCAATCACAGTAGTTTTGTATTCTTCTTGCATTTCGACCATGGAAAAATATTTGTTTTTGAGAGTGGCCGAATTATTAGAAGAAAAACAGAAACTATTTTTTTTTAGTATAAATTCTAGTAACTGAAATGCAGGATTAGTAAAGAACAAGACAATAAGCAAGATTGATAAACCTTCAGCGAGCACTCCTGAAATTTCAGATCATTGGTACCATGTTTTTGGATACATTCAATAAAATTGGGTTATTTATTTGATGTAACGAAACATGCATTCACAGCAGATGGAAATTCGTTTGAGATGTTACTGGATTTTTGTATTCAGTTTTCCATTTCAACCACCATCATCACTTAGTAAGCTGAGATCATGCATAAATGCACAGTGTAGTGCCACCAGAAAACCAATTGCTTGAGAATATTTTGCACCATTACACCATTTCAAATATTATATTAATTCACAGACAACAAAATAAAGATTTTCAATAACATATAAGTTTTCCCACAGTTGATGATTGTATGGCAATTACATGGCTTCACCAGTTTTACTCTGGAAGAAGTTGGAAACAGATAACAGGAAGGGGCTACATGGCTACATCTTTTTTTTTTGAATTTGAATCAAGCATGATTTTTAATTTTTTTTTTTTTTACAAATGTCTATTTCAGGGCAACAGAAACAAAAACAATAAATGCGTAGGTAGGCATTTTAACAATTGCACTATTAATATTGGATGAAAACGTCATTACCGATATAAATCATAATTCTGTTCAAATTAAAAATAAGATCACATTTAATTTAGTCAGTTTTCATAATTAAATACATAATAACATGTACTTATAAATTTGAATAAGGTTCAACGGCTTTTTCATTTAGTGCCAGTTTATACACCATAAAACTTCTGGTTTAGGTGTCACACTCAAAGAGTGAAAGGCCTTTGGTTTGGCATCGCGAAATGTTGGAATTGAATCCCCCCAAAAATTCAGTAAAGTTTACGAAAAGTAAAGTATTTTCTAAAAGAAGTTTCGAATAAATACAAACACGAATACATTGCTTAGTTGTTAGTACCGGTAGCAAATGATCACGGTAGCACAATCTGGTCATTCTGTGTTTCGCAAGTGAATAACTTACTTGTTTTCGAAGTATTGCAATTGTTTATTATTATTCAGTAATGATTATAATACGCACAAAAAAATAATTCGTTGAATTTTTATGAATTGGAAGTAATATTCAACTTAGTTTCATCGTAAACGAATGATTTCGGTCGAATGTAAATGCGATGCGATGCGATATCCGCCATGTTATTTCAGTTCACGTGGTCATTTAAATATGTTAATGACGGCTCAGTGACCTTGTGGTGAACGCAACAGGGGATTCACCGATGTTTAGCAAGATCTTTATGCTTTGATTTTGACGGGGAAAACGGCATGATTTTTTTTAAATCGAAAAATTAGTTGTTTTCAAAAAAATAAACTGAGCATTCAAAGAATAATTTAACATTGTTCACAGAAATAACAGCCCATTGTCGAAACGAAGCTTACCCATTCACGCTATTCACAATAAACATGATACTCTTGAATAGGTGTCAATGACTACGGTAAAATATAAATTAGACTCTTTTAGGCATCAGGAGTGAATGAAATATCCAAAACATTAAAAAAAAAAACTGCCGAAAAAACGGGCGATTTCACGGTCCGTTCACAGACTGTGGTCCGTTGCAGACTGCTCGACCGACCGTCCATACACGTGTTGTCACTGTACATCCGCCATGTTGAATAGCACAAGATCGCCAAAATCTTCATTGCAACTAACAGTTCAATGCTCACAACATAAAAAATACGAATATAATCATAGGCAACCTGCTATTATATAATGAATAAATTGATCGACACAGGGAAATTCCCCCCCCCCCCCCCCCCCCGAGTTGTGAATATTTCGGAAATCGCTACACAAGCAAAAGACCGGAAAACGATTTACCGGTACTTGAAAACTATGTCCTCGTGAATTAATCGTTCGTGTACAATAATTTGACAGGGTATACAATTCACAAACTAGTTTCGTAGATTAGAGACAATTGTTTGCTTTTTTTGGTTTTTCACAAGAATATAAAGCTGGCAATCATCATAATATTCACGTCCGTACGTCACGAAATGTACACCAATCGTACCCCAATAAACTGGAAAACTTACCTTTGCAAACACGTCTCTTATGCCGCCTTCTTGAAGTTCTTGAAATCAAATAAAGTTACTAGTTCTTCTAGTAACGAGTGAATGAGACCACTGAGCCAAACAGAATACATGTATAAACAGTACTATAATAAATTGCACGCAATGGAGAAATCACGTGCCGTAATAACAGCAGCCTTACTCACAGATCTAATCTACTGTAAAATATTTTATTTCAGCTGGAATTATCATTCGCTGAAAAGACTTTTTCTGGGTGTTTTGTATTGAATTTATTTTCATTGATTTTTGACAAGTTGACTGTAAAATATAAGAAAAGGGTATATTCGCTGGATTTTATTTTAACTGAAACATTCCTTCAGCGAAAATAGCAAAAAAATGTTGCAAGCAAAAATAAAGTATTTTACAGTAATTAATTTATTCTGAGCATGCGCAGACGTTTTGTCAATGTTGCCGGGAGAGGCAATTTTTGATAAAATCGTGAAAAAGACCCACTTGGGATTTTCAGATCTGGAAAAAAAATTACGTGCATACTCGGAGGGGACATGTTCATCAACCTGCCAAGTTTCACTGATATCTGCTGTAGAATTTGAGAAAATGTTGGAGACGGAATTATGGACATAACCTGAATTAGTAGTCCCCTTTTCAGGCTGCGCCTGAACGGGGACTAAAAATGTCATCTGTAGAGTACGGTATTCGTCGAGAAACCGTGTGTAGAATGACGGTTGCCTTGCACGCATGGTTTGGGTTTAACGCGGATCAAGTTGTAGTTATGTAAATCCATGGCACCTATAACAATTGAAGAATATCTGCATAAATAGTAAGACTGTGAAAAAAACACGACTAATCGATTGTTATAGTATGACCGTACTGTACAATTTGTCAAACAACTACAATAATTGCAAATGCAATGTCGGCCAGAGCCCATCTTACTTGTTCGAAGTTATCGAAGCCGACATCAATGGAGATCGCGTTTTTTAACTAGACGGCTGGCAAGCGAACTAACACATTACATAAACTTGTTGAATTTCAATTATGGTTTTTATTTTTGCGCCCAATGCCAATGTCTCGTTATATAATAAAGGATTCAAATATTGCAGGGTATTCCGTTTTGCGAACTCTGGGCGAAATACTTCCATGAGCTGTACGTAGTTCACTTACAGCCAAAACAAAGTCAGCTTGGACATTAAGTTGTGAGACGCAACAAAACAAATGAAGACACGCGTTAGAAATAAATAGAACGCGATGCTAAGAGGAAACGCGCCTGCATCTCAACGACATCTCCGGTCATGAGCTGGGTTTGCCGCGTCTTGGAAAAATTGAAAGATAAAAAGGAATCCGTGTCGGGGAACCATTGATAATGTTTGCATGTATCTTTAGGAATACTCAGTTACAAACACTATGGTACCTGAATCCCGATTAATTCATAATTACGAATCGGTAAGGGTCAATTTCCTGCAATCCTTCAAGATAGCCTGGGATTAAAGAGATTAAAACGATGACCTGGAAGATTGCCATGATTGAGTGCCACAATTTCTGTTTTAAGATTTATTCAGTATAATAATACAAATGTTCACCCCAACAGAGGTGGACATATAGTTTTAGCGACCAGAAGAGCTCATTGTCAACCGAGGCGAAGCACTACGATAAAGACTTTCCGTTCCCAATAAATAATAATAAAAATCAAGGAAAGCTTAGAAAGAACTCCCGTGTGCTGAGAGTATTGAAGACACATTAAAAATTAATTCAAAATTACTTGTACTTGAGATGGAATAGCTGAAAACTAATTATGTAAATTAGAACCCCAAAAATATTAATTAATATGCTAATTAGAGAGTTAATATGAACAGATTTTAACCCAAAATTAATCAGGCTGTCTATTGTCCTAGAGCATTTATGTACCAAGTTTTATTCAAATGTGATGATCAATACTTGAGATATCAGTATTAATTAATTATGTTAATTAAGTGATTAAGAAGCATACATATTTACCAAAAACTAATATGGTGTATAGTCCTAGGTTCATTGAAATGTGATGGGTACTCTTTAAAAGTTTCATTGAAATCCAATGAGTGGTTTGTAGACATCAGTGCAACAGCCATAGAACAGCAAAAAATTAACTAATTATGCAAATTAGGTAATTAATAGGCACAATTATTTATCCCAAAATTAATCAGGTCTCTGCATAGTCCTAGAAAATGTCGCAAGTCTCATTGAAATGTGATGATTAGTACTTGAGATATCAGGTGAAAAGCTGAAAATTAACTAATTATGCTAATAAGGTGATTAATATGCACAAATATTTACCCAAAAACTAATTAGGTCTCTGCACAGTCCTCAAGTAACTATGTACAAAGTTTCATTGAAATGTGATCATTACTACTCGAAATATCAAAAGGTGAAAATTAATTAATTATGCAAATTAGGTAATTAATATGTACTGATATTACCCTAAACACTACCAGGTCTGTGCAGTGTCATATGACATCTATGTACCAAGTTTTATTGAAATGTTATGATTAGTACTTGAGATATCAGTGGAAAAGCCGAAAATTGATTAATCATTATGTAAATTAGGTAATTAATAATATTAACAGATTTTTACCCAAAACTAATCAAATCTGCGTATTGGTTCAGAGCATCCCTCAACCAAGTTTCATCAAAATCCAATGAGTGGTTCTTCAAATATCAGTGGAACAGTCATGGAACAGCTTGAAATCAGTTAATTATCATTCAAATTAGATAATTAATATTCATAGATTTTTACCCAAAGCTAATCAAATCTGCGCACTAGTTCAGAGCATCCATGTGCCAAGTTTCATCAAAATCCAATGAGTGGAACAGTCTTGGAACAGCTAAAAATCAGCTAATTATCATGCAAATTAGGTAATTAATATTCATATATTTTTACCAAAACCTAATCAACTCTGCGCATTATCCCAGAGCATCTATGTACCAAGTTTCACCAAAATTTGATTAGTGGTTCTTGAGATAACGATGGAGCAAACAAGCAGCCTATCGGCTGAGATAGCTCCGCTGTTAGCAATGCACATTTCAATTAAAGAACTGAAGACATCATTAGAAAATGAACAATATGAATAGTATCAAAGCAATCGGACTTACAGTTTTTAACAAGAAGTCGAAAATATCACTTTTTACCAAAAATTACAAAAATATTCACCAAAATAAATTAATTAGAGAATTGAAGATATCATCACAAAACGAACAAATCTGAGAGAGGTCCACATGTAGTACCTATATATGTAATATCAAAGCAATTGCACTTGCGGTTTTTAACAAGAAGTCGAAAATATCAGTTTTTACCAAAAATGACAAAAATATTCACCAAAATTAGAGAATTAAAGATATCATTACAAAATGAACAAATCTGAGAGAGGTCCACATGTAGTACCTATATATGTAATATCAAAGCAATTGCACTTGCGGTTTTTAACAAGAAGTCGAAAATATCAGTTTTTACCAAAAATGACAAAAATATTCACCAAAATTAGAGAATTGAAGATATGATCACGAAATGAACAAATCTGAGAGAGGTCCACATGTAGTACCTATATATGTAGTATCAAAGCAATTGGACTTGTGGTTTTTAACAAGAAGTCGAAAATATCACTTTTTACCAAAAATGACAAAAATATTCACCAAAATTAAAGAATTAAAGATATCATTACAAAATTAACAAATCTGAGAGAGGTCCACATGTAGTACCTATAGATGTAATATCAAAGCAATTGCACTTGCGGTTTTTAACAAGAAGTCGAAAATATCACTTTTTACCAAAAATGACAAAAATATTCACCAAAATTAGAGAATTGAAGATATCATCACGAAATAAACAAATCTGAGAGAGGTCCACATGTAGTACCTATATATGTAGTATCAAAGCAATTGGACTTGCGGTTTTTAACAAGAAGTCGAAAATATCACTTTTCACCAAAAAATGACAAAAATATTCACCAAAATTAGAGAATTAAAGATATCATTACAAAATGAACAAATCTGAGAGAGGTCCACATGTAGTACCTATATATGTAATATCAAAGCATTTGCACTTGCGGTTTTTAACAAGAAGTCGAAAATATCAGTTTTTACCAAAAATGACAAAAATATTCACCAAAATTAAAGAATTAAAGATATCATTACAAAATTAACAAATCTGAGAGAGGTCCACATGTAGTACCTATAGATGTAATATCAAAGCAATTGCACTTGCGGTTTTTAACAAGAAGTCGAAAATATCAGTTTTTACCAAAAATGACAAAAATATTCACCAAAATTAGAGAATTGAAGATATCATCACGAAATGAACAAACCTAAGAGAGGTCTACCCAAGGTACATATACACCAAGTATCAAAGCATTTAGGCTTGTAGTTTTCAAGAAGAAGTCGAAAAAGTAAAACATTGACACGGACGACGGACGACGACGACGGACAATCACTCATATGATAAGCTCCGCTCGACAAAGTCGACAGCGGAGCTAAAAAAGTGACATACATACATACAGACATACAGACATACAGACAGGGTACCTGCAAAGACTCCCTTTTGTGCTTCGCACACGGGAGTCAAAAAGACTTCCCGTTCCCGACATTATGAAATTCTTTCGTCTTTTCTGGGGGGAAAACCCAGAAAAAAACAAGACAAGATAATTCTGAAATTTATATTAAGAATATTTCATAACAAAATGTATCCCATATGTACCCATAAAGTATTTTCATAATTACTGAATACACACGAATATTACAGAAAAAATAATTTGCTATATTATCTATATTTGTGCCTTTTATTTGTCTTGAATTGTGACTGAATAGAGCTGGATGAAATTACAAACTATGTAGTGTGTTCGACAACTCATGTATGAACAATAACTTTAATGAATATTTTACTTGATAAAAATACTGTATTTTTCTACATAAAAACAAAAGAATTTCACAATATCGAAAACGAAAAGTCTTTATTACCATAGTGTTGTTGGTAATAGTTGAAAATGAAACATCTACGTGAACCTGCTCATATGAGATCGAAGGAGTCTCTCTTTTTAACAGCCGTATACATCTAACTGCGCCATCGCTAAGTTTCTTTGGTGGACCGCGAGCTCTGTTCCTTGTTTGCACGTTATCATGTTCGCACAATCGCAGACATTATTTGTAAGGGTGCCCTTTGAAATGGCACATTTTCTCGATGTTTTAGAGAGGACTCTGGGGGGTATATGGCTTGTTCTCACATTAGCATAATTTTCCTTGAGTTCACTCATCCCTTTTCCACATGCATTTCTCGTTCTTTGCTGCTAACTTTTTTTGCACTCTAATATGTTGTTGTTTTTGTCTTTCTGAACATTGAGTTTATTTTTGATTGAAATTCAATGAGATTGTTTGAATTTTGAATTTGATGACGGTTCAAATTTATCCACTTTTACAGGGATCTATATTGCATTCGAGTTGAGTTACTAGTAATTACAATCCTGATTTTTATTTTTTTGTGGTGTTTTTCGTCAATGTATTAAATATAAGTGCTTTGGGAAATAACATAATTACATTGCATAAATAAAAGAGTCTGATGAGGCTGTGTCACAACACGTTTTATTTATTTCCAATGCGCGTGGTCAGCGCCTCTGATTGCGTTTATTTTGTATTTTTATTTTTGAAATGCGTTTGTTTTGTTTTATGTTTTCCTCGCTTTCAATAATTCCCCGCCAATCCAATAATTCGTCGCCGCATGTACTCAGACAAGCGATTAATTGTCAGTCATTATACTAGTAGCTTAAGTCCAATTGATTTGTAGAAATTCAGCTATGCAATGATTACATGTGCAGTTTTGTTTTGCACACCCAGACATGAGCAAAAGTTAACCCGGTAAATTTTCTGAACTACAGCATTCGTATTACTTATGCAAATTGAGCAAGGATCATAGTGTGAGTTGCATTCGCAAATAACAAAGTGTCAAATTATTTTGAGCACAGTTCGAAATAAATTTAGTCAAAATTACACACAGAAACACACACACACACAAATACTAGTACTCAATACATATCACGATCGATTGACCAGTGATCTAGCTGCTTGAACTACGCACACAAGGACGTAAATATGTAAATACAGGTCACAGTTCGACTTGCGTAGCAAACGCTACAATGTGTCAAGTGATTTGAAGGCGTCTTTGTCCCCTTTTCCAATACAGAGAAGCAATACGCGTTGTATTTTGAATCGTTATTAAAACCTAAATTTATTACGAATAAAAACATAAGTTTATAGATACAATGCACGATCATCGTTACTCCAGTGGTCAGTTGGCAAGCGGACGATGTTTCTAAATCCAGCCATAGCAAAAGTATGCGAACAAATGCGAGCGAGAGAACAAATGTGAGCGAGCGAACAAAAGCGAGCGAGTGAGTGAAAACAAGCCATGCATGGCACAGTCCCCGTTAGTTATCAAATTTAAGATATATAGTTTTATTTATAGTAATATAGCTGGAAGATAACCATGTCAGGAATATGGTTTTGAACACTAAAATGATTGACATTTGTATCTGATCGTCAAACAAGTACTTTTCCATATTGAGAGATATTGCTCTGGAACAGCATTCAAAATCAGCCATTTTGAATACGTGTATATATATAACATAATGTATAACAAATATATAAAATTTGAATATATAATCAGTCAAAGCATTTAATGGCTCTAGATATGGCTCTAGAAGCCCAATCATTAAAACAAAATGGGCGCCAGTCAGCCATTTTGAATCCAATCTGAAAAATAAAATGACGTGCATCAGGAACCCGTAATGTTTAATGTATGTACCAAGTTTGAACAAAATCCATCGATCCAGAAATGCCAGAAATGCTTGATATTTGATGATTTTTTAGCACAAAAATGACCACCATTTGGCCATTTTAAATAGGATCGTCAAACCAATATATCTATCTATCTAAATATTTGCATCAAGGTCCCATAATGTCTAATGTATATACCAAGTTTGAACAAAATCCATCTGTAAACAGCCGAGAAATGCTTGATTTTTAGGATTCTTTTAGCACAAAAATGGTCGCCATTCAGCCATCTTGAATCAGATCGTGGAACAAATTGACGTGCATATGTATAATATCATGTATGATGTATGCGTGAAGTTTGATTGTGATTGGTCCAGGCACTTCTAAGATACAGGTCCGGACGCACGCACAGACGCACGCACGCACGCACGAACACACAGAGTTCAAAACATAAGTCCCTGTTTTCGGACCGCGTTCGAATCTGGACTAAAAAAGCGGTCGGTTTCCAGTCGGAAAGCAGCGACCGGCCGGAAATTAAGCAACAAGCGGTCGGGGGAAAAAGCGATAAAAGCGCGAGGTTGGGCAGAATGAGTACTGTACAGTAACTGTAAACAAAAATATATGACAATTATACTCACCACAGATTCACTATTGATGCCAACATTTGTTGCATTGTGATTGATTCTGGAAGATTTATTACTTGGTATATCTGCATTTGGTGAGCCTTGTGGGGTAGCCGCAGTGTGGGTAATGATGGGAGGGCCTCGTAAATGCTTACTGTTATCAGAGAGAAGTGCATTAGGTGTTGCGTCTGGTAGCGTAAGTGAATCATTTTCTGTCGATGAGAGAAACAAGTTATTCCTGTTATACATGTAGTCAGCAGCATGTTTATCATGCTTACAGTATGTCCATAACTGTACAGTACAATAAAGGTATAACTCTTTCTACATGGAATAGATCTCCAAACAAGACTCATAAGATAGAGCCTGTATGCAACCATGTTCTATGTTCACAAAAATTGCATCGACTGGTGTCATTATTTATATTTCATATGAAACAGACAAATACAACATTACCGGAAAGCAAGTGCAAGATGCAGTTAGTTAGTTAGACCTATATAACTGCAGATAGGCCAATGATGCATCTGGTCAACTAAACAAAATATTAGCCAAATTTGCACTTTTAAATATTAAAAGTTTATATTTACTGTGATATCATTCAGACTTTAAGCAACTTGCTGCCTATCCATGGTCATTACATGGTGCACAAGGAAAGTGGTCATTACATAGTGCCCTAGGCAAATGGTCATTACATGATGTGCTAGGCAAGTGGTCATTACATGGTGCACTAGGCAAGTGGTCATTATATGGTGCACTAGGCAAGTGGTCAATATATGGTGCACTAGGCAAGTGGTCATTACATGGTGCACTAGGCAAGTGGTCATTATATGGTGCACTAGGCAAGTGGTCATTACATGGTGCACTAGGCAAGTGGTCATTATATGGTGCCCTAGGCAAGTGGTCATTATATGGTGCACTAGGCAAGTGGTCATTATATGATGCACTAGGCAAGTGGTCATTATATGGTGCACTAGGCAAGTGGTCATTATATGGTGCACTAGGCAAGTGGTCATTATATGGTGCCCTAGGCAAGTGGTCATTATATGGTGCACTAGGCAAGTGGTCATTATATGGTGCACTAGGCAAGTGGTCATTACATGGTGCACTAGGCAAGTGGTCATTACATGGTGCACTAGGCAAGTGGAAATTACATGGTGCACTAGGCAAGTGGTCATTACATGGTGCACTAGGCAAGTGGTCATTACATGGTGCACTAGGCAAGTGGTCATTACATGGTGCACTAGGCAAGTGGTCATTACATGGTGCACTAGGCAAGTGGTCATTATACGGTGCACTAGGCAAGTGGTCATTACATGGTGCACTAGGCAAGTGGTCATTATATGGTGCACTAGGCAAGTGGTCATTATATGGTGCCCTAGGCAAATGGTCATTACATGGTACACTAGGCAAGTGGTCATTATATGGTGCACTAGGCAAATGGTCATTACATGGTACACTGGGCAAGTGGTCATTATATGGTGCACTAGGCAAATGTTCATTACATGGTTCACTAGGCAAGTGGTCATTATATGGTGCACTAGGCAAGTGATCATTACATGGTGCACTAGGCAAGTGGTCATTATATGGTGCACTAGGCAAGTGGTCATTACATGGTACACTAGGCAAGTGGTCATTATATGGTGCGCAAGGCAAGTGGTCATTACATGGTGCACTAGGCAAGTGGTCATTACATGGTGCACTAGGCAAGTGGTCATTACATGGTGCACTAGGCAAGTGGTCATTACATGGTGCCCTAGGCAAGTGGTCATTACATGGTGAGCTAGGCAAGTGGTCATTACATGGTACACTAGGCAAGTGGTCATTACATGGTGCACTAGGCAAGTGGTCATTACATGGTGCACTAGGCAAGTGGTCATTACATGGTACACTAGGCAAGTGGTCATTATATGGTGCGCAAGGCAAGTGGTCATTACATGGTGCACTAGGCAAGTGGTCATTACATGGTGCACTAGGCAAGTGGTCATTACATGGTGCACTAGGCAAGTGGTCATTACATGGTGCACTAGGCAAGTGGTCATTACATGGTGCACTAGGCAAGTGGTCATTATATGGTGCCCCAGGCAAATGGTCATTACATGGTACACTAGGCAAGTGGTCATTATATGGTGCACTCGGCAAATGGTCATTACATGGTACACTGGGCAAGTGGTCATTATATGGTGCACTAGGCAAATGTTCATTACATGGTTCACTAGGCAAGTGGTCATTATATGGTGCACTAGACAAGTGGTCATTACATGGTGCACTAGGCAAGTGGTCATTATATGGTGCCCTAGGCAAGTGGTCATTACATGGTGCGCTAGGCAAGTGGTCATTACATGGTACACTAGGCAAGTGGTCATTATATGGTGCACTATGCAAGTGGTCATTACATGGTGCACTAGGCAAGTGGTCATTACATGGTGCACTAGGCAAGTGGTCATTACATGGTGCACTAGGCAAGTGGTCATTACATGGTGCACTAGGCAAGTGGTCATTACATGGTGCACTAGGCAAGTGGTCATTACATGGTACACTAGGCAAGTGGTCATTATATGGTGCACTAGGCAAGTGGTCATTACATGGTGCACTAGGCAAGTGGTCATTATATGGTGCACTAGGCAAGTGGTCATTATATGGTGCCCTAGGCAAATGGTCATTACATGGTACACTAGGCAAGTGGTCATTATATGGTGCACTAGGCAAATGGTCATTACATGGTACACTGGGCAAGTGGTCATTATATGGTGCCCTAGGCAAGTGGTCATTACATGGTGCGCTAGGCAAGTGGTCATTACATGGTGCGCTAGGCAAGTGGTCATTACATGGTGCACTAGGCAAGTGGTCATTACATGGTGCACTAGGCAAGTGGTCATTACATGGTACACTAGGCAAGTGGTCATTATATGGTGCGCAAGGCAAGTGGTCATTACATGGTGCACTAGGCAAGTGGTCATTACATGGTGCACTAGGCAAGTGGTCGTTACATGGTGCACTAGGCAAGTGGTCATTACATGGTGCCCTAGGCAAGTGGTCATTATATGGTGCACTAGGCAAGTGGTCATTATATGGTGCACTAGGCAAGTGGTCATTATATGGTGCACTAGGCAAGTGGTCATTACATGGTGCACTAGGCAAGTGGTCATTATATGGTGCACTAGGCAAGTGGTCATTACATGGTGCGCAAGGCAAGTGGTCATTACATGGTGCGCTAGGCAAGTGGTCATCACATGGTGCACTAGGCAAGCGGTCATTACATGGTGCGCAAGGCAAGTGGTCATTACATGGTGCACTAGGCAAGTGGTCATTACATGGTGCACTAGGCAAGTGGTCATTACATGGTGTACTAGGCAAGTAGTCATTACATGGTGCACTAGGCAAGTGGTCATTACATGGTGCACTAGGCAAGTGGTCATTACATGGTGCACTAGGCAAGTGGTCATTACATGGTACACTAGGCAAGTGGTCATTATATGGTGCACTAGGCAAGTTGTCATTACATGGTGCACTAGGCAAGTGGTCATTACACAGTGGAGTAGGCAAGTGGTCATTACACGTTGGAGTTGGCAAGAGGTCATTACACGATGGAGTAGGCAAGTGGTCATTACACGGTGGAGTAGGCAAGTGGTCAATACATGGTGCACTAGGCAAGTGGTCAATACACGGTGGAGTAGGCAAGTGGTCATTATACGATGGAGTAGGCAAGTGGTCATTACATGATGGAGTAGGCAAGTGGTCATTACATGATGGCCTTGGCAAGTGGTCAATGCATATGGTGGATTAGGCAAGTGGTCATTACACGATGGAGAAGGCAAGTGGTCATTACACGGTGGAGTAGGCAAGTGGTCATTATACAATAGAGAAGGCAAGTGGTCATTATACGATAGAGTAGGCAAGTGGTCATTACACAATGGAGAAGGCAAGTGGTCATTAAACAGTGGAGTAGGCTAGTGGTCATTACACGTTGGAGTTGGCAAGTGGTCATTACATGATGGCCTTGGCATGTGGTCAATGCATATGGTGGATTAGGCAAGTGGCCATTACACGATGGAGTAGGCAAGTGGTCATTACACAGGGGAGTAGGGAAATAGTCATTATACAATGGAGTAGGCAAGTGGTCATTATACAATGGAGTGGGCTAGTGGTCATTACACGTTGGAGTTGGCAAGTGGTCATTACATGATGGCCTTGGCATGTGGTCAATGCATATGGTGGATTAGGGAAGTGGTCATTACACGATGTAGTAGGCAAGTGGTCATTACACGGTGGAGTAGGCAAGTGGTCAATACATGGTGCAGTAGGCAAGTGGTCGATACACGGTGGAGTAGGCAAGTGGTCATTATACGATAGAGTAGGCAAGTGGTAATTACATGGTGGAGTAGGCAAGTTGTAATTACACGGTGGAGTATGCAAGTGGTCATTACACGATGAAGAAGGCAAGTGGTCATTAAACAGTGGAGCAGGCTAGTGGTCATTAAACAGTGGAGTAGGCTAGTGGTCATTACATGTTGGAGTTGGCAAGTGGTCATTACATGATGGCCTTGGCATGTGGTCAATGCATATGGTGGTCAATGCATATGGTGGATTAGGCAAGTGGCCATTACATGATGGAGTAGGCAAGTGGTCATTACACAGGGGAGTAGGGAAATAGTCATTATACAATGGAGTAGGCAAGTGGTCATTATACAATGGAGTGGGCTAGTGGTCATTACACGTTGAAGTTGGCAAGTGGTCATTACATGATGGCCATGGCATGTGGTCAATGCATATGGTGGATTAGGGAAATGGTCATTACACGATGTAGTAGGCAAGTGGTCATTACACGGTGGAGTAGGCAAGTGGTCAATACATGGTGCAGTAGGCAAGTGGTCGATACACGGTGGAGTAGGCAAGTGGTCATTATACGATAGAGTAGGCAAGTGGTCATTATACGATAGAGTAGGCAAGTGGTCATTACATGATGGCCTTGACATGTGGTCAATACATATGGTGGATTAGGCAAATGGTCATTACACGATGGAGAAGGCAAGTGGTCATTACACGGTGGAGTAGGCAAGTGGTCATTATACAATAGAGAAGGCAAGTGGTCATTATACGATAGAGTAGGCAAGTGGTCATTACACAATGGAGTAGGCAAGTGGTAATTACATGGTGGAGTAGGCAAGTGGTAATTACATGGTGGAGTAGGCAAGTTGTAATTACACGGTGGAGTATGCAAGTGGTTATTACACAATGGAGAAGGCAAGTGGTCATTATACAATGGAGTAGGCAAGTGGTCATTATACAATGGAGTAGGCAAGTGGTCATTACACATTGGAGTAGGCAAGTGGTCATTACATGATGGCCTTGGCATGTGGTCAATGCATATGGTGGATTAGGCAAGTGGTCATTACACGATGGAGTAGGCAAGTGGTCATTACACAGTGGAGTAGGCAAATGGTCATTATACAATGGAGTAGGCAAGTGGTCATTATACAATAGAGAAGGCAAGTGGTCATTATACAATAGAGAAGGCAAGTGGTCATTATACAATAGCGTAGGCAAGTGGTCATTACACAATGGAGTAGGCAAGTGGTAATTACATGATGGCCTTAGCATGTGGTCAATGCATATGGTGGATTAGGCAAGTGGTCATTACATGATGTAGTAGGCAAGTGGTCATTACACGGTGGAGTAGGCAAGTGGTCATTATACAATAGAGAAGGCAAGTGGTCATTATACGATGGAGTAGGCAAGTGGTCATTACACAATGGAGTAGGCAAGTGGTCATTACACAGGGGAGTAGGGAAATAGTCATTATACAATAGAGAAGGCAAGTGGTCATTATACGATAGAGTAGGCAAGTGGTCATTATACAATGGAGTAGGCAAGTGGTCATTATACAATGGAGTAGGCAAGTGGTAATTACACGGTGGAGTAGGCAAGTTGTAATTACACGGTGGAGTATGCAAGTGGTTATTACACAATGGAGAAGGCAAGTGGTCATTATACAATGGAGTAGGCAAGTGGTCATTACACATTGGAGTTGGCAAGTGGTCATTACATGATGGCCTTGGCATGTGGTCAATGCATATGGTGGATTAGGCAAGTGGTCATTACACGATGGAGTAGGCAAGTGGTCATTACACAGTGGAGTAGGCAAATGGTCATTATACAATGGAGTAGGCAAGTGGTCATTATACAATAGAGAAGGCAAGTGGTCATTACACAATGGAGTAGGCAAGTGGTAATTACATGATGGCCTTAGCATGTGGTCAATGCATATGGTGGATTAGGCAAGTGGTCATTACATGATGTAGTAGGCAAGTGGTCATTACACGGTGGAGTAGGCAAGTGGTCAATACATGGTGCAGTAGGCAAGTGGTCGTTACATGATGGCCTTGGCAAGTGGTCAATGCATATGGTGGATTAGGCAAGTGGTCATTACACGATGGAGAAGGCAAGTGGTCATTACACGGTGGAGTAGGCAAGTGGTCATTATACAATAGAGAAGGCAAGTGGTCATTAAACAGTGGAGTAGGCTAGTGGTCATTACACGTTGGAGTTGGCAAGTGGTCATTACATGATGGCCTTGGCATGTGGTCAATGCATATGGTGGATTAGGCAAGTGGCCATTACACGATGGAGTAGGCAAGTGGTCATTACACAGGGGAGTAGGGAAATAGTCATTATACAATGGAGTAGGCAAGTGGTCATTATACAATGGAGTGGGCTAGTGGTCATTACACGTTGGAGTTGGCAAGTGGTCATTACATGATGGCCTTGGCATGTGGTCAATGCATATGGTGGATTAGGGAAGTGGTCATTACACGATGTAGTAGGCAAGTGGTCATTACACGGTGGAGTAGGCAAGTGGTCAATACATGGTGCAGTAGGCAAGTGGTCGATACACGGTGGAGTAGGCAAGTGGTCATTATACGATAGAGTAGGCAAGTGGTAATTACACGGTGGAGTAGGCAAGTTGTAATTTCACGGTGGAGTATGCAAGCGGTCATTACACGATGGAGAAGGCAAGTGGTCATTAAACAGTGGAGTAGGCTAGTTGTCATTAAACAGTGGAGTAGGCTAGTGGACATTACACATTGGAGTTGGCAAGTGGTCATTACATGATGGCCTTGGCATGTGGTCAATGCATATGGTGGATTAGGCAAGTGGTCATTACACGATGGAGAAGGCAAGTGGTCATTACACGGTGGAGTAGGCAAGTGGTCATTATACAATAGAGAAGGCAAGTGGTCATTATACAATAGAGTAGGCAAGTGGTCATTACACAATGGAGTAGGCAAGTGGTAATTACACGGTGGAGTAGGCAAGTTGTAATTACACGGTGGAGTATGCAAGTGGTTATTACACAATGGAGAAGGCAAGTGGTCATTATACAATGGAGTAGGCAAGTGCTCATTATACAATGGAGTACGCAAGTGGTCATTACACATTGGAGTTGGCAAGTGGTCATTACATGATGGCCTTGGCATGTGGTCAATGCATATGGTGGATTAGGCAAGTTGTCATTATACGATGGAGTAGGCAAGTGGTAATTACACGGTGGAGTAGGCAAGTTGTAATTACACAATGGAGTAGGCAAGTGGTAATTACACAATGGAGTAGGCTAGTGGTCTTTAAACAGTGGAGTAGGCTAGTGGACATTACACATTGGAGTTGGCAAGTGGTCATTACATGATGGCCTTGGCATGTGGTCAATGCATATGGTGGATTAGGCAAGTGGTCATTACACAATGGAGAAGGCAAGTGGTCATTACACGGTGGAGTAGGCAAGTGGTCATTATACAATAGAGAAGGCAAGTGGTCATTATACAATAGAGTAGGCAAGTGGTCATTACACAATGGAGTAGGCAAGTGGTAATTACACGGTGGAGTAGGCAAGTTGTAATTACACGGTGGAGTATGCAAGTGGTTATTACACAATGGAGAAGGCAAGTGGTCATTATACAATGGAGTAGGCAAGTGCTCATTATACAATGGAGTACGCAAGTGGTCATTACACATTGGAGTTGGCAAGTGGTCATTACATGATGGCCTTGGCATGTGGTCAATGCATATGGTGGATTAGGCAAGTTGTCATTATACGATGGAGTAGGCAAGTGGTAATTACACGGTGGAGTAGGCAAGTTGTAATTACACAATGGAGTAGGCAAGTGGTAATTACACAATGGAGTAGGCAAGTGGTAATTACACAATGGAGTAGGCAAGTGGTAATTACACGGTGGAGTAGGCAAGTGGTCATTACACGGTGGAGTAGGCAAGTGGTCATTACATGGTGGAGTAGGCATATAGTCAATGCATATGGTAGATTAGGCAAGTGGTCATTACACGATGGAGAAGGCAAGTGGTCATTACACAGTGGAGTAGGCAAGTGATCATTATACAATAGAGAAGGCAAGTGGTCATTATACGATAGCGTAGGCAAGTGGTCATTACACAATGGAGTAGGCAAGTGGCAATTACACGGTGGAGTAGGCAAGTGGTCATTACACGGTGGAGTAGGCAAGTGGTCATTACACGGTGGAGTAGGCAAGTGGTCATTACACAGTGGAGTAGGCAAGTGGTCATTATACAATGGAGTAGGCAAGTGGTCAATACACGGTGGAGTAGGCAAGTGGTCATTATACGATGGAGTAGGCAAGTGGTAATTACACGGTGGAGTAGACAAGTTGTAATTACACAGTGGAGTAGGCAAATGGTCATTATACAAAGGAGTAGGCAAGTGGCCATTATACAATGGAGTGGGCTAGTGGTCATTACATGTTGGAGTTGGCAAGTGGTCATTACATGATGGCCTTGGCATGTGGTCAATGCATATGGTGGATTAGGCAAGTGGTCATTACACGATGTAGTAGGCAAGTGGTCATTACACGGTGGAGTAGGCAAGTGGTCAATACATGGTGCAGTAGGCAAGTGGTCAAGTGGTCAATACACGGTGGAGTAGGCAAGTGGTCATTATACGATAGAGTAGGCAAGTTGTCATTACACGGTGGAGTAGGCAAGTTGTAATTACACGGTGAAGTATGCAAGTGGTCATTACACAATGGAGAAGGCAAGTGGTCATTAAACAGTGGAGTAGGCTAGTGGTCATTAAACAGTGGAGTAGGCTAGTGGTCATTAAACAGTGGAGTAGGCTAGTGGTCATTACACGTTGGAGTTGGCAAGTGGTCATTGCATGATGGCCTTGGCATGTGGTCAATGCATATGGTGGATTAGGCAAGTGGTCATTACACGATGGAGAAGGCAAGTGGTCATTACACAGTGGAGTAGGCAAGTGGTCATTACACGGTGGAGTAGGCAAGTGGTCATTACATGGTGGAGTAGGCAAGTGGTCATTATACAATAGAGAAGGCAAGTGGTCATTATACGATAGAGTAGGCAAGTGGTCATTACACGATGGAGTAGGCAAGTGGTCATTACACAGTGGAGTAGGCAAGTGGTCATTACACAGTGGAGTAGGCAAAGGGTCATTATACAATGGAGTAGGCAAGTGGACATTATACAATGGAGAGGGCTAGTGGTCATTACACAGTGGAGTAGGCAAGTGGTCATTACACGATGGAGTAGGAAAGTGGTCATTACACGATGGAGTAGGCAAGTGGTCATTACAGGGAGTAGGCAAGTGGTCATTACACGGTGCACTAGGCAAGTGGAAATTACACGGTAGAGTAGGCAAGTGGTCATTACACAGTGGAGTAGGCAAGTGGTCATTATACAGTGGAGTAGGCAAGTGGTCATTATACAGTGGAGTAGGCAAGTGGTCATTATACAATAGGGTAGGCAAGTGGTCATTACACGATGGAGTAGGCAAGTGGTAATTACACGGTGGAGTAGGCAAGTGGCCATTACACGGTGGAGTAGGCAAGTGGCCATTACACGGTGGAGTAGGCAAGTGGTCATTACACAGTGGAGTAGGCAAGTGGTCATTATACAATGGAGTAGGCAGGTGGTCATTGCACAATGGAGTGGGCTAGTGGTCATTACATGATGGCCTTGGCATGTGGTCAATGCATATGGTGGATTAGGCAAGTGGTCATTACACGATGTAGTAGGCAAGTGGTCATTACACGGTGGAGTAGGCAAGTGGTCAATACATGGTGCACTAGGCAAGTGGTCAATACACGGTGGAGAAGGCAAGTGGTCATTACACGGTGGAGTAGGCAAGTGGTCATTATACAATAGAGAAGGCAAGTGGTCATTATACGATAGAGTAGGCAAGTGGTCATTACACAATGGAGTTGGCAAGTGGTCATTACATGATGGCCTTGGCATGTGGTCAATGCATATGGTGGATTAGGCAAGTGGACATTACACGATGGAGTAGGCAAGTGGTCATTACACAGGGGAGTAGGCAAATGGTCATTATACAATGGAGTAGGCAAGTGGTCATTATACAATAGAGAAGGCAAGTGGTCATTATACAATAGCGTAGGCAAGTGGTCAATACATGGTGCAGTAGGCAAGTGGTCGATACACGGTGGAGTAGGCAAGTGGTCATTATACGATAGAGTAGGCAAGTTGTAATTACACGGTGGAGTATGCAAGTGGTCATTACACGATGGCCTTGGCATGTGGTCAATGCATATGGTGGATTAGGCAAGTGGTCATTACACGGTGGAGAAGGCAAGTGGTCATTACACGGTGGAGTAGGCAAGTGGTCATTATACAATAGAGAAGGCAAGTGGTCATTACACGGTGGAGTAGGCAAGTGGTCATTATACAATAGAGAAGGCAAGTGGTCATTATACGATAGAGTAGGCAAGTGGTCATTATACAATGGAGTAGGCAAGTGGTCATTACACAGTGGAGTAGGCAAATGGTCATTATACAATGGAGTAGGCAAGTGGTCATTATACAATAGAGAAGGCAAGTGGTCATTATACGATAGCGTAGGCAAGTGGTCATTACACAATGGAGTAGGCAAGTGGTAATTACATGATGGCCTTAGCATGTGGTCAATGCATATGGTGGATTAGGCAAGTGGTCATTACATGATGTAGTAGGCAAGTGGTCATTACACGGTGGAGTAGGCAAGTGGTCAATACACGGTGGAGTAGGCAAGTGGTCAATACACGGTGGAGTAGGCAAGTGGTCATTACACGGTGGAGTAGGCAAGTGGTCAATACATGGTGCAGTAGGCAAGTGGTCGATACACGGTGGAGTAGGCAAGTGGTCGATACACGGTGGAGTAGGCAAGTTGTCATTATACGATGGAGTAGGCAAGTGGTAATTACACGGTGGAGTAGGCAAGTTGTAATTACATGGTGGAGTATGCAAGTGGTCATTACACGATGGAGAAGGCAAGTGGTCATTAAACAGTGGAGTAGGCTAGTGGTCATTAAACAGTGGAGTAGGCTAGTGGTCATTAAACAGTGGAGTAGGCTAGTGGTCATTACACGTTGGAGTTGGCAAGTGGTCATTACATGATGGCCTTGGCATGTGGTCAATGCATATGGTAGATTAGGCAAGTGGTCATTATACGATAGAGTAGGCAAGTGGTCATTATACGATAGAGTAGGCAAGTGGTCATTACACAATGGAGTAGGCAAGTGGCAATTACACGGTGGAGTAGGCAAGTGGTCATTACACGGTGGAGTAGGCAAGTGGTCATTACACGGTGGAGTAGGCAAGTGGTCATTACACAGTGGAGTAGGCAAGTGGTCATTATACAATGGAGTAGGCAAGTGGTCAATACACGGTGGAGTAGGCAAGTGGTCATTATACGATGGAGTAGGCAAGTGGTCATTATACAATGGAGTGGGCTAGTGGTCATTACACAGTGGAGTAGGCAAGTGGTCATTATACAATGAAGTAGGCTAGTGGTCATTACACGGTGGAATAGGCAAGTGGTCATTATACAATGAAGTAGGCTAGTGGTCATTACACGGTGGAATAGGCAAGTGGTCATTACACGATGGAGTAGGCAAGTGGTCATTACATGATGTAGTAGGCAAGTGGTCATTACACGGTGGAGTAGGCAAGTGGTCAATACACGGTGGAGTAGGCAAGTGGTCAATACACGGTGGAGTAGGCAAGTGGTCATTACACGGTGGAGTAGGCAAGTGGTCAATACATGGTGCAGTAGGCAAGTGGTCGATACACGGTGGAGTAGGCAAGTTGTCATTATACGATGGAGTAGGCAAGTGGTAATTACACGGTGGAGTAGGCAAGTTGTAATTACATGGTGGAGTATGCAAGTGGTCATTACACGATGGAGAAGACAAGTGGTCATTAAACAGTGGAGTAGGCTAGTGGTCATTAAACAGTGGAGTAGGCTAGTGGTCATTAAACAGTGGAGTAGGCTAGTGGTCATTACACGTTGGAGTTGGCAAGTGGTCATTACATGATGGCCTTGGCATGTGGTCAATGCATATGGTAGATTAGGCAAGTGGTCATTATACGATAGAGTAGGCAAGTGGTCATTACACAATGGAGTAGGCAAGTGGCAATTACACGGTGGAGTAGGCAAGTGGTCATTACACGGTGGAGTAGGCAAGTGGTCATTACACGGTGGAGTAGGCAAGTGGTCATTACACAGTGGAGTAGGCAAGTGGTCATTATACAATGGAGTAGGCAAGTGGTCAATACACGGTGGAGTAGGCAAGTGGTCGTTATACGATGGAGTAGGCAAGTGGTAATTACACGGTGGAGTAGACAAGTTGTAATTACACGGTGGAGTATGCAAGTGGTCATTACACAATGGAGAAGGCAAGTGGTCATTAAAAAGTGGAGTAGGCTAGTGGTCATTACACGATGGCCTTGGCATGTGGTCAATGCATATGGTGGATTAGGCAAGTGGTCATTACACGATGGAGTAGGCAAGTGGTCATTACACAGTGGAGTAGGAAAATGGTCATTATACAAAGGAGTAGGCAAGTGGCCATTATACAATGGAGTGGGCTAGTGGTCATTACACGTTGGAGTTGGCAAGTGGTCATTACATGATGGCCTTGGCATGTGGTCAATGCATATGGTGGATTAGGCAAGTGGTAATTACACGATGTAGTAGGCAAGTGGTCATTACACGGTGGAGTAGGCAAGTGGTCAATACATGGTGCAGTAGGCAAGTGGTCAAGTGGTCAATACACGGTGGAGTAGGCAAGTGGTCATTATACGATGGAGTAGGCAAGTGGTCATTACACAATGGAGTAGGCAAGTGGCAATTACACGGTGGAGTAGGCAAGTGGTCATTACACGGTGGAGTAGGCAAGTGGTCATTACACAGTGGAGTAGGCAAGTGGTCATTATACAATGGAGTAGGCAAGTGGTCAATACACGGTGGAGTAGGCAAGTGGTCATTATACGATGGAGTAGGCAAGTGGTAATTACACGGTGGAGTAGACAAGTTGTAATTACACGGTGGAGTATGCAAGTGGTCATTACACAATGGAGAAGGCAAGTGGTCATTAAAAAGTGGAGTAGGCTAGTGGTCATTACACGATGGCCTTGGCATGTGGTCAATGCATATGGTGGATTAGGCAAGTGGTCATTACACGATGGAGTAGGCAAGTGGTCATTACACAGTGGAGTAGGCAAATGATCATTATACAAAGGAGTAGGCAAGTGGCCATTATACAATCGAGTGGGCAAGTGGTCATTACACGGTGGAGTAGGCAAGTGGTCATTACACAGTGGAGTAGGCAAGTGGTCATTATACAATGGAGTAGGCAAGTGGTCAATACACGGTGGAGTAGGCAAGTGGTCGTTATACGATGGAGTAGGCAAGTGGTAATTACACGGTGGAGTAGACAAGTTGTAATTACACGGTGGAGTATGCAAGTGGTCATTACACAATGGAGAAGGCAAGTGGTCATTAAAAAGTGGAGTAGGCTAGTGGTCATTACACGATGGCCTTGGCATGTGGTCAATGCATATGGTGGATTAGGCAAGTGGTCATTACACGATGGAGTAGGCAAGTGGTCATTACACAGTGGAGTAGGAAAATGGTCATTATACAAAGGAGTAGGCAAGTGGCCATTATACAATGGAGTGGGCTAGTGGTCATTACACGTTGGAGTTGGCAAGTGGTCATTACATGATGGCCTTGGCATGTGGTCAATGCATATGGTGGATTAGGCAAGTGGTAATTACACGATGTAGTAGGCAAGTGGTCATTACACGGTGGAGTAGGCAAGTGGTCAATACATGGTGCAGTAGGCAAGTGGTCAAGTGGTCAATACACGGTGGAGTAGGCAAGTGGTCATTATACGATGGAGTAGGCAAGTGGTCATTACACAATGGAGTAGGCAAGTGGCAATTACACGGTGGAGTAGGCAAGTGGTCATTACACGGTGGAGTAGGCAAGTGGTCATTACACAGTGGAGTAGGCAAGTGGTCATTATACAATGGAGTAGGCAAGTGGTCAATACACGGTGGAGTAGGCAAGTGGTCATTATACGATGGAGTAGGCAAGTGGTAATTACACGGTGGAGTAGACAAGTTGTAATTACACGGTGGAGTATGCAAGTGGTCATTACACAATGGAGAAGGCAAGTGGTCATTAAAAAGTGGAGTAGGCTAGTGGTCATTACACGATGGCCTTGGCATGTGGTCAATGCATATGGTGGATTAGGCAAGTGGTCATTACACGATGGAGTAGGCAAGTGGTCATTACACAGTGGAGTAGGCAAATGATCATTATACAAAGGAGTAGGCAAGTGGCCATTATACAATCGAGTGGGCTAGTGGTCATTACACGTTGGAGTTGGCAAGTGGTCATTACATGATGGCCTTGGCATGTGGTCAATGCATATGGTGGATTAGGCAAGTGGTAATTACACGATGTAGTAGGCAAGTGGTCATTACGCGGTGGAGTAGGCAAGTGGTCAATACATGGTGCAGTAGGCAAGTGGTCAATACACGGTGGAGTAGGCAAGTGGTCATTATACGATGGAGTAGGCAAGTGGTCATTACACAGTGGTGTAGGCAAGTTGTAATTACACGGTGAAGTATGCAAGTGGTCATTACACAATGGAGAAGGCAAGTGGTCATTAAACAGTGAAGTAGGCTAGTGGTCATTAAACAGTGGAGTAGGCTAGTGGTCATTACACGTTGGAGTTGGCAAGTGGTCATTGCATGATGGCCTTGGCATGTGGTCAATGCATATGGTGGATTAGGCAAGTGGTCATTACACGATGGAGATGGCAAGTGGTCATTACGCAGTGGAGTAGGCAAGTGGTCATTACACGGTGGAGTAGGCAAGTGGTCATTATACAATAGAGAAGGCAAGTGGTCATTATACGATAGAGTAGGCAAGTAGTCATTACACGATGGAGTAGGCAAGTGGTCGTTACACAGTGGAGTAGGCAAGTGGTCGTTACACAGTGGAGTAGGCAAGTGGTCATTACACAGTGGAGTAGGCAAGTGGTCATTATACAATGGAGTAGGCAAGTGGACATTATACAATGGAGTGGGCTAGTGGTCATTACACAGTGGAGTAGGCAAGTGGTCATTATACAATGAAGTAGGCTAGTGGTCATTACACGATGGAATAGGCAAGTGGTCATTACACGATGGAGTAGGCAAGTGGTCATTACACGGAGTAGGCAAGTGGTCATTACACGGTGCACTAGGCAAGTGGAAATTACACGGTGGAGTAGGCAAGTGGTCATTACACAGTGGAGTAGGCAAGTGGTCATTATACAGTGGAGTAGGCAAGTGGTCATTACACAATAGAGTAGGCAAGTGGTCATTACACGATGGAGTACGCAAGTGGTAATTACACGGTGGAGTAGGCAAGTGGCCATTACACGGTGGAGTAGGCAAGTGGTCATTACACAGTGGAGTAGACAAGTGGTCATTATACAATGGAGTAGGCAGGTGGTCATTACACAATGGTGTGGGCTAGTGGTCATTACATGATGGCCTTGGCATGTGGTCAATGCATATGGTGGATTAGGCAAGTGGTCATTACACGATGTAGTAGGCAAGTGGTCATTACACGGTGGAGTGGGCAAGTGGTCAATACATGGTGCACTAGGCAAGTGGTCAATACACGGTGGAGTAGGCAAGTGGTCATTATATGATGGAGTAGGCAAGTGGTAATTACATAATGGCCTTGGCATGTGATCATTGCATATGGTGGATTAGGCAAGTGGTCATTACACAGTGGAGTAAGCAAGTGGTCATTATACAATGGAGTAGGCAAGTGGTCATTATACAATGGAGTAGGCAAGTGGTCATTACACAGTGGAGTAGGCAAGTGGTCATTATACAATGGAGTAGGCAAGTGGACATTATACAATGGAGTGGGCTAGTGGTCATTACACAGTGGAGTAGGCAAGTGGTCATTATACAATGAAGTAGGCTAGTGGTCATTACACGATGGAATAGGCAAGTGGTCATTACACGATGGAGTAGGCAAGTGGTCATTACACGGAGTAGGCAAGTGGTCATTACACGGTGCACTAGGCAAGTGGAAATTACACGGTGGAGTAGGCAAGTGGTCATTACACAGTGGAGTAGGCAAGTGGTCATTATACAGTGGAGTAGGCAAGTGGTCATTACACAATAGAGTAGGCAAGTGGTCATTACACGATGGAGTACGCAAGTGGTAATTACACGGTGGAGTAGGCAAGTGGCCATTACACGGTGGAGTAGGCAAGTGGTCATTACACAGTGGAGTAGGCAAGTGGTCATTATACAATGGAGTAGGCAGGTGGTCATTACACAATGGTGTGGGCTAGTGGTCATTACATGATGGCCTTGGCATGTGGTCAATGCATATGGTGGATTAGGCAAGTGGTCATTACACGATGTAGTAGGCAAGTGGTCATTACACGGTGGAGTGGGCAAGTGGTCAATACATGGTGCACTAGGCAAGTGGTCAATACACGGTGGAGTAGGCAAGTGGTCATTATACGATGGAGTAGGCAAGTGGTAATTACATAATGGCCTTGGCATGTGATCATTGCATATGGTGGATTAGGCAAGTGGTCATTACACAATGGAGTAGGCAAGTGGTCATTATACAATGGAGTGGGCTGGTGGTCATTACACATTGGAGTTGGCAAGTGGTCATTACACAATGGAGTAGGCAAGTGGTCATTACACGGTGGAGTAGGCAAGTGATCATTATACGATGGAGTATCAAGTGGTCACTACACAGTGGAGTAAGCAAGTGGTCATTATACAATGGATTAGGCAAGTGGTCATTATACAATGGAGTAGGCAAGTGGTCATTATACAATGGAGTAGGCAAGTGGTCATTATACAATGGAGTAGGCAAGTGGTCATTACATGATGGCCTTGGCATGTGGTCAATGCATATGGTGGATTAGGCAAGTGGTCATTACACGATGGAGTAGGCAAGTGGTCATTACACAGTGGAGTAGGCAAATGGTCATTATACAAAGGAGTAGGCAAGTGGCCATTATACAATGGAGTGGGCTAGTGGTCATTACACGTTGGAGTTGGCAAGTGGTCATTACATGATGGTCTTGGCATGTGGTCAATGCATATGGTGGATTAGGCAAGTGGTAATTACACGATGTAGTAGGCAAGTGGTCATTACACGGTGGAGTAGGCAAGTGGTCAATACATGGTGCAGTGGTCAAGTGGTCAATACACGGTGGAGTAGGCAAGTGGTCATTATACGATGGAGTAGGCAAGTGGTCATTACACAATGGAGTAGGCAAGTGGCAATTACACGGTGGAGTAGGCAAGTGGTCATTACACGGTGGAGTAGGCAAGTGGTCATTACACAGTGGAGTAGGCAAGTGGTCATTATACAATGGAGTAGGCAAGTGGTCAATACACGGTGGAGTAGGCAAGTGGTCATTATACGATGGAGTAGGCAAGTGGTAATTACACGGTGGAGTAGACAAGTTGTAATTACACGGTGGAGTATGCAAGTGGTCATTACACAATGGAGAAGGCAAGTGGTCATTAAAAAGTGGAGTAGGCTACTGGTCATTACACGATGGCCTTGGCATGTGGTCAATGCATATGGTGGATTAGGCAAGTGGTCATTACACGATGGAGTAGGCAAGTGGTCATTACACAGTGGAGTAGGCAAATGATCATTATACAAAGGAGTAGGCAAGTGGCCATTATACAATCGAGTGGGCTAGTGGTCATTACACGTTGGAGTTGGCAAGTGGTCATTACATGATGGCCTTGGCATGTGGTCAATGCATATGGTGGATTAGGCAAGTGGTAATTACACGATGTAGTAGGCAAGTGGTCATTACACGGTGGAGTAGGCAAGTGGTCAATACATGGTGCAGTAGGCAAGTGGTCAATACACGGTGGAGTAGGCAAGTGGTCATTATACGATGGAGTAGGCAAGTGGTCATTACACAGTGGTGTAGGCAAGTTGTAATTACACGGTGAAGTATGCAAGTGGTCATTACACAATGGAGAAGGCAAGTGGTCATTAAACAGTGAAGTAGGCTAGTGGTCATTAAACAGTGGAGTAGGCTAGTGGTCATTACACGTTGGAGTTGGCAAGTGGTCATTGCATGATGGCCTTGGCATGTGGTCAATGCATATGGTGGATTAGGCAAGTGGTCATTACACGATGGAGATGGCAAGTGGTCATTACGCAGTGGAGTAGGCAAGTGGTCATTACACGGTGGAGTAGGCAAGTGGTCATTATACAATAGAGAAGGCAAGTGGTCATTATACGATAGAGTAGGCAAGTAGTCATTACACGATGGAGTAGGCAAGTGGTCGTTACACAGTGGAGTAGGCAAGTGGTCGTTACACAGTGGAGTAGGCAAGTGGTCATTACACAGTGGAGTAGGCAAGTGGTCATTATACAATGGAGTGGGCTAGTGGTCATTACACAGTGGAGTAGGCAAGTGGTCATTATACAATGAAGTAGGCTAGTGGTCATTACACGGTGGAATAGGCAAGTGGTCATTATACAATGAAGTAGGCTAGTGGTCATTACACGGTGGAATAGGCAAGTGGTCATTACACGATGGAGTAGGCAAGTGGTCATTACACGGAGTAGGCAAGTGGTCATTACACGGTGCACTAGGCAAGTGGAAATTACACGGTGGAGTAGGCAAGTGGTCATTACACAGTGGAGTAGGCAAGTGGTCATTATACAGTGGAGTAGGCAAGTGGTCATTATACAGTGGAGTAGGCAAGTGGTCATTATACAATAGAGTAGGCAAGTGGTCATTACACGATGGAGTAGGCAAGTGGTAATTACACGGTGGAGTAGGCAAGTGGTCAATACATGGTGCACTAGGCAAGTGGTCAATACACGGTGGAGTAGGCAAGTGGTCATTATACGATGGAGTAGGCAAGTGGTAATTACATAATGGCCTTGGCATGTGATCATTGCATATGGTGGATTAGGCAAGTGGTCATTACACAATGGAGTAGGCAAGTGGTCATTATACAATGGAGTAGGCAAGTGGTAATTACACAATGGAGTAGGCAAGTGGTAATTACACGGTGGAGTAGGCAAGTGATCATTACACGGTGGAGTAGGCAAGTGGTCATTACATGGTGGAGTAGGCAAGTGGTCATTACACGGTGGAGTAGGCAAGTGGCCATTACACGGTGGAGTAGGCAAGTGGTAATTACATGATGGCCTTGGCATGTGATCATTGCATATGGTGGATTAGGCAAGTGGTCATTACACAATGGAGTAGGCAAGTGGTCATTATACAATGGAGTGGGCTGGTGGTCATTATACATTGGAGTTGGCAAGTGGTCATTACACGATGGAGTAGGCAAGTGGTCACTATACAATGGAGTAGGCAAGTGGTCATTATACAATGGAGTAGGCAAGTGGTCATTACATGATGGCCTTGGCATGTGGTCAATGCATATGGTGGATTAGGCAAGTGGTCATTACACGGTGGAGTAGGCAAGTGGTCATTACACGGTGGAGTAGGCAAGTGATCATTATACGATGGAGTAGGCAAATGGTAATTACACAATGGAGTAGGCAAGTGGTAATTACACGGTGGAGTAGGCAAGTGGTCATTACACAGTGGAGTAGGCAAGTGGTCATTACACGGTGGAGTAGGCAAGTGGTCATTACACGGTGGAGTAGGCAAGTGGTCATTACACGGTGGAGTAGGCAAGTGATCATTATACGATGGAGTAGGCAAGTGGTAATTACACAATGGAGTAGGCAAGTGGTAATTACACGGTGGAGTAGGCAAGTGGTCATTACACGGTGGAGTAGGCAAGTGGTCATTACATGGTGGAGTAGGCAAGTGGTCATTACACGGTGGAGTAGGCAAGTGGTCATTACACGGTGGAGTAGGCAAGTGGTCATTACATGGTGGAGTAGGCAAGTGGTCATTACACGGTGGAGTAGGCAAGTGGTCATTACATGGTGGATTAGGCAAGTGGTCATTACACAATGGAGTAGGCAAGTGGTCATTATACAATGAAGTAGGCAAGTGGTCATTATACAATGGAGTAGGCAAGTGGTCATTATACAATGGAGTAGGCAAGTGGTCATTACATGATGGCCTTGGCATGTGGTCAATGCATATGGTGGATTAGGCAAGTGGTCATTACACGGTGGAGTAGGCAAGTGGTCATTACACGGTGGAGTAGGCAAGTGGTCATTACACGGTGGAGTAGGCAAGTGGTCATTATACGATGGAGTAGGCAAGTGGTCGTTACACGGTGGAGTAGGCAAGTGGTCATTACACAGTGGAGTAGGCAAGTGGTCATTACACGGTGGAGTAGGCAAGTGGTCATTACACGATGGAGTATCAAGTGGTCATTACACAGTGGAATAGGCAAGTGGTCATTATATAATGGAGTGGGCTAGTGGTCATTACACGGTGGAGTAGGCAAGTGGTAATTACACGGTGGAGTAGGCAAGTGGTAATTACACAATGGAGTAGGCAAGTAGTAATTACACGGTGGAGTAGGCAAGTGGTCATTACACGGTGGAGTAGGCAAGTGGCCATTACATGGTGGAGTAGGCAAGTGGTCATTACATGGTGGAGTAGGCAAGTGGTCATTATACAATGGAGTAGGCAAGTGGTCATTATACAATGGAGTGGGCTGGTGGTCATTACACATTGGAGTTGGCAAGTGGTCATTACATGATGGCCTTGGCATGTGGTCAATGCATATGGTGAATTAGGCAAGTGGTCATTACACGATGTAGTAGGCAAGTGGTCATAACACGGTGGAGTAGGCAAGTGGTCAATACATGGTGCACTAGGCAAGTCGCCAATACACTGTGGAGTAGGCAAGTGGTCATTATATGATGGAGTAGGCAAGTGGTAATTACACGGTGGAGTACAGTACAGTTCTTGCGGAAGCTTTGGCTTTTGTGGCATCATTGTCGCCTACGCATGGCTTCATTGTCGCCTCAGCATCGCATCATTGTGGCATCAGCTTCGCGTCATTGACAATTGAAGCTGTGTTCGCCTCGCTTACTCTGTGGCATCATCGTGGCCTCAGCTTCGCAGTCTCATGGCATCAACATGGCATCAGCTTCAACGTACTGTGACATGACCTCATTATTTTCACATGGAAAGGCAGTAGAGTAAAAAAAACATGTACAGAAGTTCGATATGTAATCGATTTGAAATTCAAGGCGGTAAGGGGAATAAAATATGACCAAGAGTAAAATGACATTTTAAAAATATATCTTGTTTAATTATTTAATATATGTTGCGAGTATTGGGTACCAAAATCTTTGTGAAGTACATTGCAATCTGCAAGGTGACGTGTGTCATATTGACTGCAAGGAAAATCGTGATAAATTTAAATCACACGATGCAATCGTCGTTCGGATACAATGCAATTTGCTACACGAAATGAAACTGTTCTTGTTATAAAATTACCTTATTTTCGTTCATTTTATTTGCTGGTAAGAGAACAGATTCAGATTCCTCATTTCGGTGGTATTTTTCTGTGTTTCGTTTAGTTTTAGCAGAGTCCGATCCCATGCCCGGACTACTAATACATGCAAAACACACGTACGTCGCCTGGTGCGTCGGCGTTGTCGCCTGCCATCTTGTTACAAAGTTCCAAAACAAGTGCGTACATTTCTAACTATGATTGGATGGTTGTGGTGGAGTCGGTCTGGTAAAATTTTACATCCAATTTTCAAAATTAAGTCACGATCAGTGACCTAAGCTTGACCTATACGTACTTTAAAAGTAATCTCACAAAAAATATTTTCGAATAAAAACGAGCCACATGCCCTGTAAAAAATTGAATAGCACTTGACATGCAGAAATAATTTATTGGGCTTCAAAAAAACGTGTCCAGTGGTGCCCAGTCGATAGAACAATTTGAAACCTATGATACACACAGAAGTCATTCGATACTGAATATCATCGACCCCAATCTGGTTTACCTTATTTCCCAACTTGCAAAACTGATTTGTATCTCAGCCCCGTTTTTTTTTTTCTTTTTTTGAACTGAGGTCATATCCCGGCTGTTTGTCAAAATATACCGATGTTTTTAGTGAATAATTGTGAAGCCTGTCACAGCACAAACAAACTATATGAATCGACGCAGGAGATTGGATGGTACGACGACCCTTAAATTAGCGTCAAATATGCTTTATTACAACATCATTGATTGGCTGAGAGTCACATTGATCGGAGCACACAACCCGGGCCACAGAACCATATTTGTCCGTATTATCAACGAGACTTTGCGAGAGAACCACACCCACACTTTCAACCATTTTTAGCGCGGAAGTTGCCAACAAATGTCGAAAAACTCGTGAATTTTATGGATTTGAATAAAATAAAGCTAGCGATTAGTAAGACTGGTTAATGATATACCCCCGATGCTCTTCGATTTTTTTTAAATTTTATTTTAAGGTGAGAAATGGATAATTGAAGTTCCATCGATTTCAAGGCGACTGTTTCACCGCGACAACTCTATGCCGTATTGTAGTTTCGCGAGCTATAACAAAAATATAGATATAATAAATTGTACCTACTTGTTTAATTATTTGGTTTTACAGCCCGCAAATTACGGGACATGATCCCCATGAATTACGATAAATAAATGCTGATTGTGTTGCATGACGGACGTCAGGACAGTTTGGAGAAACCAACGGGGATATTCCAAACAAATTATTGGGACACGGTCGGCAGACATTTCAAACAAATGAAATTATTAACGAAAGACAAGATATTTACGAACATACTGTCATACTAAATATATGCAAAATTGACAAATACACAAAGAGATATTAGGTTTTATTTTAGCCTTGGAAATATTTTCTTTCACTCAGTCCATGCGTGGGACTTCTGTTTAGCTTCATGGTCCTTCGGCTTGTCTTCTCCTTGGGGGAAATAACAATAATTATACAAATCGTAAACTCAACACAATCAGGAAAAGAAACCCAGACAACCATGTCGTACTTCTGTTGAAATACATTTTGTAGCAGTGCGTCACGTCAGAATAAGTTGTTTAAAATAAAATAGTCAATCCCAGCCAAATCTAGGTCAAAGGGTCAGATTGCGTGCATATAATTATTGATAGTTAAAACAAAAAGTATTTGACCTTTTGACGATTGTTCAACATCTATGCACGGTTACTAAACTAGTAACCGTGATCTATGAAAACCAGAAAATTTTTAGTAGTCCGAATTTTTGCACAGTCGAAAATAAAGCGGAAATTCAACAAGCGGAAGCGGACGAGTGCTTGGGCGAAATGAGTTCTGTACTTCTTTGTTTGATGAAGCGATACTGATGCCACATTGTCGCCATAATGAGGCCACAATGAAGCGAAGCGATGACCGCCTCAACTTTTTATGTCGCGACATTGAAGCTACGCTGAAGCCATAACAATGCCATAATGATGCGATGCTGAAGCGAAGCTGACGCTGAAGTGAAGCCAAAGTTTCCGCGAGAACTGTACTGTATGCAAGTGGTCATTACACGATGGAGTAGGCAAGTGGTCATTAAACAGTGGAGTAGGCTAGTGGTCATTACACGTTGGAGTTGGCAAGTGGTCATTACATGGTGGCCTTGGCATGTGGTCAATGCATATGGTGGATTAGGCAAGTGGTCATTACACGATGGAGTAGGCAAGTGGTCATTATACAATGGAGTAGGCAAGTGGTCATTACACAGTGAAGTAGGCAAGTGGTCATTATAGAATAGAGAAGGCAAGTGGTCATTATACGATAGAGTAGGCAAGTGGTAATTACACGGTGGAGTAGGCAAGTGGTAATTACACGGTGGAGTAGGCAAGTGGTAATTACACGGTGGAGTAGGCAAGTGGTAATTACACGGTGGAGTAAGCAAGTGGTAATTACACGGTGGAGTAGGCAAGTGGTCATTACACAGTGGAGTAGGCAAGTGGTCATTACAGAGTGGAGTAAGAAAGTGGTCATTATACAATGGAGTAGGCAAGTGGTCATTATACAATGGAGTGGGCTAGTGGTCATTACACAGTGGAGTTGGCAAGTGGTCATTACATGATGGCCTTGGCATATGGTCATTACACGATGGAGTAGGCAAGTGGTAATTACACGGAGTAGGCAAGTGGTCATTACACGGTGGAGTAGGCAAGTGGTCATTACACGGTGGAGTAGGCAAGTGTTCATTACACGGTGGAGTAGGCAAGTGGTCATTATACAATAGAGAAGGCAAGTGGTCATTATATGATAGAGTAGGCAAGTGGTCATTACACAATGGAGTAGGCAAGTGGTCATTACACGATGGAGTAGGCAAGTGGTCATTACATGGTGGAGTATCAAGTGGTCATTACACAGTGCAATAGGCAAGTGGTCATTATACAATGGAGTAGGCAAGTGGTCATTATACAATGGAGTAGGCAAGTGGTCATTACACAATGGAGTGGGCTAGTGGTCATTATACAATGGAGTGGGCTAGTGGTCATTACACGGTGGAGTAGGCAAGTGGTAATTACACGGTGGAGTAGGCAAGTAGTAATTACACGGTGGAGTAGGCAAGTAGTCATTACACGGTGGAGTAGGCAAGTGGTCATTTCATGGTGGAGTAGGCAAGTGGTCATTACACGGTAGAGTAGGCAAGTGGTCAATACGCGGTGGAGTAGGCAAGTGGTTATTATACAATGGAGTAGGCAAGTGGTCATTACACAATGGAGAAGGCAAGTGGTCATGACATGGTGGAGTAGGCAAGTAGTCATTACACGATGGAGGAGGCAAGTGGTCATTACACGGTGGAGTAGGCATGTGGTCATTACATGGTGGAGTAGGCAAGTGGTCATTACACAATAGAGAAGGCAAGTGGTCATTACATGGTGGAGTAGGCAAGTGGTCAAGTATAATTTTGCACGTAAGCATTTAGAAGTGTTATTATATTTGTTTGCATACAGTCAGACTATTTCGCCATTCTCAATTCGATTCATAACATTTTAGGCAAACAAACACACCTTCATCACTCTGAGATCTCTTATCAACAGACACCTTCTGTTTCTTGTTGTTATTCTTGGGGAGAATATCTTCATCAGATGAACTATCATCATCAATCTCGGACTGTGAGTCTTTCTTTTTAGGGTCGTCCTGCAATTGTTTAAACAAAAAACAATTAACAACTTCACAAATATCAAAGAATGATAAGATTAGAAAAATATTTGTTTTCAAGTGAGACAGTTCCCATTAATTTTGTTAAGTGTCTTCATGTGCTCAACCTAAGACACAGCACAAAGAAAACGTTGAACAAAAGTGAAAGTGAAGCAACTTGAGGTGCATGTCTTCTGTGAGTATTGGGGACAAATACAAAATTAATTCAAAAATTACTTGTACTTCAGATATTGATAGAAAAGCTGAAAATAATTATACAAATCAGATAATTAATAGGCACAGATTTGAGTGTAAAACTAATATAAAGTCTACGCAATATCAAGTTTCAATGAAATGCAATTAGAACCAAAAAATTAAGAATTATTTTGCTAATTAGGGAATTCAACAGATTTTAACCCAAAAATAATCAATTCTGTGCATTGTCTTAGAGCAACCAAGTAACATGTTTCATTGCAATGGGATAATTAGTACTTGAGATATATAAAATTAAAATGGTTTACAGTACTTAAAACATATCAGTTAGTCATGATTCAGTTCAAGGTGATGAAATAACTTTAAAACACTTGATATACACATGTATAATGTCATTTTTGTTCTCCAACATTGAACAAAATTAGAAAAATTGTGTTCAAAAATTGTCCCAATATGCATGAAAACATAATGGTCGTCACTTTGGTGCAAATGTATCTGTGTGTACTTCAGTTTTTGGTGATAAAATTAAATTGATAAAATTGGGATTAAATTGAAATAATTATATTATTCAAGAGAAACTGGCATTTACAACATAAAATACAAATGGCCCCAGTTGGCAATATTTGATTGGATCAAGGGAAAGAAATGACATGGACATGTAACCAAATATGTATGATTATCATACCAATTTTGATGCAAATCATCCTAATCATCTAGGAGAAACAGTTGCTGATATGTTTAAGTACTGTAAACCATTTCAATTTCATGAGCCATGGACAATTTGTAGCAGCGAAAATATTTCTTGGGTCCTATGACATGAAGGTCATTGACTTTCGCAAAATTAACAGATCATGATTTTGAACAGTGGCCAAATGGGGGCTAAAAAAATTGAGTTCAGTAATGATGTGTGAACAAACAAATATAAAGCACAACTAAGGATGCAGAAATGAGAAGCTATACACTCAGATATTGTTAACTATAAAACATCACAGATTAACATATCTACAAAGAAATCAAAGAAACCTAGGAACTCTGGTGTGTTGAGGATACATTGAATGCAGAAATTTAAATTATTTTGATTAGTTAAACATGGAGCTGTTCTAGTAGATATTTGTTATTAAATTCATTGAGAATGTTAAAACACTGAAGTTATTGAACAAAAAGTTAAAGAGCACCCTATACTGAAAACATTTACAAAAACTAGCAGCCTGTCTGCTGAGATACATGTAGCTTCGTTATTAGCAATGCACATTTCAATTAAAGAACTGAAGATATCATCAGAAAATGAACAATATGTATAGTATTAAAGCAATCAGACTTGCTGTTTTCAAAAAATTATTTGAAAATATAACTGTTTATCAAAAATATTCATTAAAATTATATAATTGAAGGAACAAAATCATCACGAGATGAACAAATCTGAGAGAGGTCTACCTGTAGTAAATATGTAGTACATGTATATATAATATCAAAGCAATTAGACTTGTGGTTTTTAACAAGAAGTTGACAATATCACTTTTTACCAAAAATTACAAAAATAATCACCAAAATTAGAGAATTGAGGATATCATCATGAAATGAACAAATCTGAGAGAGGTCCCGTGCAGTACCCATATATGTAATATCTAAGCAATTGGACTTGCGGTTTTTAACAAGAAGTCAAAAATAACACTTTTTACCAAAAATTACAAAAATATTCACCAAAATATCATATGATATCATCATGAAATGAACAAATCTAAGGTACATATACACCAAGTATCAAAGCATTCAGGCTTATAGTTTTCAAGAAGCAGTCGAAAAAATAAAACATTGACACAGACGGCGGATGACGGACTATGACGACGGACAATGATGACAGACAATCACTCATATGATAAGCTCCGCTCGCCAAAGTTGACAGCTGAGCTAAAAAAAAACATTTCAAAAATCACCAAAATACAATTTTTAGAATATCAATTTCAAATTTATTCAGGCCAACAATAGCTACAGATTAACCACATTTGAAAATTTGATATTTTAACAGTATCCCAGGGCATCTATGTACTAAATTTGATTGAACGAACGGTTTTGAGATGTTAGAGTAAAAAACAAACAAACATACATACATGTTGTGTGCTTCACACATGGCAGTCAAGAATGCTGAAAACAACTTTCAGCGCACCTTGCAATGCGGTATCCCAGCAAAAAGGGTTAAAATTAATTATCTTCAGTTGAGTAAAACTGATTTTGATTTTATACTTACCATACATATTTGGTATTTTTACAATATGCAGCAAAAAGTAAGAAATGCAATAACGCAAATAAGTGTGATGGAAGAATAAAATGGTCAATCAATAATATTGGCTGTTTCAAATATTAATCAAAGAAAGCTTAGAAAGAACTCCCGTGTGCTTCGAGTATTGAAGACACATCAAAAATTAATTCAAAATTACTTGTACATGAGATATTGATGGAAAAGCTGAAAACTAATTATGTAAATCAGGTAACTAATATGAACAGAAAAGAACAGAACAAAAAAATTATGAATTATTATGAACATATTATATTATGCTAATTAGAGAATTAATATGAACAAATTTTAACCCAAAATTAATCAGGCCTGTCTATTGTCCTAGAGCATTTTTGTACCAGATTTTATTCAAATGTGATGATCAGTAATTGAGATATCAGTGTCAATTAATTATATTAATTAGGTGATTAATAAGCATAAATATTTACCAAAAACTAATTGGGTTTCTGCATAGTTCTCTTTAAAAGTTTCATTAAAATCCAATTTGTGGTTCTTTATATATCAGTGGAACATTATGCAAATTAGGTAATTAATATCCAATTAAAACTAATCAGGTCTCTGCATAATTCTAGAAGATCTATGTAGCAAGTCTCATTGAAATATGATGATTACGACTTGATATATCAAAAGCTGAAAATTAATTAATTATGCAAATTAGGTAATTAATATGTACTCATATTACTCTAAAAACTATCAGGTCTGTGCAGTGTCCTATGACATCTATGTACCAAGTGTCATTGAAATGTGATGATTACGACTTGAAATATCAAAAGCTGAAAATTAATTAATTATGCAAATTAGCTAATTAATATATACTGATATTACCCTAAAAACTATCAGGTCTGTGCAGTGTCCTATGACATCTATGTTCCAAATTTCATTGAAATGTGATGATTACTACTTAAAATATCAAAAGCTGAAAATTAATTAATTATGCAAATTAGGTAATTAATAAGTACTCATATTACCCTAAAAACTATCATGGCCTGTGCAGTGTCCTATGACACCTATGTAACCAAGTGTCATTGAAATGTGATGATTACTACTTGAAATATCAAAAGCTGAAAATTAATTAATTTTGCAAATTAGGTAATTAATATGTACTCATATTACCCTAAAAACTATCAGGTTTGTGCAGTGTCCTATGACATCTATGTACCAAGTTTTATTGAAATGTGATGATTAGTACTTGAGATATCAGTGGAAAAGCCGAAAATTGATTAATCATTATGTAAATTAGGTAATTAATATTGCACAGATTTTTACCCAAAACTAATCAAATCTGCGCATTAGTTTGGAGCATCTGTGTGCCAAGTTTCATCAAAATCCAATGAGTGGTTCTTTAGATATCAGTGGAACAGTCATGGAACAGCTAAAAATCAGCTAATTATCATGCAAATTAGGTAATTAATATGAATGGATTTTTACCAAAACCTAATCAAATCTGCACATTGGCCCAGAGCATCCATGCACCAAGTTTCATCAAAAACTGAGGTATGGTTCTTGAGATATCAGTGGAACAGGCGGGGACACACACACATACAGACACACTAACTGCAAAGACTCTCTTTTTGTGCTTTGAAGTAAAAAATGAGCAGATGCAATTTGAAACGAACAAATCTGAGAAAGGGCCACATGGTAGTACATATATATGCAATATCAAAGCAATCAGAAGTCGAAAATACTTTTTTTTTTATACATATGTATGCAAGATGTAAGAAGCATCATGGTTTAGGCATGATATTATCATCACAAAATGAACAAATCTGAAAGAAAAACACCCAAGACACCATCCAGGATCAAAACCACTTTGTTGTAAATTGGTATTAGATGAAGATGTAAATTTGATGCCAACTGATGAAGACATAAAATGAATAGCTCTGTCAAACCTTTGTCGACAGCAGAGCTAAAAAGTTACAGTCAGTTGCCATTAATGAAGTCGGTGTTAGGAAAAGCAGCCAATTCAAATGCAGTTTAAGAATATTATAGTTATGATTGTAATTCCATATTCATATCAGAGTTTCAGAAAATTTGTGTCATGTGTTAGATTTTCAAAATTCAAGTATCGTCAATATTCTTTGATGGAATAGATATGTCTGTTTTTCAGCACCATTTTTCATCCACATGGTAATTTGGTTTCCATGCAAACTCTTAGACTTAACACTTAAAAAAAATCTTATTTGATTACCTCAGCAGAGAATCCCTCAACTAAGATTGCTACGAGTAGATTGAACAAAACATAATTTCCAAATGTCATCAATGCTATGAAGTAAAGAGCAGCCCAAGGCGAGTTCTTTGACATTCCATTGTACAACACAACATTCCAGTCTTCTTGTGTTAAAATCTATAAAAGAAAATAAACAAGTCGTGAACATATAAGATAAACTACATGTACCAATCGAATTTTACAGTAAACAGGTGACCGAATGTGCAATACTCAGCTTTGTGTGCCTATTTTGGGTTTTTAACTTTCAGTCAGCGTGGTTTATTCATAGATATATTATTTTTATACAAATGTCTTAACAGCTTATACAACTCATCAAGTGGTTTATCAGCGTGAAATTTTTATGTCCCAAATCATAGTTTACGTTTTACCCCTCTGTTTTGTCTAGCGCACTGTCGTAATGATATTTTTAAATATTCTCCACTTGTGAGATGCATAACTAGTTTCAACAGTTTATTGCAGAATGGTTCAGGACTTGATATTTTAAGTAATTTGAGCCGTTTTAAATCTAAGGTACATCAGTTAATTATTTAAAGATAAATTCAGATATTTCAAATGTATATGTTTTTTATTGTATTTTGCTGTATGTGCGAGTGAAGAACCTGCTTTCTCTTGTCCTGCAGTTACATGATGTGCAATACAGCATTGCTTTCTCTTGTCCTGCAGTGACATGATGTGCAATACAGCATTGCTTTCTCTTGTCCTGCAGTGACATGATGTGCAATGCAGCTTTGCTTTCTCTTGCACTGCAGTGACATGATGTGGAATACAGCATTGCTTTCTCTTGTCCTGCAGTGTTATGATGTGGAATACAGCATTGCTTTCTCTTGTCCTGCAGTGTTATGATGTGCAATACAGCATTGCTTTCTCTTGCACTGCAGTGACATGATGTGGAATACAGCATTGCTTTCTCTTGTCCTGCAGTGTTATGATGTGGAATACAGCATTGCTTTCTCTTGTCCTGCAGTGTTATGATGTGCAATACAGCATTGCTTTCTCTTGTCCTGCAGTGACATGATGTGCAATACAGCATTGCTTTCTCTTGTCCTGCAGTGACATGATGTGCAATGCAGCATTGCTTTCTCTTGTCCTGCAGTGACATGATGTGCAATGCAGCTTTGCTTTCTCTTGTCCTGCAGTGACATGATGTGCAATGCAGCATTGCTTTCTCTTGTCCTGCAGTGTTATGATGTGGAATACAGCATTGCTTTCTCTTGTCCTGCAGTGTTATGATGTGCAATACAGCATTGCTTTCTCTTGTCCTGCAGTGACATGATGTGCAATGCAGCATTGCTTTCTCTTGTCCTGCAGTGACATGATGTGCAATACAGCTTTGCTTTCTCTTGTCCTGCAGTGACATGATGTGCAATACAGCATTCCTTTCTCTTGTCCTGCAGTGACATGATGTGCAATACAGCATTGCTTTCTCTTGTCCTGCAGTGACATGATGTGCAATACAGCATTGCTTTCTCTTGTCCTGCAGTGACATGATGTGCAATACAGCATTGCTTTCTCTTGCACTGCAGTGACATGATGTGGAATACAGCTTTGCTTTCTCTTGTCCTGCAGTGACATGATGTGCAATACAGCATTGCTTTCTCTTGTCCTGCAGTGACATGATGTGCAATACAGCATTGCTTTCTCTTGTCCTGCAGTGTTATGATGTGCAATACAGCATTGCTTTCTCTTGTCCTGCAGTGACATGATGTGCAATGCAGCATTGCTTTCTCTTGTCCTGCAGTGACATGATGTGCAATACAGCTTTGCTTTCTCTTGTCCTGCAGTGACATGATGTGCAATACAGCATTGCTTTCTCTTGTCCTGCAGTGACATGATGTGCAATGCAGCATTGCTTTCTCTTGTCCTGCAGTGACATGATGTGCAATACAGCATTGCTTTCTCTTGTCCTGCAGTGACATGATGTGCAATACAGCTTTCCTTTCTCTTGTCCTGCAGTGACATGATGTGCAATACAGCATTGCTTTCTCTTGTCCTGCAGTGACATGATGTGCAATACAGCTTTGCTTTCTCTTGTCCTGCAGTGACATGATGTGCAATACAGCATTGCTTTCTCTTGTCCTGCAGTGACATGATGTGCAATACAGCATTGCTTTCTCTTGTCCTGCAGTGACATGATGTGCAATACAGCTTTGCTTTCTCTTGTCCTGCAGTTACATGATGTGCAATAGAGCATTGCTTTCTCTTGTCCTGCAGTGACATGATGTGCAATACAGCTTTCCTTTCTCTTGTCCTGCAGTGACATGATGTGCAATACAGCATTGCTTTCTCTTGTCCTGCAGTGACATGATGTGCAATACAGCTTTGCTTTCTCTTGTCCTGCAGTGACATGATGTGGAATACAGCATTGCTTTCTCTTGTCCTGCAGTGACATGATGTGCAATGCAGCATTGCTTTCTCTTGCACTGCAGTGACATGATGTGCAATACAGCATTCCTTTCTCTTGTCCTGCAGTGACATGATGTGCAATACAGCTTTCCTTTCTCTTGTCCTGCAGTGATATGATGTGCAATACAGCATTGCTTTCTCTTGTCCTGCAGTGACATGTGCAATACAGCATTGCTTTCTCTTGTCCTGCAGTGACATGATGTGCAATACAGCTTTGCTTTCTCTTGTCCTGCAGTGACATGATGTGCAATACAGCTTTCCTTTCTCTTGTCCTGCAGTGACATGATGTGCAATACAGCATTGCTTTCTCTTGTCCTGCAGTGACATGATGTGCAATACAGCTTTCCTTTCTCTTGTCCTGCAGTGATATGATGTGCAATACAGCATTGCTTTCTCTTGTCCTGCAGTGACATGATGTGCAATACAGCTTTGCTTTCTCTTGCACTGCAGTGACATGATGTGCAATACAGCATTGCTTTCTCTTGTCCTGCAGTGACATGATGTGCAATACAGCTTTGCTTTCTCTTGCACTGCAGTGACATGATGTGCAATACAGCATTGCTTTCTCTTGTCCTGCAGTGATATGATGTGCAATACAGCTTTGCTTTCTCTTGCACTGCAGTGACATGATGTGCAATACAGCATTGCTTTCTCTTGTCCTGCAGTGACATGATGTGCAATACAGCTTTGCTTTCTCTTGTCCTGCAGTGACATGATGTGCAATACAGCATTGCTTTCTCTTGTCCTGCAGTGACATGATGTGCAATACAGCTTTGCTTTCTCTTGTCCTGCAGTGATATGATGTGCAATACAGCATTGCTTTCTCTTGTCCTGCAGTGACATGATGTGCAATACAGCATTGCTTTCTCTTGTCCTGCAGTGACATGATGTGCAATACAGCTTTCCTTTCTCTTGTCCTGCAGTGACATGATGTGCAATACAGCATTCCTTTCTCTTGTCCTGCAGTGACATGATGTGCAATACAGCATTGCTTTCTCTTGTCCTGCAGTGACATGATGTGCAATACAGCATTGCTTTCTCTTGTCCTGCAGTGACATGATGTGCAATACAGCATTCCTTTCTCTTGTCCTGCAGTGACATGATGTGCAATACAGCATTGCTTTCTCTTGTCCTGCAGTGACATGATGTGCAATACAGCATTGCTTTCTCTTGCACTGCAGTGACATGATGTGGAATACAGCTTTGCTTTATCTTGTCCTGCAGTGACATGATGTGCAATGCAGCATTGCTTTCTCTTGTCCTGCAGTGACATGATGTGCAATACAGCATTGCTTTCTCTTGTCCTGCAGTGACATGATGTGCAATACAGCATTGCTTTCTCTTGTCCTGCAGTGACATGATGTGGAATACAGCATTGCTTTCTCTTGTCCTGCAGTGATATGATGTGCAATACAGCATTCCTTTCTCTTGTCCTGCAGTGACATGATGTGCAATACAGCTTTGCTTTCTCTTGTCCTGCAGTGACATGATGTGCAATACAGCATTGCTTTCTCTTGTCCTGCAGTGACATGATGTGCAATACAGCATTGCTTTCTCTTGTCCTGCAGTGATATGATGTGCAATACAGCATTGCTTTCTCTTGTCCTGCAGTGACATGATGTGCAATACAGCTTTGCTTTCTCTTGTCCTGCAGTGACATGATGTGCAATACAGCATTCCTTTCTCTTGTCCTGCAGTGATATGATGTGCAATACAGCATTGCTTTCTCTTGTCCTGCAGTGATATGATGTGCAATACAGCATTGCTTTCTCTTGTCCTGCAGTGACATGATGTGCAATACAGCTTTGCTTTCTCTTGTCCTGCAGTGTTATGATGTGCAATACAGCATTGCTTTCTCTTGTCCTGCAGTGATATGATGTGCAATACAGCATTGCTTTCTCTTGTCCTGCAGTGACATGATGTGCAATACAGCATTGCTTTCTCTTGTCCTGCAGTGACATGATGTGCAATACAGCATTGCTTTCTCTTGTCCTGCAGTGTTATGATGTGCAATACAGCATTGCTTTCTCTTGTCCTGCAGTGATATGATGTGCAATACAGCATTGCTTTCTCTTGTCCTGCAGTGACATGATGTGCAATACAGCATTGCTTTCTCTTGTCCTGCAGTGATATGATGTGCAATACAGCATTGCTTTCTCTTGTCCTGCAGTGACATGATGTGCAATACAGCTTTGCTTTCTCTTGCACTGCAGTGACATGATGTGCAATACAGCTTTGCTTTCTCTTGTCCTGCAGTGACATGATGTGCAATACAGCATTGCTTTCTCTTGTCCTGCAGTGACATGATGTGCAATACAGCATTGCTTTCTCTTGTCCTGCAGTGACATGATGTGCAATACAGCATTGCTTTCTCTTGTCCTGCAGTGATATGATGTGCAATACAGCATTCCTTTCTCTTGTCCTGCAGTGACATGATGTGCTATACAGCTTTGCTTTCTCTTGTCCTGCAGTGGCATGATGTGCAATACAGCTTTGCTTTCTCTTGTCCTGCAGTGACATGATGTGCAATACAGCATTGCTTTCTCTTGTCCTGCAGTGATATGATGTGCAATACAGCTTTGCTTTCTCTTGTCCTGCAGTGATATGATGTGCAATACAGCATTCCTTTCTCTTGTCCTGCAGTGACATGATGTGCAATACAGCATTGCTTTCTCTTGTCCTGCAGTGTTATGATGTGCAATACAGCTTTGCTTTCTCTTGTCCTGCAGTGACATGATGTGCAATACAGCATTGCTTTCTCTTGTCCTGCAGTGACATGATGTGCAATACAGCATTGCTTTCTCTTGTCCTGCAGTGACATGATGTGCAATACAGCTTTGCTTTCTCTTGTCCTGCAGTGATATGATGTGCAATACAGCTTTGCTTTCTCTTGTCCTGCAGTGACATGATGTGCAATACAGCATTGCTTTCTCTTGTCCTGCAGTGACATGATGTGCAATACAGCATTGCTTTCTCTTGTCCTGCAGTGACATGATGTGCAATACAGCATTGCTTTCTCTTGTCCTGCAGTGACATGATGTGCAATACAGCATTGCTTTCTCTTGTCCTGCAGTGACATGATGTGCAATGCAGCTTTGCTTTCTCTTGTCCTGCAGTGATATGATGTGCAATACAGCTTTGCTTTCTCTTGTCCTGCAGTGACATGATGTGCAATACAGCATTGCTTTCTCTTGTCCTGCAGTGACATGATGTGCAATACAGCATTGCTTTCTCTTGTCCTGCAGTGACATGATGTGCAATGCAGCTTTGCTTTCTCTTGTCCTGCAGTGATATGATGTGCAATACAGCATTGCTTTCTCTTGCACTGCAGTGATATGATGTGCAATACAGCATTGCTTTCTCTTGTCCTGCAGTGACATGATGTGCAATACAGCTTTGCTTTCTCTTGTCCTGCAGTGATATGATGTGCAATACAGCATTGCTTTCTCTTGTCCTGCAGTGACATGATGTGCAATACAGCATTGCTTTCTCTTGTCCTGCAGTGACATGATGTGCAATACAGCTTTGCTTTCTCTTGTCCTGCAGTGATATGATGTGCAATACAGCTTTGCTTTCTCTTGTCCTGCAGTGACATGATGTGCAATACAGCATTGCTTTCTCTTGTCCTGCAGTGACATGATGTGCAATACAGCATTGCTTTCTCTTGTCCTGCAGTGACATGATGTGCAATACAGCATTGCTTTCTCTTGTCCTGCAGTGACATGATGTGCAATACAGCATTGCTTTCTCTTGTCCTGCAGTGACATGATGTGCAATGCAGCTTTGCTTTCTCTTGTCCTGCAGTGATATGATGTGCAATACAGCTTTGCTTTCTCTTGTCCTGCAGTGACATGATGTGCAATACAGCATTGCTTTCTCTTGTCCTGCAGTGACATGATGTGCAATACAGCATTGCTTTCTCTTGTCCTGCAGTGACATGATGTGCAATGCAGCTTTGCTTTCTCTTGTCCTGCAGTGATATGATGTGCAATACAGCATTGCTTTCTCTTGCACTGCAGTGATATGATGTGCAATACAGCATTGCTTTCTCTTGTCCTGCAGTGACATGATGTGCAATACAGCTTTGCTTTCTCTTGTCCTGCAGTGATATGATGTGCAATACAGCATTGCTTTCTCTTGTCCTGCAGTGACATGATGTGCAATACAGCATTGCTTTCTCTTGTCCTGCAGTGATATGATGTGCAATACAGCATTGCTTTCTCTTGTCCTGCAGTGACATGATGTGCAATACAGCTTTGCTTTCTCTTGTCCTGCAGTGATATGATGTGCAATACAGCATTGCTTTCTCTTGTCCTGCAGTGACATGATGTGCAATACAGCTTTGCTTTCTCTTGTCCTGCAGTGACATGATGTGCAATACAGCATTGCTTTCTCTTGTCCTGCAGTGACATGATGTGCAATACAGCATTGCTTTCTCTTGTCCTGCAGTGACATGATGTGCAATACAGCATTGCTTTCTCTTGTCCTGCAGTGACATGATGTGCAATACAGCATTGCTTTCTCTTGTCCTGCAGTGACATGATGTGCAATACAGCTTTGCTTTCTCTTGTCCTGCAGTGACATGATGTGCAATACAGCATTGCTTTCTCTTGTCCTGCAGTGTTATGATGTGCAATACAGCATTGCTTTCTCTTGTCCTGCAGTGACATGATGTGCAATACAGCATTGCTTTCTCTTGTCCTGCAGTGACATGATGTGCAATACAGCTTTGCTTTCTCTTGTCCTGCAGTGACATGATGTGCAATACAGCATTGCTTTCTCTTGTCCTGCAGTGACATGATGTGCAATACAGCATTGCTTTCTCTTGTCCTGCAGTGACATGATGTGCAATACAGCATTGCTTTCTCTTGTCCTGCAGTGACATGATGTGCAATGCAGCTTTCCTTTCTCTTGTCCTGCAGTGACATGATGTGCAATACAGCTTTGCTTTCTCTTGTCCTGCAGTGACATGATGTGCAATACAGCATTGCTTTCTCTTGTCCTGCAGTGACATGATGTGCAATACAGCATTGCTTTCTCTTGTCCTGCAGTGACATGATGTGCAATACAGCTTTGCTTTCTCTTGTCCTGCAGTGACATGATGTGCAATACAGCTTTCCTTTCTCTTGTCCTGCAGTGACATGATGTGCAATACAGCATTGCTTTCTCTTGTCCTGCAGTGACATGATGTGCAATACAGCATTGCTTTCTCTTGTCCTGCAGTGACATGATGTGCAATACAGCATTGCTTTCTCTTGTCCTGCAGTGACATGATGTGCAATGCAGCTTTCCTTTCTCTTGTCCTGCAGTGACATGATGTGCAATACAGCTTTGCTTTCTCTTGTCCTGCAGTGACATGATGTGCAATACAGCTTTGCTTTCTCTTGTCCTGCAGTGACATGATGTGCAATACAGCTTTGCTTTCTCTTGTCCTGCAGTGATATGATGTGCAATACAGCTTTGCTTTCTCTTGTCCTGCAGTGACATGATGTGCAATACAGCTTTGCTTTCTCTTGTCCTGCAGTGACATGATGTGCAATACAGCATTGCTTTCTCTTGTCCTGCAGTGACATGATGTGCAATACAGCATTGCTTTCTCTTGTCCTGCAGTGACATGATGTGCAATACAGCTTTCCTTTCTCTTGTCCTGCAGTGACATGATGTGCAATACAGCTTTGCTTTCTCTTGTCCTGCAGTGACATGATGTGCAATACAGCTTTGCTTTCTCTTGTCCTGCAGTGATATGATGTGCAATACAGCTTTGCTTTCTCTTGTCCTGCAGTGACATGATGTGCAATACAGCTTTGCTTTCTCTTGTCCTGCAGTGACATGATGTGCAATACAGCATTGCTTTCTCTTGTCCTGCAGTGACATGATGTGCAATACAGCATTGCTTTCTCTTGTCCTGCAGTGACATGATGTGCAATGCAGCTTTCCTTTCTCTTGTCCTGCAGTGACATGATGTGCAATACAGCTTTGCTTTCTCTTGTCCTGCAGTGACATGATGTGCAATACAGCTTTGCTTTCTCTTGTCCTGCAGTGACATGATGTGCAATACAGCTTTGCTTTCTCTTGTCCTGCAGTGATATGATGTGCAATACAGCATTGCTTTCTCTTGTCCTGCAGTGACATGATGTGCAATACAGCTTTCCTTTCTCTTGTCCTGCAGTGACATGATGTGCAATACAGCATTGCTTTCTCTTGTCCTGCAGTGATATGATGTGCAATACAGCATTGCTTTCTCTTGTCCTGCAGTGACATGATGTGCAATGCAGCTTTCCTTTCTCTTGTCCTGCAGTGACATGATGTGCAATGCAGCTTTCCTTTCTCTTGTCCTGCAGTGACATGATGTGCAATACAGCTTTGCTTTCTCTTGTCCTGCAGTGACATGATGTGCAATACAGCATTGCTTTCTCGTGTCCTGCAGTGACATGATGTGCAATACAGCATTGCTTTCTCTTGTCCTGCAGTGACATGATGTGGAATACAGCATTGCTTTCTCTTGTCCTGCAGTGACATGATGTGCAATACAGCATTGCTTTCTCTTGTCCTGCAGTGACATGATGTGCAATACAGCTTTCCTTTCTCTTGTCCTGCAGTGACATGATGTGCAATACAGCATTGCTTTCTCTTGTCCTGCAGTGACATGATGTGCAATACAGCATTGCTTTCTCTTGTCCTGCAGTGTTATGATGTGCAATACAGCATTGCTTTCTCTTGTCCTGCAGTGACATGATGTGCAATACAGCATTGCTTTCTCTTGTCCTGCAGTGACATGATGTGCAATACAGCTTTGCTTTCTCTTGTCCTGCAGTGACATGATGTGCAATACAGCATTGCTTTCTCTTGCACTGCAGTGATATGATGTGCAATACAGCATTGCTTTCTCTTGTCCTGCAGTGACATGATGTGCAATACAGCTTTGCTTTCTCTTGTCCTGCAGTGATATGATGTGCAATACAGCATTGCTTTCTCTTGTCCTGCAGTGACATGATGTGCAATACAGCATTGCTTTCTCTTGTCCTGCAGTGACATGATGTGCAATACAGCTTTGCTTTCTCTTGTCCTGCAGTGATATGATGTGCAATACAGCTTTGCTTTCTCTTGTCCTGCAGTGACATGATGTGCAATACAGCATTGCTTTCTCTTGTCCTGCAGTGACATGATGTGCAATACAGCATTGCTTTCTCTTGTCCTGCAGTGACATGATGTGCAATACAGCATTGCTTTCTCTTGTCCTGCAGTGACATGATGTGCAATACAGCATTGCTTTCTCTTGTCCTGCAGTGACATGATGTGCAATGCAGCTTTGCTTTCTCTTGTCCTGCAGTGATATGATGTGCAATACAGCTTTGCTTTCTCTTGTCCTGCAGTGACATGATGTGCAATACAGCATTGCTTTCTCTTGTCCTGCAGTGACATGATGTGCAATACAGCATTGCTTTCTCTTGTCCTGCAGTGACATGATGTGCAATGCAGCTTTGCTTTCTCTTGTCCTGCAGTGATATGATGTGCAATACAGCATTGCTTTCTCTTGCACTGCAGTGATATGATGTGCAATACAGCATTGCTTTCTCTTGTCCTGCAGTGACATGATGTGCAATACAGCTTTGCTTTCTCTTGTCCTGCAGTGATATGATGTGCAATACAGCATTGCTTTCTCTTGTCCTGCAGTGACATGATGTGCAATACAGCATTGCTTTCTCTTGTCCTGCAGTGATATGATGTGCAATACAGCATTGCTTTCTCTTGTCCTGCAGTGACATGATGTGCAATACAGCTTTGCTTTCTCTTGTCCTGCAGTGATATGATGTGCAATACAGCATTGCTTTCTCTTGTCCTGCAGTGACATGATGTGCAATACAGCTTTGCTTTCTCTTGTCCTGCAGTGACATGATGTGCAATACAGCATTGCTTTCTCTTGTCCTGCAGTGACATGATGTGCAATACAGCATTGCTTTCTCTTGTCCTGCAGTGACATGATGTGCAATACAGCATTGCTTTCTCTTGTCCTGCAGTGACATGATGTGCAATACAGCATTGCTTTCTCTTGTCCTGCAGTGACATGATGTGCAATACAGCTTTGCTTTCTCTTGTCCTGCAGTGACATGATGTGCAATACAGCATTGCTTTCTCTTGTCCTGCAGTGTTATGATGTGCAATACAGCATTGCTTTCTCTTGTCCTGCAGTGACATGATGTGCAATACAGCATTGCTTTCTCTTGTCCTGCAGTGACATGATGTGCAATACAGCTTTGCTTTCTCTTGTCCTGCAGTGACATGATGTGCAATACAGCATTGCTTTCTCTTGTCCTGCAGTGACATGATGTGCAATACAGCATTGCTTTCTCTTGTCCTGCAGTGACATGATGTGCAATACAGCATTGCTTTCTCTTGTCCTGCAGTGACATGATGTGCAATGCAGCTTTCCTTTCTCTTGTCCTGCAGTGACATGATGTGCAATACAGCTTTGCTTTCTCTTGTCCTGCAGTGACATGATGTGCAATACAGCATTGCTTTCTCTTGTCCTGCAGTGACATGATGTGCAATACAGCATTGCTTTCTCTTGTCCTGCAGTGACATGATGTGCAATACAGCTTTGCTTTCTCTTGTCCTGCAGTGACATGATGTGCAATACAGCTTTCCTTTCTCTTGTCCTGCAGTGACATGATGTGCAATACAGCATTGCTTTCTCTTGTCCTGCAGTGACATGATGTGCAATACAGCATTGCTTTCTCTTGTCCTGCAGTGACATGATGTGCAATACAGCATTGCTTTCTCTTGTCCTGCAGTGACATGATGTGCAATGCAGCTTTCCTTTCTCTTGTCCTGCAGTGACATGATGTGCAATACAGCTTTGCTTTCTCTTGTCCTGCAGTGACATGATGTGCAATACAGCTTTGCTTTCTCTTGTCCTGCAGTGACATGATGTGCAATACAGCTTTGCTTTCTCTTGTCCTGCAGTGATATGATGTGCAATACAGCTTTGCTTTCTCTTGTCCTGCAGTGACATGATGTGCAATACAGCTTTGCTTTCTCTTGTCCTGCAGTGACATGATGTGCAATACAGCATTGCTTTCTCTTGTCCTGCAGTGACATGATGTGCAATACAGCATTGCTTTCTCTTGTCCTGCAGTGACATGATGTGCAATACAGCTTTCCTTTCTCTTGTCCTGCAGTGACATGATGTGCAATACAGCTTTGCTTTCTCTTGTCCTGCAGTGACATGATGTGCAATACAGCTTTGCTTTCTCTTGTCCTGCAGTGATATGATGTGCAATACAGCTTTGCTTTCTCTTGTCCTGCAGTGACATGATGTGCAATACAGCTTTGCTTTCTCTTGTCCTGCAGTGACATGATGTGCAATACAGCATTGCTTTCTCTTGTCCTGCAGTGACATGATGTGCAATACAGCATTGCTTTCTCTTGTCCTGCAGTGACATGATGTGCAATGCAGCTTTCCTTTCTCTTGTCCTGCAGTGACATGATGTGCAATACAGCTTTGCTTTCTCTTGTCCTGCAGTGACATGATGTGCAATACAGCTTTGCTTTCTCTTGTCCTGCAGTGACATGATGTGCAATACAGCTTTGCTTTCTCTTGTCCTGCAGTGATATGATGTGCAATACAGCATTGCTTTCTCTTGTCCTGCAGTGACATGATGTGCAATACAGCTTTCCTTTCTCTTGTCCTGCAGTGACATGATGTGCAATACAGCATTGCTTTCTCTTGTCCTGCAGTGATATGATGTGCAATACAGCATTGCTTTCTCTTGTCCTGCAGTGACATGATGTGCAATGCAGCTTTCCTTTCTCTTGTCCTGCAGTGACATGATGTGCAATGCAGCTTTCCTTTCTCTTGTCCTGCAGTGACATGATGTGCAATACAGCTTTGCTTTCTCTTGTCCTGCAGTGACATGATGTGCAATACAGCATTGCTTTCTCGTGTCCTGCAGTGACATGATGTGCAATACAGCATTGCTTTCTCTTGTCCTGCAGTGACATGATGTGGAATACAGCATTGCTTTCTCTTGTCCTGCAGTGACATGATGTGCAATACAGCATTGCTTTCTCTTGTCCTGCAGTGACATGATGTGCAATACAGCTTTCCTTTCTCTTGTCCTGCAGTGACATGATGTGCAATACAGCATTGCTTTCTCTTGTCCTGCAGTGACATGATGTGCAATACAGCATTGCTTTCTCTTGTCCTGCAGTGTTATGATGTGCAATACAGCATTGCTTTCTCTTGTCCTGCAGTGACATGATGTGCAATACAGCATTGCTTTCTCTTGTCCTGCAGTGACATGATGTGCAATACAGCTTTCCTTTCTCTTGTCCTGCAGTGACATGATGTGCAATACAGCTTTGCTTTCTCTTGTCCTGCAGTGACATGATGTGCAATACAGCATTGCTTTCTCTTGTCCTGCAGTGACATGATGTGCAATACAGCATTGCTTTCTCTTGTCCTGCAGTGACATGATGTGCAATACAGCATTGCTTTCTCTTGTCCTGCAGTGACATGATGTGCAATACAGCATTGCTTTCTCTTGTCCTGCAGTGACATGATGTGCAATACAGCTTTGCTTTCTCTTGTCCTGCAGTGACATGATGTGCAATACAGCATTGCTTTCTCTTGTCCTGCAGTGACATGATGTGCAATACAGCTTTGCTTTCTCTTGTCCTGCAGTGACATGATGTGCAATACAGCATTGCTTTCTCTTGTCCTGCAGTGACATGATGTGCAATACAGCATTGCTTTCTCTTGTCCTGCAGTGACATGATGTGCAATACAGCATTGCTTTCTCTTGTCCTGCAGTGTTATGATGTGCAATACAGCATTGCTTTCTCTTGTCCTGCAGTGATATGTGCAATACAGCATTGCTTTCTCTTGTCCTGCAGTGACATGATGTGCAGTACAGCTTTGCTTTCTCTTGTCCTGCAGTGACATGATGTGCAATACAGCATTGCTTTCTCTTGTCCTGCAGTGACATGATGTGCAATACAGCATTGCTTTCTCTTGTCCTGCAGTGACATGATGTGCAATACAGCATTGCTTTCTCTTGTCCTGCAGTGATATGTGCAATACAGCATTGCTTTCTCTTGTCCTGCAGTGACATGATGTGCAATACAGCATTGCTTTCTCTTGTCCTGCAGTGACATGATGTGCAATACAGCATTGCTTTCTCTTGTCCTGCAGTGACATGTGCAATACAGCATTGCTTTCTCTTGTCCTGCAGTGACATGATGTGCAATACAGCATTGCTTTCTCTTGTCCTGCAGTGACATGATGTGCAATACAGCATTGCTTTCTCTTGTCCTGCAGTGATATGATGTGCAATACAGCATTGCTTTCTCTTGTCCTGCAGTGACATGATGTGCAATACAGCATTGCTTTCTCTTGTCCTGCAGTGACATGTGCAATACAGCATTGCTTTCTCTTGTCCTGCAGTGATATGATGTGCAATACAGCATTGCTTTCTCTTGTCCTGCAGTGACATGATGTGCAATACAGCATTGCTTTCTCTTGTCCTGCAGTGACATGATGTGCAATACAGCATTGCTTTCTCTTGTCCTGCAGTGACATGTGCAATACAGCATTGCTTTCTCTTGTCCTGCAGTGATATGATGTGCAATACAGCTTTGCTTTCTCTTGTCCTGCAGTGACATGATGTGCAATACAGCATTGCTTTCTCTTGTCCTGCAGTGACATGATGTGCAATACAGCATTGCTTTCTCTTGTCCTGCAGTGATATGTGCAATACAGCATTGCTTTCTCTTGTCCTGCAGTGACATGATGTGCAATACAGCATTGCTTTCTCTTGTCCTGCAGTGATATGATGTGGAATACAGCATTGCTTTCTCTTGTCCTGCAGTGACATGATGTGCAATACAGCATTGCTTTCTCTTGTCCTGCAGTGACATGATGTGCAATACAGTATTGCTTTCTCTTGTCCTGCAGTGATATGGTGTGCAATACAGCTTTGCTTTCTCTTGTCCTGCAGTGACATGATGTGGAATACAGCATTGCTTTCTCTTGTCCTGCAGTGATATGATGTGCAATACAGCATTGCTTTCTCTTGTCCTGCAGTGACATGATGTGCAATACAGCATTGCTTTCTCTTGTCCTGCAGTGACATGATGTGCAATACAGCTTTGCTTTCTCTTGTCCTGCAGTGATATGATGTGCAATACAGCATTCCTTTCTCTTGTCCTGCAGTGATATGATGTGCAATACAGCATTCCTTTCTCTTGTCCTGCAGTGACATGATGTGCAATACAGCATTGCTTTCTCTTGTCCTGCAGTGACATGATGTGCAATACAGTATTGCTTTCTCTTGTCCTGCAGTGATATGGTGTGCAATACAGCTTTGCTTTCTCTTGTCCTGCAGTGACATGATGTGGAATACAGCATTGCTTTCTCTTGTCCTGCAGTGATATGATGTGCAATACAGCATTGCTTTCTCTTGTCCTGCAGTGACATGATGTGCAATGCAGCTTTGCTTTCTCTTGTCCTGCAGTGACATGATGTGCAATACAGCATTGCTTTCTCTTGTCCTGCAGTGACATGATGTGCAATACAGCATTGCTTTCTCTTGTCCTGCAGTGACATGATGTGCAATACAGCATTGCTTTCTCTTGTCCTGCAGTGTTATGATGTGCAATACAGCTTTGCTTTCTCTTGTCCTGCAGTGACATGATGTGCAATACAGCATTGCTTTCTCTTGTCCTGCAGTGACATGATGTGGAATACAGCATTGCTTTCTCTTGTCCTGCAGTGACATGATGTGCAATACAGCATTGCTTTCTCTTGTCCTGCAGTGACATGATGTGCAATACAGCATTGCTTTCTCTTGTCCTGCAGTGACATGATGTGCAATACAGCTTTGCTTTCTCTTGTCCTGCAGTGATATGATGTGCAATACAGCATTGCTTTCTCTTGTCCTGCAGTGACATGATGTGCAATACAGCATTCCTTTCTCTTGTCCTGCAGTGACATGATGTGCAATACAGCATTGCTTTCTCTTGTCCTGCAGTGACATGATGTGCAATACAGCATTGCTTTCTCTTGTCCTGCAGTGACATGATGTGCAATACAGCATTGCTTTCTCTTGTCCTGCAGTGACATGATGTGCAATACAGCATTGCTTTCTCTTGTCCTGCAGTGACATGATGTGCAATACAGCATTGCTTTCTCTTGTCCTGCAGTGACATGATGTGCAATACAGCATTGCTTTCTCTTGTCCTGCAGTGACATGATGTGCAATACAGCATTGCTTTCTCTTGTCCTGCAGTGACATGATGTGCAATACAGCATTGCTTTCTCTTGTCCTGCAGTGTTATGATGTGCAATACAGCATTGCTTTCTCTTGTCCTGCAGTGACATGATGTGCAATACAGCATTGCTTTCTCTTGTCCTACAGTTATACAAATTGTTCCTGTACACATCAAAGAACAAGCAATGATATGTACAGCGCCAATTCTTTACTCAATGCCAAATTCTATCACTCTGTTAGGCTATATAGTGCTGTGATGTGATAGTTGTTGCAATTCACTTCAATGAGCTGAACATTGAATCACAAAACAATGTAATGAGCTGAGCATTGAATCACAAAACACTGTAATGAGCTGAGCATTGAATCACAAAACAATGTAATGAGCTGAGCATTGAATCACAAAACACTGTAATGAGCTGAGCATTGAATCACAAAACACTGTAATGAGCTGAGCATTGAATCACAAAACAATGTAATGAGCTGAGCATTGAATCACAAAACACTGTAATGAGCTGAGCATTGAATCACAAAACAATGTAATGAGCTGAGCATTGAATCACAAAACACTGTAATGAGCTGAGCATTGAATCACAAAACAATGTAATGAGCTGAGCATTGAATCACAAAACACTGTAATGAGCTGAGCATTGAATCACAAAACAACGTAATGAGCTGAGCATTGAATCACAAAACACTAATGAGCTGAGCATTGAATCACAAAACAATGTAATGAGCTGAGCATTGAATCACAAAACAATGTAATGAGCTGAGCATTGAATCACACAACAATGTAATGAGCTGAGCATTGAATCACACAACAATGTAATGAGCTGAGCATTGAATCACAAAACAAAACAATGTAATGAGCTGAGCATTGAATCACAAAAAAATGTAATAAGCTGAGCATTGAATCACAAAACACTGTAATGAGCTGAGCATTGAATCACAAAACAATGTAATGAGCTGAGCATTGAATCACAAAACAATGTAATGAGCTGAGCATTGAATCACAAAACAATGTAATGAGCTGAGCATTGAATCACAAAACACTGTAATAAGCTGAGCATTGAATCACAAAACAATGTAATGAGCTGAGCATTGAATCACAAAACAATGTAATAAGCTGAGCATTGAATCACAAAACACTGTAATGAGCTGAGCATTGAATCACAAAACAAAACAATGTAATGAGCTGAGCATTGAATCACAAAAAAATGTAATAAGCTGAGCATTGAATCACAAAACACTGTAATGAGCTGAGCATTGAATCACAAAACAATGTAATGAGCTGAGCATTGAATCACAAACCAATGTAATGAGCTGAGCATTGAATCACAAAACAATGTAATGAGCTGAGCATTGAATCACAAAACACTGTAATAAGCTGAGCATTGAATCACAAAACAATGTAATGAGCTGAGCATTGAATCACAAAACAATGTAATAAGCTGAGCATTGAATCACAAAACACTGTAATAAGCTGAGCATTGAATCAGAAACCAATGTAATAAGCTGAGCATTGAATCAGAAACCAATGTAATGAGCTGAGCATTGAATCACTAAACAATGTAATGAGCTGAGCATTGAATCACTAAACAATGTAATGAGCTGAGCATTGAATCACTAAACAATGTAATGAGCAACCACAATTCAGTATGTAGAATCATTGTACAGATTCTGAACAAAACCATGCAAAATTTATAATAAGATCAGATCACAAAACATATTTTTCAAGGCATATGCATCTATTGAATAGATATATAGATATGCCACAACCCAAGTTTTTGCGACCACTTGTTGAATTTGACCAGACAATTTCCACTTTATTTTCGACGTGCAAACCCGAAAATATCACCATCCGCTCGCTTGCATTTAAAATTCGGACTACTAAACATTTTCTGGTTGTTAAACAACCGTCAAAAGTTCAAATCCTTTTTGTTTTAACTATCTATAATTATATGCACGCAATCTGACCCTTTGACCTAGGATTTGGCTGGGATTGAATATTTTTTTTAAACAATATTTTGAAATGTATTTCAATATAAGTACAATATGGTTGTCTGGGTTTTCTTTCCTGAGTGAGTCTTTGCAATGTGTTTACGATTTGTATGATTACTGTTGTTTTTCCCTGAAGGAGAAGACAAGCCGAATGACCATGAAGCTAAATAGAAGTCCCACGCATGAATTGAGTGAAAGAAAATATTAAGGCAAAATAAAACCTAATATTACACTTCTTTGTGTATTTGTCAATTTTGTATATATTTGGTATGACAGTATGTTCGTAAATATCTAGAAAAATCTTGTCTTTCGTTAATAATTTCATTTGTTTGGAATGTCTATCGATCGTGTCATAATAATTTGATTGTGTTTATTTTGTTCCTTTATTTTCGAAATGTATCGCTGGCACCGTTTATTTTTTCATTTCTAACAACTGAATGACCAAGCTGACTTTGTTTTGGCTGTAAACGCATTTACATCAACATTCATAGACACAAGTCGTGCTTAAGTCCAATCACCGCACACGTTCTAGGTCCAAGTAGTCTGGTTCCCATTGGTCGACAGAATCAATAGTGTATAGGATTTACTTCATTACAAAACTGTTGAAATACCATGAAATGAACATAACGTTGTCTGGGACAAAATTACTTTGAAACTAGCTGGCGTGTGAATTCCTGTTCAGCGAGTCTACTTGTACTGATGATAACTGTAATTCTATGATTATTTCAACGCTAACATGTCCATTCATATTTTAACGAAACATAAAACTGTTTCTACTTGTACAAGTGAAGTGGCTAGGTCGAAGTGTTTAGGGCATTGCCCCTCGCATACACCGGTTTTCCTGGCCTTTGTATTACTCCTCGCATAGGGCTTTTTTGCTACTAGCAAATGATACATTTTACCACTCACATATGCCGTTTTTACCACTAGCATATGGCATATTTTGCTACTTGCGACTCGCAACTTGGTACTCGCATATGGCACTTTTTCTAGGTCGTACATACCTGAAATACAAGTAAAACGCATTATTTCTTACTTACTTGAAACACAGTAACAATTGCCCAGAGTAAGGAGTCAAAGTTTTTCCTGTCACATATTCTGGTACCATCATGTAAATATTCACAAAATTTACAGCCAAATAAATGCATGCCAAGAATGCTAAAGAGGAAAAGAAGAAGATATTTACAATTAAAATTTATAAACAAGTGAGGGTATTTGGTAGTAGATGAGAGACCTAACTCGAAAAAATTGGCAAAATGCATAAAAATTAAACTAATGACACAGACTTGCACTAATGTCACTTCAGTTATATAGCTATGCTACAGCTAATGGAGGGAAGCCATCCATTGTCACAAGGAACTGTTCATCACAATATCACACCTTGAGTAACATGACAAATGACAAATTGATAATACTTGTATGTTATACATATCTCTGAATGTGAGCTGCAACATAAGCAAGTTCGATACAGTGTGAAAAACAGTAACTTATTTATCTTGTACACATTAACAATTAGAGACTTTAAGATGCACATACGAGAACGGAACAAGAACGGGTATGTCACTGCTTTGTGCATGACCTCCACGCAAACCAATGATGTCATCGATTGCCTGGTCGTACGGCAGTCGTTTTGAACGTGATCAAGATGACTGACTCGTAGTTGATTTCCTGAGAGCTTTTCTCGCTGTCAATTTTGATTAATTTTTACTCACTGACATTGATAAAACGCTTTATATTAGAGTGATTTTGTATATTCATGCTGAAATAAGAAATATTGGATGTATTTTAGCTGATATTTATATCCACTGAAAACGCATGACATTGATCTGCTGAAAGAGGATTCGGCAAACAGGCCTGGGACCTCAGCAGAGTGGATGCAAGAGCTCTGTCAAATGCCTGGGAACTAACTACTAATTCAGATTCTGGACGTGAAATGACATAACAGATTTTATTGGATAGTTTTATCATGGTTGCTCAATGAGAGACGAATTGACATGGTTTTGTTTCAGTTACGTTTGTACGTCATTGTTTTGACACCCAAGAACGTAACGCAAACAAAATTAGAACAACATGTTATGTTCCTGTTAGGTACGCAAATCTTAAACTCTCTAGAATTAACAATGACAACAGACATTTTCCCTGTACACACCCAGTGATGGACATAGGCATGGTTGCTAGAGACACACCCAGTGATGGACATAGGCATGGTTACTAGAGACACACCCAGTGATGGACATAGGCATGGTTACTAGAGACACACCCAGTGATGGACATAGGCATGGTTACTAGAGACACACCCAGTGATGGACATAGGCATGGTTGCTAGAGACACACCCAGTGATGGACATAGGCATGGTTACTAGAGACACACCCAGTGATGGACATAGGCATGGTTGCCAGAGTCACATCCAGTGATGGACATAGGCATGGTTGCTAGAGACACACCCAGTGATGGGATATAGGCATGATTGCTAGAGACACGCCCAGTGATGGACATAGGCATGGTTGCTAGAGACACGCCCAGTGATGGACATAGGCATGGTTGCTAGAGACACATCCAGTGATGGACATAGGCATGGTTGCCAGAGACACACCCAGTGATGGACATAGGCATGATTGCTAGAGACACATCCAGTGATGGACATAGGCATGGTTGCTAGAGACACACCCAGTGATGGGATATAGGCATGATTGCTAGAGACACGCCCAGTGATGGACATAGGCATGGTTGCTAGAGACACGCCCAGTGATGGACATAGGCATGGTTGCTAGAGACACACCCAGTGATGGACATAGACATGGTTGCTAGAGACACATCCAGTGATGGACATAGGCATGGTTGCTAGAGACACACCCAGTGATGGACATAGGCATGGTTTCTAGAGACACACCCAGTGATGGGATATAGGCATGGTTACTAGAGACACACCCAGTGATGGACATAGGCATGGTTGCTAGAGACACACCCAGTGATGGACATAGGCATGGTTGCTAGAGACACACCCAGTGATGGACATAGGCATGGTTGCCAGAGACACACTAAGTGATGGACATAGGCATGGTTGCCAGAGACACACTAAGTGATGGACATAGGCATGGTTGCTAGAGACACACCCAGTGATGGACATAGGCATGGTTACTAGAGACACACCCAGTGATGGACAAAGGCATGGTTACTAGAGACACACCTAGTGATGGACATAGGCATGGTTACTAGAGACGCACCCAGTGATGAGCATAGGCATGGTTGCTAGAGACGCACCCAGTGATGAGCATAGGCATGGTTGCTAGAGACACACCCAGTGATGGGCATAGGCATGGTTGCTAGAGACACACCCAGTGATGGACATAGGCATGGTTGCTAGAGACACACCCAGTGATGGACATAGACATGGTTGCCAGAGACACACTAAGTGATGGACATAGGCATGGTTGCTAGAGACACACCCAGTGATGGACATAGACATGGTTGCTAGAGACACACCCAGTGATGGACATAGACATGGTTGCTAGAGACACACCCAGTGATGGACATAGGCATGGTTGCTAGAGACACACCCAGTGATGGACATAGGCATGGTTGCTAGAGACACGCCCAGTGATGGACATAGGCATGGTTACTAGAGACACACCCAGTGATGGACATAGGCATGGTTACTAGAGACACACCCAGTGATGGACATAGGCATGGTTACTAGAGACACACCCAGTGATGGACATAGGCATGGTTGCCAGAGACACACCCAGTGATGGACATAGGCATGATTGCTAGAGACACACCCAGTGATGGACATAGGCATGGTTGCTAGAGACACGCCCAGTGATGGACATAGGTATGGTTACTAGAGACACACCCAGTGATAGACATAGGCATGTTTACTAGAGACACACCCAGTGATGGATATAGGCATGGTTACTAGAGACACACCCAGTGATGGACATAGGCATGGTTACTAGAGACACACCCAGTGATGGACATAGGCATGGTTACTAGAGACACACCCAGTGATGGACATAGGCATGGTTGCCAGAGACACACCCAGTGATGGACATAGGCATGATTGCTAGAGACACACCCAGTGATGGACATAGGCATGGTTGCTAGAGACACGCCCAGTGATGGACATAGGTATGGTTACTAGAGACACACCCAGTGATAGACATAGGCATGGTTACTAGAGACACACCCAGTGATGGACATAGACATGGTTACTAGAGACACACCCAGTGATGGACATAGGCATGGTTGCTAGAGACACACTAAGTGATGGACATAGGCATGGTTGCTAGAGACAAACCCAGTGATGGACATAGACATGGTTGCTAGAGACACACCCAGTGATGGACATAGGCATGGTTGCTAGAGACACGCCCAGTGATGAACAAAGGCATGGTTACTAGAGACACACCTAGTGATGGACATAGGCATGGTTACTAGAGACACACCCAGTGATGGGCATAGGCATGGTTGCTAGAGACACACCCAGTGATGGGCATAGGCATGGTTGCTAGAGACACACCCAGTGATGGACATAGGCATGGTTGCTAGAGACACACCCAGTGATGGACATAGACATGGTTGCCAGAGACACACTAAGTGATGGACATAGGCATGGTTGCTAGAGACACACCCAGTGATGGACATAGACATGGTTGCTAGAGACACACCCAGTGATGGACATAGACATGGTTGCTAGAGACACGCCCAGTGATGGACATAGGCATGGTTACTAGAGACACTCCCAGTGATGGACATAGGCATGGTTACTAGAGACACACCCAGTGATGGACATAGGCATGGTTACTAGAGACACACCCAGTGATGGACATAGGCATGGTTACTAGAGACACACCCAGTGATGGACATAGGCATGGTTACTAGAGACACACCCAGTGATGGACATAGGCATGGTTACTAGAGACACACCCAGTGATGGACATAGGCATGGTTACTAGAAACACACCCAGTGATGGACATAGGCATGGTTGCCAGAGACACACCCAGTGATGGACATAGGCATGATTGCTAGAGACACGCCCAGTGATGGACATAGGCATGGTTGCTAGAGACACGCCCAGTGATGGACATAGGCATGGTTGCTAGAGACACGCCCAGTGATGGACATAGGCATGATTGCTAGAGACACACCCAGTGATGGACATAGGCATGGTTACTAGAGACACACCCAGTGATGGACATAGGCATGGTTACTAGAGACACACCCAGTGATGGACATAGGCATGGTTACTAGAGACACACCCAGTGATGGACATAGGCATGGTTACTAGAGACACACCCAGTGATGGACATAGGCATGGTTACTAGAGACACACCCAGTGATGGACATAGGTATGGTTGCTAGAGACACACCTAGTGATGAACATAGGCATGGTTGCTAGGCAGCACTTAGCTAACACAAATTACACTCTCATGAAAAAAAAAAACTGAATTACAAAACTATATGCTAATATCAGTTACTTGAAATCAGACAACCACATACCCACAGTCAATCTATTACTCTTTGCTTTGAGAGTTAATAATATAGACTTACCTGAAAATAAATATGAATAGTATGAGCAGGCAGAAAAATGTTGCAACATTGTCCATTGTTTTTAACATAACCACTAACTGCCGTCTTAATGCAGGCATGAAACGGACCAACTTTAAAATACGTAGCAAACGAAATGTTCGTAGTACTGAAAGACCACCAGTGCCATCCTGTGCAATTTCAATGATACTGTCAACAAATCAAAGAAAGCTTAAGAATAACTTTTGTTAATAAGAAATTTAGGATTAGCTGATTAAACATTAATTGCTTATGTTTTGCATAATGACATATGCACAGTTACTGACTGGCTGTTTTGCATGATGACATATGCGCAGTGACTGATTGGCAAGAACTGATCCTTCACAACAGAAGATAAAATTTAATCAAAGAAAGCTTAGAAAGAACTCCCATGTGCTGAGAGTATTGGAGACACATTAAATATAATTCGAAATTACTTAGCTGAAAACTAATTATGCAAATCAGAAAATTAATATGACCAGATTTGAGTGTAAAACTAATGAGGTCTGCGCAATGTAACAGAAAATCTATGTCTCCAAGTTTAATTGAAATGTGATTAGAACCAAAAAATTATGAATTATTATGCTTATTAGGGAATTAATATGAACAGATTTTTACCCCAAACTAATTAGGTTTGTACATTGTCCTAGAGCATCTTTATACTAAGTTTCATTGAAATGGAATGATTAGTACCGTGAAAACTCCAAAATTTCGACCCCTCTAAAAATTCGATCGCCTATTTATTTGCCGGGTTTCGGTGTTTTATTTACCTCCAAATTTTCGATTCCACTAAAAATTGCCGACTCATTCTTATTCGAAAATTGCGACCAGTTTTAGTTTTCCCACAAACGAAAAAAAAAAACGATGTGAGCGTTCAAACGGGACCTTCCTCGAAGGCATGAATCCGGGTTTCTGATTGACTGAGAGATTTTTATTTTATTGGTAACGAAAATATATTCTAAATAAACGAAGTTTGAAATAAAAACGAACACAAAAATCTCGGCATGCTGCGTTTCTGAATTGTTGATTATTACTGTACTCAGTAGTGATTATAATAATGTACACAAAATTAATTTGTTGAATGGTTATGAAATACAAATAAAAGTCAACTTAGTTTCATCGTAAGCGAATGATTCCGGTCTCGTATAAACGTTTGATGCTGTAGGATATCCGCCATGTTCTCTTAGGTCAAATAGGTCAAATCGCTAATTAACCAATCAAAAAGCTGGATGATGCCAACGTGTTCAAATTACCATAGCTTATTTAAATATGTTAATGTTATTGAACGCAATGCGGAAGAGATTGGTGTTGTAGTACGATGTTTTGGCTTGGATTTTGATGCGAAAACGGCATGATTTTTTTTAAATAAAAAAATTAGTTGTTTTTAAAAAATAAACTGGTCATCTGAAGAATAATTTAACATTGTTCACAGTGATAACAGCTCATTCTCGAAAGGAAGCTTACCCGCTCACGCTAGTCACGATAAAAATCATACACGTGTACTCTTGAATAGACAAACGTCAATGACTACGGTAAGACTCTATTTTAGCCGGCAGGATTGATTGAAATGTCCGAAAAATGACGCCAAAATACACCTTAAAAGTCCCATTTTATTTTCTTAAATCCCATTTTATTTTTTAATCCAAGGGCGAATTTACGGCAGAATTTGGTCCCTCAAATAAGGGACACGTGAGCTTTGATTCTAACCGGATACATTGCACTGGGTCGGGGAGATCGTTTGCTAAACTTCCATGTATCTTTTGTCCAATGGGTACCTGTACTTCGAACATTCGCAAGTTTTTCTAGGTAGTGCGAGACAGCTTTGTCTTTTGACCTATTAGTTTTGTGCTGACCTCTTCTCCGCGTCTTGATGTTTTGTTTTGCTTGTCATAATACTCACTGATTGATGACTTTGTTTAGATTTTGAGTTACAACTCGGCCACGACCTTTGCTTTTACCGTGAAACATGAGGAAGTTTACGTCAATTGACGGACATTGCATTTTTTAAAAACTAATGAAGCACACTGTCTATCATCCCCATTTTTTCATTTGCTGATTTCTATTCTGAAAAATTCGACCGTCCGAAAATGCACCTTAATTTTGACTCTAAAAACACGTCACATATCTAACACCAATTATTTAAAACCGGTCGAAATTTTGGAGTTTTTACGGTACTTTAGATATCAGTGTGAAAGCTTAAAATTGGTTAATTATGCAAATTAGGTAATTAATATGTACAGATTTTAACCCGCAATTATTCAGGTCTGTCTATTGTCCTACAGCATCCATGTACATTCATTGATATGTGATGTATAGTACCTGAGATATCAGTGTGAAAGTTGGTTAATTATGCAAATTAGGTGATTAATATGCACAAATATTTACCGGAAACTAATTGGGTCTGCATAATTCTAGATTCATTGAAATGTGATGATTAGTACTTTAGATATCAGTAGAAAAGCTGAAAATTAATTATGCAAATTAGGTAATTAATATGCACAATTATTTACCCTAAAACTAATCAGGTCTCTGCATAGTCCTAAAGGATCTATGTACCAAGTTTCATTGAAATGCGATGATTAGTACTTGAGATACCCGTGGAAAGCTGAAAATTAACTAATTATGCAAATTAGGTGATTAATATGCACAAATATTTATCAAAAACAATCAATCTCTGCATAGTCCTTGAGTATGTAAGTACCAAGTTTCATTGAAATGTAATGCTAACTACTTATATCAAATGCTGAAAATTAATTAATTATGCAAATTAGGTAATTAATATGTACTGATATTACCATAAAAACTATCAGGTCTGTGCAGTGTCGTATGACATCTATGTACCAAGTTTCATTGAAATGTGATGATTAGTACTTGAGATATCAGTGGAAAAACCGAAAATTGACTAATCATTATGCAAATTAGGTAATTAGTGTCCACGGATTATTACCAAAAACTAATCAAAACCTAGCATTAGTTCAGAGCATCTATGTACCAAGTTTCATCAAAATCCAATGAGTGGTTGTTTAGATATCAGTGGAACAGTCATGGAACCACTAAAAAATAGCTAATTATCATGCAAATTAGGTAATTAATATGCACGGATTTTTACCAAAAATTAATCAAATCTGCGCATATGTTCAGAGCATCTATGTACCAAGTTTCATCAAAATCCAATGAGTGGTTCTTTAGATATCAGTGGAACAGTCATAGAACAGCTAAAAATTAGCTAATTATCATGCAAATTAGGTAATTAACGAGCATGGATTTTTACCAAAACCTAATCAAATCTGCGCATTGGCCCAGAGCATCTATGCACCAAGTTTCATCAAAAACCGATGTATGGTTCTTGAGATAGCAGTGGAACAGTCGGACACACATACACACACACACACATACACACATACACACATACACACATACACACATACACACATACACACACACATACAGACACACTAACTGCAAAGACTCCCATTTTGTGCTTCGCACATGGGAGTCAAAAATTGTTGCCTAATGTTGTTATAAATATACATGTATGTATCCCTGTAATAAAACAACTTACATGATGTGTTGTCACTGCGACAGATTGCATGCTAGACCTGATCAGTGAGTAAGAACATTTGTTATAATCACAAATTCGTATAATTGTAAATTTTGGGGTCACTAAAACATTTGTTATCAAAGTGCATTGTGTATTTTATAGGAATAGGTGAGAATAAAACAATTCTATTTTTGTTCGTTTGTTTATTAACAAGACTTGAGTTACTATGACAACTGCCTAAGTCCGAAGGTTATAAAAGAAGGAGAATACATGTATTCATCCCAATAGAAAAGAGGGGACTGCTTTTGGAGACATTTAATGAAAATATGGATCAAGTCTTCTTTTTTATTCATAGAAAATGTAGTTATTGTCACATTTTTTTGACCCAAGTAGAATCTCTTGTTCAGTGGGACAGACGTATGCATTATACCGTACTTCCCCGAGTATAAGCCCACCCCTCTGTTTTTAGACATTTAACGAGTTGAGGGCACCCCGAGTATAGGCCCAGGGTGTTTTTACCGGGTGTCAACAACATTTATTAAAATATGCATGTAATCAGTTTATTTCATTGCATAAAAATCATGATCAGTACAGTAGTTTGGTTCCACTTTTACAGTGCATGACGGGCGAACATACGGTACATAGTTCGCACATTTTCTATTCTGTTATTTACTGGGATGAACCCTAATGTTGCAATAATGAAATAATCCATATTTCGTTTGAGTAGTACTAGTTTTCCAATCGGCAAAACAGCGATCGTAAAGTCAAGAAACCTAATCATTGAACATCGTTTTACTTTTCCAAATCGAGTACATTGTGAATAGGGTGTGAACAAGCAAAATAAACTTCAACATGACTTAAATTGTTGACAGACTTCTCCCACCCTCAGTTTACCTTTCGAAAATTGCGAATCAACAGGTTTTAGGAAAAAAAATCACTGTTTTTTGTCAAAATCAGATCGCATTTTAACATTGCGGTAATTCACTTCCGCATTGCGTTAAAAATAATTACTTCATCAATAATCGGAAAACTTTGTCTGTACGACACAACATTTTGATTGGTTAACGAAAGACATGACCAGTAAGGACAAAGGAAGCTGTTCAGGTAAAATTATGATGAACAACAGCATGGCGGAAATAGCTTTGTAAATAGCTTTGAGTTTGCGTACGATCAAAAACATTTCACAACAAGATAATGATAAAGATCTTGTCTTTGACTGTTTTCCAACAGACCCCAGGTACCTATTTTTGTACCGTAAATTCAGACGGTATGTAAACCATATTGTAATAAAATGTGTGTATTGTTTCGCATTTCTTTCCTCAAAAATACATAATATTTCCCAGAGACTGGCACTGTGTTAGTTGTGTTAAATGTGACTACTCGTATACATGTATATTACTGTTTAATTTCTACAAAACCAAGACAAATAGCACTCACCTAAGTACAACAATAATCCCATCAAACACATTAAATCCATTTCGTATGTACATCACTGGCCCATAAGCCAGAATTTTAAGAACCATTTCCAATGCAAATAAACTTGTAAATACCAAGTTGCTGATTTCCAATACCAGAGTTAATTCTATTGGCTGTGAAAATAAAGTGAGTAAATGCATCTATTACTGTATGTATGGAATGTCTCAATAAATAAAATATCAATCTTATTGCTTAAAAATCTTTGAAGAAAAATTACATACAGCGGAACACATTTTTTTTATTTTATGACAGTCTCTTTAAATATGTAAACAGATACAAAGCATGTCCCTGTCCAAATTCAAATTCATCACAATTGCAAAAGAAGAATGCAATCATACAAAATATGTGGCAGAATAAAGGCTCTGGCAGAATAAAGGCTCTGGCAAGAATAAAGGCTCTGGCAAGAATAAAGGCTCTGGCAAATCTGTATATGTAAGTAGAACATTTCCATCAACATTTCTGACAAAGACTTTATCCACTACAACAGATACAAGTCAGCCATTTTTAATCAGAACTTGAAATAAAAGCATGAAAATAGTCTGACATGTCAATGAATGTGGTTTGATGCAATGCAATGTCAGAAATACCACTCACCAAACAGCTGATTTGCATCCAATCTACAAAACCAAGTGACATGCAGAGAAATGTAAGGTATATCTTACCTGATTATGATACTCTATTCCCATGCTAAGTGTGTTTACTAAAATAGCAACTAATATTCCTCTCATAAAATGTTTACTGTCAACAATCTTCCGTAAAAAAGTAGAAAATCTAGAACGACAACCAACTGGCTGCTCAGGTAAATCCACATCATCTTTACCCCAACTGTAATCTGAGTCAGTGTCTATTTCACTATCAGAGTCAGAATCTGTCCAGTCATCATCATAGTCTTCTGCGCAATCATGGCAATGTGGTACGTGTGCAGGACAGGGAGTTAGCTTTGTTGATGAGTGGACATGGCATGAAGGTTCATGAAAGGATTGGCATGGGGAATGGGAATAGTGGGACAAACATGGTGATGGAGTCCTGGATAAAGGAGAGATAGCTGAAAGCCTTGCTCCTAGTGTAGTGTTAGCTTGATTTGTAAGATCTGCAATTGTAACAAAATTGAAATTAAAGTCAGAAATAAGGCAGAACAAGTCATTGTCAATGACACGTCCCCGTTCCGTTCATATTTGAGTGACATGTACATTCAAAGCAGATCAAGACCGAAATGCACCTGCATATGTACAACACATTGTGCTAAATCTGAACAAAATCCATCCATGCATGACTGAGATCCGGTTCTGGAATTGTGAAAATACGTGATTTTGATGCATTTTCGGCCTTAAAATGGCCATCATTCCGCTATTGTTAAGCAGATCATGAAACAAATGCACATATCTATTTGTGACATGATGTACCATGTGTGTGTGAAGTTTGAACTTGATCAATCCAGACATGTCTTGGATACGGATCCAGAACTGAATTCTTTAACAAAATGGCCGCCAGTCGGCCATTTCGAACTTGATCCGAAAAAAAAAGACGTGCATCAAGGTCCTATTATGTTTAATGTATGTACCAAATTTGAACAAAATCCATCCATGCATAACTGAGATACGGGTCCGGAATGGTGAAAATGTGCGATTTCAATGCATTTTCGACCTTAAAGCGGCCCCCATTTGGCTATCGTTAATGAGATCATGAAACAAATGCACATACATATTTGTGACATGATGTACCTTGTGTGTGTGAAGTTTGAACTTGATCAATCCAGACATGTCTCGGATACGGATCCAGAACTGAATTCTTTAAAACAAAATGGCCGCCAGTCGGCTATTTCGAACTTGATCCGAAAAAAAAAATGACGTGCATCAAGGTCCTATTATGTTTAATGTATGTACCAAATTTGAATGAAATCCGTCCATGCATAACTGAGATCTGGGTCCGGAATGGTGAAAATGTGTGATTTCAATGCATTTTCGGCCTTAAAGCGGCCCCCATTTGGCTATCGTTAATGAGATCATGAAACAAATGCACATACATATTTGTGACATGATGTACCTTGTGTGTGTGAAGTTTGAACTTGATCAATCCAGACATGTCTCGGATACGGATCCAGAACTGAATTCTTTAAAACAAAATGGCCGCCAGTCGGCTATTTAGAACTTGATCCGAAAAAAAAAAAGACGTGCATCAAGGTCCTATTATGTTTAATGTATGTACCAAATTTGAATGAAATCCGTCCATGCATAACTGAGATCCGGGTCCGGAATGGTGAAAATGTGCGATTTCAATGCATTTTCGGCCTTAAAGTGGCCGCCATTTGGCTATCGTTAATGAGATCATGAAACAAATGCACATACATATTTGTGACATGATGTACCTTGTGTGTGTGAAGTTTGAACTCGATCAATCCAAGCATGTCTCAGATACGGATCCAGAACTGAATTCTTTAAAACAAAATGGCCGCCAGTCGGCCATTTCGAACCTGATCCAAAAAAAAAAATGACGTGCATCAAGGTCCTATTATGTTTAATGTATGTACCAAATTTGAACAAAATCCGTCCATGCATAACTGAGATCCGGGTCCGGAATGGTGAAAATGTGCGATTTTGATGCATTTTCGGCCTTAAAATGGCCGCTATTCGGCTATCGTTAATTGGATCATGAAAAAAATGCATGTGCATATGTCCCATATAATGTGTGATGTATGAGTGAAGTTTGAACTTAATCGGTCCATGCATGTTCGAGATACAGGTGATCACGGACGGACGCACGGACGCACGGACAGACGGACAGACGGACGCACACAGGGCAACCCATAAGTCCCCGTTTTCGGACTGCGTCCGAACGGGGACTAATAAATGTATATTGTCATAGATACTAAGTAGAAAGAACTTGAAAGAAACAATATAGTTAGTTGTTCAGCCTGTTTGAAATGTACATAGGAATATACTATGCAAATCTTGCATTATAAGAATGGCATGTTGTTCTGCCAAATGACATGTTCTAATTTTGACAGAAATACAATGTTAAACACATTGAAAACTTTGAAAAACAAGCCATGCATGGCACAATCCCTGTTAGTTATCAAATTTAAGACATATAGTTTTGTTTATAGTAATATAGCTGGAATATAACCATGTCAGGAATATGATTTTTTAACATTAAAATGATTGACATTTGTATCTGATCATCAGTACTTGTCCATATTGAGAAATATTGCTCTGGAACAGCATTCAAAATCAGCCAATTAGAATACATATATATATAAAATGATGTATAACGAATATATAAAATTTGAATATCAGTCAAAGCATTTATGAGATATGGCTCTAGAACCTAATCATTAAAACAAAATGGCCACTAGTCAGCCATTTTGAATCCAATCTGAAAAATAAAATGACGTACATCAACAAAGTCCATCCATAAATGCAAGAAATGCATGAGATTTGATGATTTTTTAGCACAAAAATGGCCACCATTCGACCATTTTGAATAGGATCGTCAAACCAATATATCTGTCTATGACATTATGTATAATGAATTTGAACATAATCCATAAAAGCAAGTCAGACATATGACACGAGAACCACATTCATTGAAACAAAATGGCCGCCAGTCGGCCATTTTGAATCTAATCTGAAAAACAAAATTATTTGCATCAAGGTCACATAATGTCTAATGTATATATACCAAGTTTGAACAAAATCCATCAGTAAACAGCCGAGAAATGCTTGATTTTTATGATTTTTTAGCACAAAAATGGCCGCCATTTGGCCATCTTGAATCAGATCGTAAAAACAAAATGATGTGCATCAAGGTCCTATAATGTTCAAAGTATATATACAAGGTTTGATCAAAATCCATCTGTAAACAGCCGGGAAATGCTTGATTTTGATGATTTTTTAGCACAAAAATGGCCACCATTCGGCCATTTTTAATAGAATCGTCAAACCAATATATCTGTACATCTATGATATGATCTATAATGAATATTTACAAGCAGCCTCTCGGCTGAGATAGCTCTGCTGTTAGCAATGCACATTTCAATTAAGAACTGAAGATATCATTAGAAAATGAACAATATGTATAGTATCAAAACAATCAGACTTGCGATTTTCAACAAGTCGAAAATATCACTTTTTACCAAAAATGACAAAAATATTCACCAAAATTAGAGAATTAAAGAGATCATTACAAAATGAACAAATCTGAGAGAGGTCCACATGTAGTACCTATATATGTAATATCAAAACAATTGGACTTGAGGTTTTTAACTAGAAGTCGAAAATATCACTTTTTACCAAAAATTACAAAAATATTCACCAAATTAGAGATATCACTACAAAATGAACAAATCTGAGAGGGGTCAACATATATTACCTATATATGTAATATCAAAGCAATTGCACTTGCGATTTTCAACAAGAACTCGAAAATATCACATTTTACCAAAAATTACAAAAATATTCATAGTCAAAAAAAGCTTAGAAAGAACTCCCGTGTGCTGAGAGTTTTGGAGACACATTAAAAATTAATTCAAAATTACTTATACTTGAGATATTGATGGAATAGCTGAAAACTAATTATGCAAATAAGGTAACTAATATGAACAGATTTAAGTGTAAAACTAATAATGTCTGCACAGTGTACCAAGTTTCATTGAAATGTGATTAGAACCAAAAAAATATTAATTATTATACTAATTAGAGAATTAATATGAACAGATTTTAACCCAAAATCAGACTGTCTATTGTCCTAGAGCATTTATGTACCAAGTTTTTTTCAAATGTGATGATCAATACTTGAGATATCAGTATTAATTAATTATGTTAATTAGGTGTTTAAGAAGCATAAATATTTACCAAAAACTAATATGGTGCATAGTCTTAGGTTCATTGAAATGAGATGGGTACTCTTTAAAAGTTTCATTGAAATCCAATGAGGCAAGTCAGAGATATGGCACTAGAACCACATTTATTGAAACAAAATGGCCACCAGTCGGCCATTTTAAATCTTATCTGCAAAACAAAATGATGTACATCAAGGTCCTATAATGTCTAATGTATATACTAATTTTGAACAAAATCCATCTGTAAACAGCCGAAAATTGCTTGATTTTGATGATTTTTAGCACAAAAATGGCCGCCATTCGGCAATCTTGAATCAGATGGTGAAACAAATTGACATGCATATGTATTCGTCCAGGCATGTCTAAGATACAGGTCCGGACGCACGCACGCACACACACACACACACACACACACACACGCACACGCACACACGCACACACGCACACACGCACACGCACGCACGCACGCACACGCACGCACGCACGCACACGCACGCACGCACGCACGCAGACACACGGAGGTCAAAACATAAGTCCCCGTTTTCGACTTCGTCTGAACGGGGACTAAAAACATATTTTAAATATTGAAATGTTTCAAATACATTTATTGGGATACATTTCTGTACATATATACATATATTTCTGACATTGGTTCAATTTCACTGGTTCTCTAAAAACACTTTTTATGTCATTCCCCTATTGATCTTGCCATTCTAATTATGCCTCCTGCCATTTGTTTCAACCTCTTTTGACGCGTTCACATTCTGCATCATGCCATTTAAAGCAATCTCATTTGTAGAATGTGCCCTCTCTTGACAATGTGAGAAAACATTGAGTGCTCCAGAAAATGATTTGCCTTGCGAATGATGAATTCTCTTCATGTGTTATTTTATAGAGCACTCAATAATTTCTTAATTTGTCAACAGAGGGCACATTCCACAAATGAAATTGCACATATTGCTTCAAATGGCACAATACAGAATGCGAAGGCATGAAATGTGATCACTCCAAATGACATGACACATATCAGAATGACAGAGCAAATAGGGGAATGAAATGGTGCATTGTGAAATGGCATGTTGTGGTAACAAATTGCACAACTCAAGGAATGGTATATCGCGTTTTGGAATTGCCAAAAGTGGAATGGCATGACGCAGTGTGGAATGGCAAAGCAAGGGGGGGAAATGGACAATCATGAACGAAGAACAATCACTCATATGATAAGCTTCGCTCGATAAAGTTGGCAGCAGAGCTAAAAATTAGCAGAAAATAACACTGAACATACTAGAACCAACACACCTCATGTCAACCCAAGGTGTATGATGCAATTGTGAAGTTTGAATGAGATTGGCCAAGACATGTCAGAGATATGCCACCAGAACCACATTTAATGAACAAAACGGTCAACAATCAGACATTTTGAATTAGATTTACAAAACAAAGTGACATGCATCAAGGTACCATAATGTCAAATGTGTGTTTCAAGTTTGAATAAAATCCACACACACACGACTAATACCACCTTGAATCAGATCACAAAACCAATGGGGAAAAGATTTTATATCCCACGATACACGAGGTACAGGTACAGGTATGAATGAAAGTTGAATGTGATTTGACCAGGTTTATCTAAGCTGCAGTTCGAAAAAAATGGGTCTCTGTTTATAGCAAAATGACAAGCACATCAGTGAGTGGATACCAGGTATGCCACAGCCTAGTCATAATTTTTGACAAAATTGGTCATAAATTGCCCAACAATGTTCATTAGTTTATTGTCTACAATCACGAAGCAAATGTCCCATGGTACAATGAAATAGCATTATTTTGTGTGTTACAGTTAAGGTTTGTGAGAAATGTGTCACAGAACACAATGTTGAAGAAAAATTGCATTTTTGACACTTTTTAAACCCAGATTTTAAATAATCAGAACCACAAAAAGTACTCCATTATTAACAATATATAATTTTTTCGGCCTACTTCCCCAGGCTAGATTTTGAGATATTGCATAATATCTCTGTCATAGGAACCTGTGGTAAAGGAGTTATAATGGCGACTTTCCATTAAAATACAATTTCTCGAAAAAAAGGTTGGTGACTCCCAACTTTTTATAGATCAATATCCTTGTATTGCCTTGGATTATGTACATTTTATTGTAAAATGAATAAATTCTGGGTATTTTAATTTATGATTAGGTTTCTACTTTAATGACATGTTCAAATGTTGATTTTAAGTGTTTTGAAAACGAAAACAGCCAAAACTAGGTCAAAAGTAAATGCAACGAAAAAATAAAAATCAAGATGCACATATACACTTGAGTTTGTACCACATTCAACAAAATGATATGAATGGATGAATGTAAACTGAATGACAAAATAGATATGTAATTTATTTACACTTTATTGTTTCTTCACATCAATATCGCAAAGTGGATTCAATTGCAATAAAGATATTATTATTAATACCTGCTAAGTAGATATGGTCACCCAGATAAAGGTCCACTCAAGGTATATTCTGAATGAATGAAGGCCCATCCAAAGTACATTTGTACCTCCTGAATAAAGGTATATATCCAAAGTACCTCCTCAATGGAGGTATACCCAAAGTACCGGTACCTCCTGTATAGTGGTATACCCAAAGTACCTTCTAAATAGAGGTATACCAAAAGAACCTCCAAAATAGAGGTATATCCAAAGTACCTCCAAAAAAGAGGTATATCCAAAGAACTTCCTAAATAGAGATATATCCAAACTACCTCCTAAATGGAAGTATACCCAAAGTACCTCCTAAATAGAAGAATATCCAAAGTACCTCCTAAATAGAGGTATATCCAAAGTGCCTCCTAAATGAAGGTATACCCAAAGTACCTCCTAAATAGAGGTATACACAAAGTACCTCCTAAATAGAGGTATACACAAAGTACCTCCTAAATAGAGGTATACCCAAAGTACCGCCTAAATATAGGTATACCCAAAGTACCTCCTGAATGGAACTATACCCAAAGTACCTCTTGAATGTAAGTATACCCAAAGTACTTCCTAAATAGAGGTATACCCAAAGTACCTCCTGAATGGAACTATACCCAAAGTACCTCCTAAATAGAGGTATATCCAAAGTACCTCCTGAATGGAAGTATACATGTACCCAAAGTACCTCCTAAATAGAGGTATACCCAAAGTATCTGCTAAATAGAGGTATATCCAAAGTACCTCCTAAATAGAGGTATCCCCAAAGTACCTCCTAAATAGAGGTATCCCCAAAGTATCTGCTAAATAGAGGTATACCCAAAGTACCTCCTGAATGGAAGTATACCCAAAGTACCTCCTTAATAGAATTATCCCCAAAGTACCTCCTAAATGAAGGTATATCCAAAGTACCTCCTAAAAAGGGGTACATGTATATCCAAAGTACCTCCTGAATGAAGGTATACCCAAAGTACCTCCTAAATAGAGGTATACCCAAAGTATCTGCTAAATAGAGGTATATACAAAGTACCTCCTAAATAGAGGTATATTCGAAGTACCTCCTGAATGGAGATATGTCCAAAGTACCTCCTAAATAGAGGTAAATTCAAAGTACCTACTAAACAGAGGTATATCCAAGGTACCTCCAAAATGAAGGTATACCCAAAGTACCTCCTAAATAGAATTATACTCAAAGTACCTCCTAAATAGAGGTATATCCAAAGAACCTCCTAAATAGAGGTATATCCAAAATACCTCCAAAAAAGAGGTATACCCAAAGTACCTCCTAAATAGAGGTATACCCAAATTACCTCCTGAATGGAAGTATACACAAAGTACCTCCTAAATAGAGGTATACCCAAAGTACCTCCTAAATAGAGGTATATCCAAAGTACCTCCCTTAATGAAAGTATATCCAAAGTACCTCCTAAATGCAAGTATACACAAAGTACCGCCTAAATAGAATTATACCCAAAGTACCTCCTAAATAGAGGTATATCCAAAGAACCTCCTGAATGGAAGTATACCCAAAGTATCTCCTAAATAGAGGTTTGCCCAAAGTACCTCCTAAATAGAGGTATATCCAAAATACCTCCTAAATAGAGGTATATCCAAAAGACCTCCTAAATAGAGGTATATTCGAAGTACCTCCTAAATAGAGGTATATTCGAAGTACCTCCTGAATGGAGATATGTCCAAAGTACCTCCTAAATAGAGGTAAATTCAAAGTACCTACTAAACAGAGGTATATCCAAAGTACCTCCAAAATAGAGGTATATCCAAAGTACCTCCAAAGGAGAGGTATATCCAAAGTACCTCCAAAGGAGAGGTATATCCAAAGTACCTCCAAAATGGAGGTATATCAAAAGTACCTAAAAAATAGAGATATATCCAAAGTACCTCCTCAATAGAGATATATCCAAAGTACCTCCTCAATAGAGGTATATCCAAAGTACCTCCTCAATAGAGGTATATCCAAAGTACCTCATGAATAGAGGTATACCGAAAGTACTTCCTAAATAGAGTTATACCCAAAGTAGCTCCTGAATGGAGATATATCCAAAGTACCTCCTAAATAGAGGTATATCCAAAGTACCTTCTGAATGGAACTATATCAAAAGTACCTCCTAAATAGAGGTATATCCAAAGTATCTCCTGAATGGAACTATATCAAAAGTACCTCCTAAATAGAGGTATACCCAAAGTACCTCCTAAATAGAGGTATATCCAAAGTACCTCCTGAATGGAAGTATACCCAAAGTACCTCCTAAATAGAGGTATACCCAAAGTATCTGCTAAATAGAGGTATATACAAAGTACCTCCTAAATAGAGGTATACCCAAAGTATCTGCTAAATAGAGGTATATCCAAAGTACCTCATGAATGGAACTATACCCAAAGTACCTACTCAATAGAGATATATCCAAAGTACCTCCTGAATGGAAGTATACCCAAAGTACCTCCTTAATAGAATTATCCCCAAAGTACCTCCTAAATGAAGGTATATCCAAAGTATCTCTTAAAAAGGGGTACATGTATATCCAAAGTACCTCCTGAATGAAGGTATACCCAAAGTACCTCCTAAATAGAGGTATACCCAAAGTACCGCCTAAATAGAGGTATACCCAAAGTACCTCCTGAATGGAAGTATACCCAAAGTACCTCCTAAATAGAGGTATACCCAAAGTATCTGTTAAATAGAGGTATATCCAAAGTACCTCCTAAATAGAGGTATATCCAAACTACCTCCTTAATGGAAGTATATCCAAAGTACCTCCTAAATGGAAGTATACCCAAAGTACCTCCTAAATAGAAGTATATCCAAATTACCTCCTGAATAGAAGTATACACAAAGTACCTCCTAAATAGAGGTATACCCAAAGTACCTCCTAAATAGAGGTATATCCAAAGTACCTCCTAAATAGAGGTATATCCAAAGTACCTCCTAAATAAAGGTATATCCAAAGTACCTCCTAAATAGAATTATACCCAAAGTACCTTTTAAATAGACGTATATATCAAAAGTACTTCCTGAATGGAGGTATACCCAAAGTACCTCCTAAATAAAGGCATACCCAATGTACCTCCTAAATAGAGGTTTACCCAACGTACCTCCTAAATAGAGGTTCACCAAAAGTACCTCCTAAATAGAGGTATATCCAAAGTACCTTTTGAATGGAAGTATACACAAAGTACCTCCTAAATAGTGGTACACCCAAAGTACCTCCTAAATAGAATTATACCCAAAGTACCTCCTAAATAGACGTATATATATATGAATTTCTTGTGTTATTTTTTATCTTTTTTGTATTACTTTATTGTATTTTCAACTAAGATCCCACTCCGGGATACGGTTTCAATAAAGATTATTATTATTATTATTATTATCAAAAGTACTTACTGAATTGAAGTATACCTAAAGTACCTCCTAAATAGAGGTTCACCAAAAGTACCTCTTAAATAGACGTTCACCCAATGTACCTCCTAAATAGGGGTATATCCAAAGTACCTTCTGAATGGAAATATACCCAAAGTACCTCATGAAAGTAGATATACCCAAAGTACCTCATGAAAGTAGATATATCCTAAGTACTCCCTAAATAGAGGGATACCCAAAGTACCTTCTGAATGGAACTAGACCCAAAGTATCTCCTGAATGGAACTAGATCCAAAGTACCTCCTGAATGGAGATATATCCGAAGTACCTCCTGAATGGAGATATATCCGAAGTACCTCCTGAATGGAGATATATCCGAAGTACCTCCTGAATGGAGATATGTCCAAAGTACCTCCTGAATGGAGATATGTCCAAAGTACCTCCTGAATGGAGATATGTCCAAAGTACCTCCTGAATGGAGATATGTCCAAAGTACCTCCTGAATGGAGATATGTCCAAAGTACCTCCTGAATGGAGATATGTCCAAAGTACCTACTGAATGGAGATATGTCCAAAGTACCTCCTAAATAGAGGTATATTCAAAGTACCTCCTAAATAGAGGTATATTCAAAGTACCTTCTAAATAGAGGTATATTCAAAGTACCTCCTAAGCAGAGGTATATCCAAAGTACCTCCTCAATGGAGATATTACCAAAGTACCTCCTAAATAGAGGTGTATTCAAAGTACCTCCTAAACAGAGGTATATCCAAAGTACCTCCTAAACAGAGGTATATCCAAAGTACTTCCTAAATAGAGATATACCCAAAGTACCTCCAAAATAGAGGTATACCCAAAGTACCTCATAAATAGAGGTATACCCAAATTACCACATAAATAGAATTATACCCGAAGTACCTCCTAAATAGAGGTATACCCAAAGTACCTCCTAAATAGAGGTATACCCAAAGTACCTCCTAAATAGAGGTATACCCAAAGTACCTCCTAAATAGAGGTATACCCAAAGTACCTCCTGAATGGAAGTATACCCAAAGTACCTCCTGAATGGAAGTATACCCAAAGTACCTCCTGAATGGGGATATATCCAAAGTACCCCCTAAATAGAGGTATACCCAAAGTACCTCCTAAATAGAGGTATGTCCAATGTACCTCCTAATTAGGGGTATATCCAAAGTACTTCCTGAACGGAAGTATACAAAAAGTACCTCCTAAATAGAGGTATACCCAAAGTACCTCCTAAATAGAGCAATAACAAAAGTACCTCCTGAATTGAAGTATACCCAAAGTACCTCCTAAATATAGGTTCACCCAAAGTACCTCATGAATAGAGGTATACCCAAAGTACCTCCTAAATAGAGGTATACTCAAAGTACCACCTAAACAGAGGTATATCCAAAGTACCTCCTAAACAGAGGTATATCCAAAGTACCTCCTAAACAGAGGTATATCCAAAGTACCTTATAAATAGAGGTATATTCCAAGTACCTCCTGAATGGAAGTATACCCAAAGTACCTCCTAAATAGAGGTATACCCAACATACCTCCTAAATAGAGGTATACCCAACATACCTCCTAAATAGAGGTATACCCAACGTACCTCCTAACTAGAGGTATACCCAAAGCACCTCCTAAATAGAGGTATATCCAAAGTACCTCCTAAATAGAGGTATATCCAAAGTACCTCCTGAATGGAAGTATACCCAAAGTACCTCCTGAATGGAAGTATACCCAAAGTACCTCCTGAATGGGGATATATCCAAAGTACCCCCTAAATAGAGGTATACCCAAAGTACCTCCTAAATAGAGGTATGTCCAATGTACCTCCTAATTAGGGGTATATCCAAAGTACTTCCTGAACGGAAGTATACAAAAAGTACCTCCTAAATAGAGGTATACCCAAAGTACCTCCTAAATAGAGCAATAACAAAAGTACCTCCTGAATTGAAGTATACCCAAAGTACCTCCTAAATATAGGTTCACCCAAAGTACCTCATGAATAGAGGTATACCCAAAGTACCTCCTAAATAGAGGTATACTCAAAGTACCACCTAAACAGAGGTATATCCAAAGTACCTCCTAAACAGAGGTATATCCAAAGTACCTCCTAAACAGAGGTATATCCAAAGTACCTTATAAATAGAGGTATATTCCAAGTACCTCCTGAATGGAAGTATACCCAAAGTACCTCCTAAATAGAGGTATACCCAACATACCTCCTAAATAGAGGTATACCCAACATACCTCCTAAATAGAGGTATACCCAACGTACCTCCTAACTAGAGGTATACCCAAAGCACCTCCTAAATAGAGGTATATCCAAAGTACCTCCTAAATAGAGGTATATCCAAAGTACCTCCTGAATGGAGGTATACCCAAAGTACCTTCTGAATGGAACTAGACCCAAAGTATCTCCTGAATTGAACTAAATCAAAAGTACCTTCTGAATAGAAGTATATCCAAAGTACCTCCTGAATGGAGGTATACCCAATGTACCTCCTGAATGGAGATATATCCAAAGTATCTCCTAAATAGATGTATATCCAAAGTACCTTCTGAATGGAAATGTGCCCAAAGTACCTCGTGAAAGTAGATAGATCCAAAGTACCCCCTAAATAGAGGTATACCCAAAGTACCTTCTGAATGGAACTAGACCCAAAGTATCTCTTGAATGGAACTAGATCCAAAGTACCTCCTGAATAGAAGTATAACCAAAGTACCTCCTGAATGGAGATATATCCAAAAGACCCACTAAATAGAGGTATATCCAAAGTACCCACTAAATAGAGGTATGCCCAAAGTACCTCCTAAATAGAGGTATACCCAAAGTACCTTCTAAATAGAGGTATACCCAAAGTATCTCCTGAATGGAGGTATACCCAAAGTATCTCCTGAATGGAGGTATACCCAAAGTACCTCCTGAATGGAGATATATCCAAAGTACCCCCTAAATAGAGGTATACCCAAAGTACCTCCTAAATAGAGATATATCTAAATTACCTCCTAAATAGAGGTATACCCAAAGCACCTCCTAAATAGAGATATATTCAAAGTACCTCCTGAAAAGAGGTATACCCAAAGTACCTCCTGAAAAGAGGTATACCCAAAGTACCTCCTCAATAGAGGTGTATCCAAAATACCTCCTAAATAGAGATATATCCAAAGTACCTCATAAATAGAGGTATACCCAAAGTACCTCCTAAATAGAGATATACCCAAAGTACCTCCTGAATGGAAGTATACCCAAAGTACCTTCTGAATAGAGGTATGTCCAATGTACCTCCTAAATATGGGTATATCAAAAGTACCTCCTGAATGGAAATATATCCAAAGTACCTACTAAATAGAGGTATATCCAAAGTACCCACTAAATAGAGGTATGCCCAAAGTACCTCCTAAATAGAGGTATACCCAAAGTACCTTCTAAATAGAGGTATACCCAAAGTATCTCCTGAATGGAGGTATACCCAAAGTATCTCCTGAATGGAGGTATACCCAAAGTACCTCCTGAATGGAGATATATCCAAAGTACCCCCTAAATAGAGGTATACCCAAAGTACCTCCTAAATAGAGATATATCTAAATTACCTCCTAAATAGAGGTATACCCAAAGCACCTCCTAAATAGAGATATATTCAAAGTACCTCCTGAAAAGAGGTATACCCAAAGTACCTCCTGAAAAGAGGTATACCCAAAGTACCTCCTCAATAGAGGTGTATCCAAAATACCTCCTAAATAGAGATATATCCAAAGTACCTCATAAATAGAGGTATACCCAAATTACCTCATAAATAGAATTATACCCGAAGAACCTCCTAAATAGAGGTATACCCAAAGTACCTCCTAAATAGAGGTATACCCAAAGTACCTCCTAAATAGAGGTATATCAAAAGTACCTCCTGAATGGAAATATATCCAAAGTACCTACTAAATAGAGGTATATCCAAAGTACCTCCTAAATAGAGGTGTATCCAAAGTACCTCCTAAATAGAGGTATACTCAAAGTACCACCTAAACAGAGGTATATCCAAAGTACCTCCTAAACAGAGGTATATCCAAAGTACCTTATAAATAGAGGTATATTCCAAGTACCTCCTGAATGGAAGTATACCCAAAGTACCTTCTAAATAGAGGTATGCCCAAAATACCTCCTGAAAGGAACTATACCCAAAGTACCTGCTAAATAGAGGTATATCCAAAGTACCTCATGAATGGAGGTATACCCAAAGTACCTCCTAAATAGAGGTATACCCAACGTACCTCCTAAATAGAGGTATACCCAGCGTACCCCCTAAATAGAGGCATACCCAAAGTACCTTCTGAATGGAACTAGACCCAAAGTATCTCCTGAATGGAACTAGATCCAAAGTACCTCCTGAATGGAGATATATCCGAAGTACCTCCTGAATGGAGATATATCCGAAGTACCTCCTGAATGGAGATATATCCGAAGTACCTCCTGAATGGAGATATATCCGAAGTACCTCCTGAATGGAGATATGTCCAAAGTACCTCCTGAATGGAGATATGTCCAAAGTACCTCCTGAATGGAGATATGTCCAAAGTACCTCCTGAATGGAGATATGTCCAAAGTACCTCCTAAATAGAGGTATATTCAAAGTACCTCCTAAATAGAGGTATATTCAAAGTACCTTCTAAATAGAGGTATATTCAAAGTACCTCCTAAGCAGAGGTATATCCAAAGTACCTCCTCAATGGAGATATTACCAAAGTACCTCCTAAATAGAGGTGTATTCAAAGTACCTCCTAAACAGAGGTATATCCAAAGTACCTCCTAAACAGAGGTATATCCAAAGTACTTCCTAAATAGAGATATACCCAAAGTACCTCCTAAATAGAGGTATACCCAAAGTACCTCATAAATAGAGGTATACCCAAATTACCTCATAAATAGAATTATACCCGAAGAACCTCCTAAATAGAGGTATACCCAAAGTACCTCCTAAATAGAGGTATACCCAAAGTACCTCCTAAATAGAGGTATACCCAAAGTACCTCCTAAATAGAGGTATACCCAAAGTACCTCCTAAATAGAGGTATACCCAAAATACCTCCTGAATGGAAGTATACCCAAAGTACCTCCTGAATGGAAGTATACCCAAAGTACCTCCTGAATGGGGATATATCCAAAGTACCCCCTAAATAGAGGTATACCCAAAGTACCTCCTAAATAGAGGTATGTCCAAAGTACCCCCTAAATAGAGGTATACCCAAAGTACCTCCTAAATAGAGATATATCTAAATTACCTCCTAAATAGAGGTATACCCAAAGCACCTCCTAAATAGAGATATATTCAAAGTACCTCCTGAAAAGAGGTATACCCAAAGTACCTCCTCAATAGAGGTGTATCCAAAGTACCTCCTAAATAGAGATATATCCAAAGTACCTCATAAATAGAGGTATACCCAAAGTACCTCCTAAATAGAGATATACCCAAAGTACCTCCTGAATGGAAGTATACCCAAAGTACCTTCTGAATAGAGGTATGTCCAATGTACCTCCTAAATATGGGTATATCAAAAGTACCTCCTGAATGGAAATATATCCAAAGTACCTACTAAATAGAGGTATATCCAAAGTACCTCCTAAATAGAGGTGTATCCAAAGTACCTCCTAAATAGAGGTATACTCAAAGTACCACCTAAACAGAGGTATATCCAAAGTACCTCCTAAACAGAGGTATATCCAAAGTACCTTATAAATAGAGGTATATTCCAAGTACCTCCTGAATGGAAGTATACCCAAAGTACCTTCTAAATAGAGGTATGCCCAAAATACCTCCTGAAAGGAACTATACCCAAAGTACCTGCTAAATAGAGGTATATCCAAAGTACCTCATGAATGGAGGTATACCCAAAGTACCTCCTAAATAGAGGTATACCCAACGTACCTCCTAAATAGAGGTATACCCAGCGTACCTCCTAAATAGAGGTATACCCAACGTACCTCCTAACTAGAGGTATACCCAAAGCACCTCCTAAATAGAGGTATATCCAAAGTACCTCCTGAATGGAGGTATACCCAAAGTACCTTCTGAATGGAGATATATCCAAAGTACCCACTAAATAGAGGTATACCCAAAGTACCTCCTAAATAGAGGTATACGCAAAGTACCTCCTAAATAGAGGTATACCCAAAGTACCTCCTAAATAGAGGTAAACCCAAAGTACCTCCTAAATAGAGGTAAACCCAAAGTACCTCCTAAATAGAGGTATACCCAAAGTACCTCCTGAATGGAGGTATACCAAAAGTACCTCCTGAATGGAGATATATCCAAAGTACCTCCTAAATAGAGGTATATCCAAAGTACCTTCTGAATGGAAATATACCCAAAGTACCTCATGAAAGTAGATATATCCAAAGTACCCCCTAAATAGAGGCATACCCAAAGTACCTTCTGAATGGAACTAGACCCAAAGTATCTCCTGAATGGAACTAGATCCAAAGTACCTCCTGAATGGAGATATATCCGAAGTACCTCCTGAATGGAGATATATCCGAAGTACCTCCTGAATGGAGATATATCCGAAGTACCTCCTGAATGGAGATATATCCGAAGTACCTCCTGAATGGAGATAATCCAAAGTACCTCCTGAATGGAGATATGTCCAAAGTACCTCCTGAATGGAGATATGTCCAAAGTACCTCCTGAATGGAGATATGTCCAAAGTACCTCCTAAATAGAGGTATATTCAAAGTACCTCCTAAATAGAGGTATATTCAAAGTACCTTCTAAATAGAGGTATATTCAAAGTACCTCCTAAGCAGAGGTATATCCAAAGTACCTCCTCAATGGAGATATTACCAAAGTACCTCCTAAATAGAGGTGTATTCAAAGTACCTCCTAAACAGAGGTATATCCAAAGTACCTCCTAAACAGAGGTATATCCAAAGTACTTCCTAAATAGAGATATACCCAAAGTACCTCCTAAATAGAGGTATACCCAAAGTACCTCATAAATAGAGGTATACCCAAATTACCTCATAAATAGAATTATACCCGAAGAACCTCCTAAATAGAGGTATACCCAAAGTACCTCCTAAATAGAGGTATACCCAAAGTACCTCCTAAATAGAGGTATACCCAAAGTACCTCCTAAATAGAGGTATACCCAAAGTACCTCCTAAATAGAGGTATACCCAAAGTACCTCCTGAATGGGGATATATCCAAAGTACCCCCTAAATAGAGGTATACCCAAAGTACCTCCTAAATAGAGGTATGTCCAATGTACCTCCTAATTAGGGGTATATCCAAAGTACTTCCTGAACGGAAGTATACAAAAAGTACCTCCTAAATAGAGGTATACCCAAAGTACCTCCTAAATAGAGCAATAACAAAAGTACCTCCTGAATTGAAGTATACCCAAAGTACCTCCTAAATATAGGTTCACCCAAAGTACCTCATGAATAGAGGTATACCCAAAGTACCTCCTAAATAGAGGTATATCCAAAGTACCTCCTAAATAGAGGTATATCCAAAGTACCTCCTAAACAGAGGTATATCCAAAGTACCTTATAAATAGAGGTATATTCCAAGTACCTCCTGAATGGAAGTATACCCAAAGTACCTGCTAAATAGAGGTATATCCAAAGTACCTCATGAATTGAGGTATACCCAAAGTACCTCCTAAATAGAGGTATACCCAACGTACCTCCTAAATAGAGGTATACCCAACGTACCTCCTAAATAGAGGTATACCCAACGTACCTCCTAAATAGAGGTATACCCAACGTACCTCCTAACTAGAGGTATACCCAAAGCACCTCCTAAATAGAGGTATATCCAAAGTACCTCCTGAATGGAGGTATACCCAAAGTACCTTCTGAATGGAGATATATCCAAAGTACCCACTAAATAGAGGTATACCCAAAGTACCTCCTAATTAGAGGTATACCCAAAGTACATCCTAAATAGAGGTATACCCAAAGTACCTCCTAAATAGAGGTAAACCCAAAGTACCTCCTAAATAGAGGTAAACCCAAAGTACCTCCTAAATAGAGGTATACCCAAAGTACCTCCTGAATGGAGGTATACCCAAAGTACCTCCTGAATGGAGGTATACCCAAAGTACCTCCTGAATGGAGATATATCCAAAGTACCTCCTAAATAGAGGTATATCCAAAGTACCTTCTGAATGGAAATATACCCAAAGTACCTCATGAAAGTAGATATATCCAAAGTACCCCCTAAATAGAGGCTTACCCAAAGTATCTCCTGAATGGAACTAGATCAAAAGTACCTCCTGAATAGAAGTATATCCAAAGTACCTTCTGAATGGAGGTATACCCAAAGTACCTTCTGAATGGAGATATATCCAAAGTACCTCCTAAATAGAGGTAAACCCAAAGTACCTCCTAAATAGAGGTAAACCCAAAGTACCTCCTAAATAGAGGTATACCCAAAGTACCTCCTGAATGGAGGTATACCCAAAGTACCTCCTGAATGGAGATATATCCAAAGTACCTCCTAAATAGAGGTATATCCAAAGTACCTTCTGAATGGAAATATACCCAAAGTACCTCATGAAAGTAGATATATCCAAAGTACCCCCTAAATAGAGGCTTACCCAAAGTACCTTCTGAATGGAACTAGACCCAAAGTATCTCCTGAATGGAACTATATCAAAAGTACCTCCTGAATAGAAGTATATCCAAAGTACCTCCTAAATAGAGGTATAGCCAAAGTACCTCCTAAATAGAGATATATCCAATATACCTCCTAAATAGAGGTATACCCAAAGTACCTCCTAAATAGAGGTATACCCAAAGTACCTCCTGAATGGAGGTATACCCAATGTACCTCCTGAATGGAGATATATCCAAAGTATCTCCTAAATAGATGTATATCCAAAGTACCTTCTGAATGGAAATGTGCCCAAAGTACCTCGTGAAAGTAGATAGATCCAAAGTACCCCCTAAATAGAGGTATACCCAAAGTACCTTCTGAATGGAACTAGACCCAAAGTATCTCCTGAATGGAACTAGATCCAAAGTACCTCCTGAATAGAAGTATAACCAAAGTACCTCCTAAATAGAGGTATACCCAAAGTACCTCCTGAATGGAGGTATACCCAATGTACCTCCTGAATGGAGATATATCCAAAGTATCTCCTAAATAGATGTATATCCAAAGTACCTTCTGAATGGAAATGTGCCCAAAGTACCTCGTGAAAGTAGATAGATCCAAAGTACCCCCTAAATAGAGGTATACCCAAAGTACCTTCTGAATGGAACTAGACCCAAAGTATCTCCTGAATGGAACTAGATCCAAAGTACCTCCTGAATAGAAGTATAACCAAAGTACCTCCTGAATTTAGGTATACCCAAAGTACCTTCTGGATGGAGATATATCCAAAGTACCCACTAAATAGAGGTATATCCAAAGTACCCACTAAATAGAGGTATGCCCAAAGTACCTCCTAAATAGAGGTATACCCAAAGTACCTTCTATATAGAGGTATACCCAAAGTATCTCCTGAATGGAGGTATACCCAAAGTACCTCCTGAATGGAGATATATCCAAAGTACCCCCTAAATAGAGGTATACCCAAAGTACCTCCTAAATAGAGATATATCTAAATTACCTTCTAAATAGAGGTATACCCAAAGTACCTCCTGAAAAGAGGTATACCCAAAGTACCTCCTCAATAGAGGTGTATCCAAAGTACCTCCTAAATAGAGATATATCCAAAGTACCTCATAAATAGAGGTATACCCAAAGTACCTCCTAAATAGAGATATACCCAAAGTACCTCCTGAATGGAAGTATACCCAAAGTACCTTCTGAATAGAGGTATGTCCAATGTACCTCCTAAATATGGGTATATCAAAAGTACCTCCTGAATGGAAATATATCCAAAGTACCTCCTAAATAGAGGTATACCCAAAGTACCTCCTAAATAGAGATATACCCAAAGTACCTCCTAAACAGAGGTATAACCAAAGTACCTCCTAAATAGAGATATACCCAAAGTACCTTCTAAATAGAGATATATCTAAAGTACCTCCTAAATAGAGGTATACCCAAAGTACCTCCTAAATAGAAGTATACCCAATGTACCTTCTAAATAGAGATATACCCAAAGTACCTCCTAAACAAAGGTATATCCAAAGTACCTCCTAAATAGAGGTATAGCCAAAGTACCTCCTAAATAGAGATATATCCAATATACCTCCTAAATAGAGGTATACCCAATGTACCTTCTAAATAGAGATATACCCAAAGTACCTCCTAAATAGAGGTATACCCAAAGTACCTCCTAAATAAAAGTATACCCAAAGTACCTCCTAAATAGAGATATACCCAAAGTACCTCCTAAATAGAGGTACATGTATATCCAAAGTACCTCCTAAATAGAGGTATACCCAAAGTACCTCCTCAATAGAAGTATACCCAAAGTACCTCCTAAATAGAGATATACCCAAAGTACCTCCTAAATAGAGATATATCCAATATACCTCCTAAATAGAGGTATACCCAAAGTACCTTCTAAATAGTGATATATCCAATATACCTCCTAAATAGAGATATACCCAAAGTACAATGTACCTCCTAAATAGAGATATACCCAAAGTACCTCCTAAATAGAGATATACCCAAAGTACCTTCTAAATTGTTAATAGAAGTATATCCAAAGTAGTCCTAAGAATGTGCATATCAAAGATACCTCCTGGATATAGATGCAAAATTTCACCCCACAGAAAATGACTCGAGATTTTACAGATACACTACTTCTTTCGCCCAACCTTTTGCCCGCTTCCCCCTTTCAATCTTTTTTTCTTCGCTGGCTTTTGTGACCGCTTGTTGAATTCATCTGGAAAATTTGTTTCATTTTAAAATGCACAAACCTGAAAATATCACCGCTAACTCACTTGTATTTAAAATTCAGACTACAAAAAATGTTCTGAGGTTCCCACTGACTTACCAAAATTTCAAATACTTTTGTTTTTAACTATCTATAATTATATGCACACAATCTTACCCTTTGACCTAGATTTGACTGGGATAAAATGTTCAATATTAAACAATATTCTGACATGACCTACTGTTACAGAAATATATTTACATATTAAATATAACACAAGTACGACATTGTTGTCTTATAATTTTTTATTTATTATATACCAAAATTCGAAGAACATCGGGAATATATTAATAACCATTCCTAGCTTTATTTCATTTCAACTCATATAATTCGATGCTAAAAATGGTTGAAATATAGTTCTGTGACCCAGCTCGTTTTCAGAGCAGGTGACATTCAGCCAATCAATGATAGAGTATTTGATGCAAATTGAAGGGTTCAAACCGTCCAATCTCTGACGTTGATTCACATATATTTTTTTGTGCTGTGACAAGCTTCAAAATTATTCACTAAACAAGCAGCCTGTCAGCTGAGATAGCTCCGCTGTTAGCAATGCACATTGCAATTAAAAAACAGAAGATATCATTAGAAAATGAACAATATGTATAGTATCAAAGCAATTGGACTTGAATTGGACGGTTTTTTACAAGAAGTCGAAAATATTCACCAAAATTAGGGAATTAAAGATATCATTACAAAATGAGCAAATCTGAGAGAGGTCCATATTTAGTAGCTATATATATAATATCAAAGCAATTGGACTTGCGGTATTTACCAAAAACTCGAAAATATCACTTTTTACTAAAAATGACAAAAATATTCACCAAAAATAGAGAATTTTAGATTTTGACATGAAATGAAGAAATCTGAGAAAGAACCATCGAAGGTACTTGCATAACAAATTTGAGAACATTCTGACTTGCGGTTTCGAAGAAGAAGTTGAAAATGTAAAGTTGCCGACAACAACGACGGACAATCAGTAATATGAATATTGACTTTGTCGACAGCAGAGCTAAAAACCAATGTATGGTTCTTGAGATAGCAGTGGAATAGACAGACACACATACATACATACACACACACACACATATATATATATATATATATATACAGACACACTAACTGCAAAGACTCCCATTATGTGCTTTGAGTCAAAAACTAGACCGAGATATCGATTAGTGTGCATGACACGATTCAGTTTTCGTTGCAAGTTTGAAAAATAAGGTAACCAGACTAGGGTCAGTGATTTTCAGAACCAATGGACTTCTGTGTGAATCATGATTTTCAAATTTTTCATCACTGGTCACCAAATATTTACTACTACAATTACATTTGAAAACATTTTCAGGGCATGTGGTTCATTTTTATTTCATGACTTAATTTTTTAAATTTCACTAGACCAACGTGGCTCTTTGGAATAAATCAATAAATTAAATATTTTCCCCCTTTCCTTTGCTCTCTGTCAAAAGAAGTTAGCCATGCCGTTTTCATGCAACTGTCTTGATAATCATTATTGAAAGGAGCAAGCGGCCTCAGATACAAACAGAACACAGTCCTCTATCAGCATGTTGTGGAATACGGTCAATTCACAATACGCATGCATGCTGAATTCATTTAGACTAAATTTTTCATGAAACTATTTCCATAGTCACACTTAAATCTCAATCCATTAAAATAAAATATTACATTGTAAAGTAAATGTCATTTTAGGTGAGTGTTTGGTTGAGCAGTTGGTGTTTTCAAAAAGTGAGCGAACAGAAAGCAGCAATTAAAAGGTGGTCGTTTTCCAGTTGGGAAAAAATAGCGCAATCTGAAATTAGGCAAAATTAGGCGATAAACAGTCAATAAAAAATTATAAAAGCCTGAGTTTTGGTGAAATGAATATTGTATGTTAGGTGTTGTGGGTATACATACAAAATGAACATATAACATGAGTTATAATTATTTGGATTTTTGTGAAAGGCTTTTAGTATACTATACTATATACTTTGTACTTAGAAAAAATTCTGGGTAAAATGGAATAATTCTGTTTAAAGGCTTACCTTTCTCTTGATCTAAATTATTAGTTTTTGCCTTATCTATAGGAGGTAACTTCTCATATCTATTAAGTACTGTATTTCTGCCATTACATGATCCTGACAACTTATCCGTCAATTTATTAGGTGATAGATCAGCTAAATTGTTCAATGTATTTTCCACTTTTTGTTTAGCCCTGGCAAGTGACGCATTAGTATCCTTGGAATTTGTTGATGGATAATTAATCGAGGATGCTCGATGTATTGATATTGTTGCTGTTGTAGTAACTATTGCATGAGGAGAAGCACAAAGTGGCGAATTCACAATTGCGGAGTCAATTTTCGACACAGATTCAGTGCAGTAAGCAATTGAATGCAGTGATTCATGACTTGGATTCAAACTGTTATTCATAGACGGCAACATAAGTCTGTTTGGCCTTGTTGGCGATGATCCAATATCACTAACTTCTGGACTCGCTCTTGGTGCTCTTGGACTGACATTGCCATAGTGATAATGGTGGTGGTGGTGGTGGTGATGATGATGATGTAAATGTACTGATTTCGATCTCCGCCTTTTCTTACTTAATGATATTGCTGGGGTCACTTTCCTTTGTCTCCTACCTCGTATTCTCTTGATGAACCGTGAAAAATGTCTGCGTCCTCGACGTACAAGATGTGCTATGTATTTCAAAATCTCATCATAACATCCTCCGGGTTCTGATGAGCTAGTTAAAGTACTTGTTGAACTTTGTAACTTTCTCCGTTGTTCCTTCATTAATTTACTCTCCCTCTGCTTAGTCTCAGAGAACTGTGTTGCTATGACAACTAAACATAAATTGATCATAAAAAAGGCACCAATCTGTAAAATAGACGTTAAGAGAAGGTAATTACAGAATGACCCCAAGTAAGTTGAAATATTACATAATCACACTTGACGATTAACAACATTATATGAAAGGTGTATATACTCAAAAACACAGGACAATTACTATCACGCTGCATCATTTCTAAGGATTTGGACAAAATACATTGCGCTGTGAACAAAATGTAGATTGTATGTCTACTTACCAGTTATTCAGTCAGAGTTATGCTATGCTTACCAGTTAACCAGTCAGAGTTATGCAGTACTTGCTAGTTATGTAGTAAGTATCATGCAGTACTTACCTATTACACGGCTGTTCCACATAGATTGTATGCAATCAAGGATGTACGAGATAAAGGTATGCAACTTGTATGACTATTTATGTGAGAGTTACACATGCCTGTCAATTGACCAATGGCATTGCAGAGTGCCATAGATGCTTAATGGTTACCAAGGAAATGTAATACATGGTACTAAAGCCCACTAAATCCAACAACCGCATTTCATTGAGCAATGGTTTAATATACACCACATAAGCTAAAAACAACTTGGGACAAATACTAAACAGTTCTTTCATAACATAAGACAACTAGGCTAATTTAAAAATGTGTTTGTCTTATGATTTTGTGATGATTTTAAATTTCCATAGCATACCAGTACTCTCATCATACATCTTTGATATACATTATTAGAGTTTACCAAGGTTGCGGGTACAGCATGATTGGCGCAGTACGAAGATTTCACATGTTAAGATGTTAAAAAAGATAAGTCAATTTGTGTTGAGATGTAATGGGCAAGTTCAACCTTTGCTTTCCTGACAATATAAATAATTTCACTTCTTTCTTTAATTTGACAAACAGATACAATATGATTTTACAAAATTTGCTTTCAAAAAAGAAAATTTAGAAAAAAGCTTTTAAGGAGAAGGGTGCCAGATAGAAGGAAGGGTACATTTCCTTTTACCATTAATCTCAACAATGCAAGGGAAAAGGATTAATAACTGTTAGCACAAAGCGCACGATACTTACAACAATTAGAAAGAAATAATATATCCAAGACCAAAATGAATAACCATCCTGTGTGTAATAGAAAATATCAATCCATCCTTCTAATGATATGACCTACAAACGGGAAACAAACTAAGAACACTGGGTACTAAATTAAAGGGTTTCATGCAGGGAGGGGGCTCAGTAGGGTACTTACAACAATGAGAGTGACAAAATATAACCAGTCCCAAAAGGAATGGGTGTCTTGGAGATAATACATCATTTCAACCCAGCTCTCTAAACTGATAACCTGGAGATGAAGAAAGTGAAGCAGGAGTAGAGAGAAAGAAGATGTGGGAAAAAAAGAGTGATGTGAGTAGTAGATATGACATAATAGCTGCTCATTCCACTATATTGAACATTTCTGAAAATATCATTAGAAACATACCAACCTAAATTATTTTCATTTGCATAAAGTATAATCAGGATATTGGTACATGTATAAAACCAATTATCATAGGATTAGTGAGTGAAATATAAAGTTGGGGTTTTCAATTTTCTTCTAAAATCAAATTTATTCTCATTTTGAAAATTATCAGATTAACAAATATCAATTACAAGACATGAATGTCACACTCCCCATTACTTGATTATAAAGTAGTACAAGGAACATCTGCAAACAGGTGAATGAATATGCACTCTATGTGGGTACAACTCATCATGAAGTGATTTCCCATAATCTAGTTTTGTACTGACAACTAAAAACTTCCACTGACCCATGTTCAGAATCTCAGAGTACACAAGTGCAACAAAACTATTTGTCATACATGTATATTTGCTCAAGAAACTGCATTCATAAATCTGAGTGAACCTTCTTTGGTAATCAAGGTCTTAGTATATTACCAGGAGCTGGGTCAAATCAAAAATGAAATAATTTTGGGAGGGTGTGGTCATTAGTGCAAAAAGCACATCTACTTGAGCCAAGGTGTAATCAAACCAAATATGAATAAAATCGACACCATGGTGGTGGAGATAGCAGCAAAGAACTGCATTGATCTAATTTGCATATTTTTGGGAGGGCGTGGTCACTACTGTTAGAAGCACATCTACTAGTGTCAAGGTATAATCATACCAAATATGAATAAAATCGACACGGTGGTGGCCCAATGGTTGCTGGGATACGAGCAAATAACTGCATTGATCTAATTTGCATATTTTTGGAAGGCCATGGTCATTACTGCCAAAAGCACATCTACTCGTGTCAAGGTGTAATCACACCAAATATGAATAAAATCAACACGGTGGTGGCCCAATGGTTGCTAGGAGAAGAGCAAATAACTGCATTGATCTAATTTGCATATTTTTGGGAGGGTGTGGTCATTATTGCCAAAAGCACATACATGTATACTCGTGTCAAGGTGTAATCATACCAAATATGAATAAAATCAACATGGTGGTGGGAGAGATAGCAGCAAATAACGGCATAGATCTAATTTGTATATTTTGGGAGGATGTGTTCATTACTGTTAGAAGCACGTCTACTCGTGTCTAGGTGTAATCATACCAAATATAAATAAAATCGACACTGTGGTGGTAGAGATATCAGCAAATAACTGCATTGATCTAATTTGCATATTTTGGGAGGGTGTGGTGGTCATTACTGTCAGAAGCTCATCTACTCGTGTCTAGGTGTAATCATACCAAATATAAATAAAATCGACACTGTGGTGGTAGAGATATCAGCAAATAACTGCATTGATCTAATTTGCATATTTTGGGAGGGTGTGGTCATTACTGTTAGAAGCGCATCTACTCGTGTCAAGGTGTAATCATACCAAAATTGTCACAATGGTTACTGAGATCAAAGGAAATAACTGGATTTAGCTAATTTGCATATGTTTTGGGTAGGGTGTGGTCATATTAATAATAACTTAAAAGATGACTTCCGATGATAAGGAAGCTATTTTGAAATTGGGTTCTGAGAAATTAGTTCTGAGGTTCTGATTTCTGAAAAGTATACACTACCGATCAAATACATTTGGAAAAACTTGTGAATCAGAAATCAGGAATTCATGAATCTGAATTCAACAGAATCAATCATTGTAGTAGAGAGGTAATTTTGGAAGAAATCTTGAAAAAGAACCACTTAGGATTTTCAGATCTTCAAAAAAAAATTACGTGCATATGTAACACAGACTTGTTAATCAACCTGCCAAGTTTCATTGACATCTGCTGCAGAGTCTCAGAGACAATGTGAGAGATAACTTGAAAATGAGAAAGAAAGTAAAACTAGTACTCGTACAAAAAATGTCTTAATTCCCTGCACTTACTTCCATGTCTAACAAATGTGTTATTTTAGCAATATATCTTGAAAAACATCTAGTCACACCAAAAATTGAACTTGGATGATATTTTTTAGTGATTGATAAGACTTTCAAGTTTTAAGATAATCAAATATTCAACAGAATCTTAGAATGAACTATGTGATGTGAGTGCTGGAGGTTTATGATGTAGAAATAGACAATATTTGTAACCTTAATTACAAATTGAAGAATACACTTTTAACAAGCAGTATATTAGCATATGGCTATGATCTTTAGGAAGCACAATGTGAAGAAAATGTTTGTCTGCTATTTATCATACAGCAGCTATGTACATAGTTTAATTGTAAAGGTTATTGATATAATTATAAATGTCTTTATTGAGCAAATCAGGTAATGAATATGCAGACTACAACTCTAATAGTATCAGTGACATTTGATTACAGCCACCAGCAGCCTGTATGCAAATAAGGTTTTAATTAGTTTTTATCTAGAATTTAACAACCGTTACACAAGAGCCAACTCAATGAAAACGTAAAATTCAGATCACGATAACTCAATGACTGAAGGTCATATGGCTATAACAATTTCAGAACCACGATACTTTTTAGGCCCGACTTTTTTTATTCCTTGTTTATTGACTTTTTATAAGTAATTTTTTTTGAGGAGGGCGAAAAAAAATATAAAATTACCGGTAATTCTTTTCTTTTCCATTAGATTTGTGTGATTCTCAAAAAATTGTAAGCGAGATCATTGAACGGAGAGAAGAAACAAGCAGCCAGTTGGCTGAGATAGCTCCGCTGTTAGCAATGCACATTTCAATTAAAGAACAGAAGATATCATTAGAAAATGAACAATATGTATAGTATCAAAAAAATCAGACTTGCTGTTTTCAACAAGAATTCAAAAATATCACTTTTCACCAAAAATGACAAAAATAATCATCAAAATTAGGTAATTGAAGATATCACCACGAAATTAACAAGTCTGAAAGAGGTCCACATGTAGTACCTATATATGTAATATAAAAACAATCGGACTTGAGGTTTTCAACAAGAAGTCGAAAATATCACTTTTTACCCAAAATGACAAAAATATTTAGCAAAATTAGAGAAGTTGAAATTGTAAAGTTTACGACGACGGAAACCGACGGACGACGACGGAAACCGACGGACGACGACGACGGGCAATCAGTAATATGAACAGCTCCGCTGTGTTGACTTTGCCGACAGCGGAGCTAATGAAATAAACATGATTTTTCTAGATCAAATAAGTTGACCTATAGGATGTCCTCGTCCATGTACATATTTTTCATTATGCTGTGAGTTTTATAAAAACAAGTATTAAAATCATTCTGCAGTTACCATGTATTAGGATTACTCATAAACTGAATCCCCCAAATAACTAGACAAGAATTCACGTACATACTATTGATATAGGGTGTGTTAATTTTTTTGGCATCGTACGAGTTCAAAATGGCGTCGCTGCGCTTGCGTGTAATTGACCTGTGGCGGAAAACTTTTATTATTTCCAAGGTAAGTTGAGAAAAATCAAGATATTATAGTATTTGAACATTTTAAAACTAGAATTTTAATCACTGTGATGCCGTTTTATGATAAGTTATATTTCTTGGGCACTTTCCAGTGTTATGAGCCTGAGGTCGTCGTGAAATGAAACCTGTTAACGTATTTGTCACAAGTATTGATGTTTCTTCAATTGTATTGACATCAAACATAGTACTACATTATTTATATATTACTTTGCGATGTAAACTATAGATAGTACTCTACTATATTTTCAATATATTTCCACTTGTTCATTGAACATTCCAGGATTAAATATTTAGTTACATGTAGTATATGTATAATTATTAGCTTTTATAGAATTTGTAAAATGTATTTCACTGACTGGGAAATGTGCTAAATTAAAGTCTAGTGAATATGTAAAATAAAGAATAAGAACACATTGTCTAAATGACAAAACTGTGGAATACGTCTGAAATGCTAAATCAGTGAAATTTAAACCCAGTGAAAATTAGTCATTTTACAGTACTAGTACATAATAGGATACTTTATTGGTTCCTTTTAAATTGCCATAAAAATTGAAACAAAATTGCTCACTATATACATGTAGAATTTCTATTTTGTTTTTGTTTATTATAGAAACGCATTAATTGTTGATGATGAAGTGATGAACTATAATATCAAGACAGAACAAACAGCTTTGAGGTAGAACGATTTAGAATAATTTGTTAATTTAGTAACTATATTGAAATTTGCATTTTAAATTTTCGGATATTTTAATGTAAATAAACACTTTGAACCTGATATACACTGTGTATGAGTTTTATTAATATGGAATGTTATTTTAAGAAAAGATATGGTAATCAAAACATGGTAATAAAAAAAAAAACTGTAGTAAATTCGCCCTGGGTAGTTAAACAGCAGTTTGGGTTTTTAAAACAATAAAATAGTTGAACTCTGGTGACCTTGCCCTTTGTTATATAATATTATTCCCCTCATCATAGTTTCAATATAAATATGCATTGTCATAATTAATTTTGAATACAAACAAGTTTTGGGGTTGAACCAACAGTGGGGAATCAGTCTACCAAATGTCCTTGATAGATGTAAATATCTTACAAAAACAATGGTGCCTAATTTGTTTAATTATTTTAAGGGACATAATTTCCAGCTTTATTCAAAGTAAATCAGATATTTTAGTATAAAAACGATGATTCACTGAGACAAATATGAACTGCCTTATTATATTCATTGTGTGACTACTGTATTATATGAAAAGTAAAAAAAAAAAAAAACCCTTTATGAATAGCTATCATGTTGCAAGCTCTGCTTTGTATGCAAATCAACTTAAATAGTTAGTTGGAGAGAAGTGGAGAAAAAAGTCAACAGTACTGTGGCCTCCTGAGAATCTACATCTTTAAACACTGCCATCTTTGTTTTTGAAGTGCGTTTTTAAATTAGTATTATAAAAGCTCTATCATTCTGTTCTAATAGCTGAAACTAATTTCTGTGAATTTTCATTTGTCGAATGAACTGTTTGTCAAATACAGAATACATATATTTTAGTACAATTTTCCTTTCAAAATGTGGATGCAACGTTTTGCTTTTTATGTATTTTTTATGCATTGTTTTTAATTTGATAACTTTGTACTAAAAAGATTTTCTATTAGCTTCCGATCTTGATCAAAGTTTGGCACCCAGTTCATAGGAGTGCTTATATTGATTTTCTGACATCTTGTTTTCTGTAAAGATTTTATTGGTAGGTTTGCAAATGTGTATCGGACTGTGAAACAACTCTCCCCATGAGTTGGTTTTGAAACCCAGTATGGTATTTCCATGGGATGTGGGGGGTACATTACCAAGGATAGTATTTCAATATAAATATTTTGCTTCATTGAACAATGCATATTTCCACTGAGATCAGTGTCTTTCGATGCGTATCACCAGTGATCAGTCAAGTAGAAACAGTCAAAATATTTTATCAGATTTTCTCAATTTTCGCATATTTTCATACAGGACATCTGTTGTTCAAACTCAGGGAAGACTTTAAACTGATGAATAAGGTGACCAAGTTTGATGAAGTTTGGAATAGAATTAGTAAAGTTATTGTGCACACAATAACAATTATTAACGACGACAACAACGACGACGACAACAATGACAGACACAAATTTTTGATGGTACGGGCAAGGTAATAATATATTTGACATACCAGGTTTGACATTGTAATGGAATTTTAGGCGGTCTACTTTTTAATTCAGCAAGAAAAAAATGTATCAAAATTTAGAATAGCATCTGCAATAGTTTCTTTTATCTTGGGTGGCCCAACTGCCAGCGTTGAAGTTGGATTTTTCGGATGGGCGAATTTACGGCAGAATCTGGTAAATGCATGGACCTTGAAGAAATACAAAATTGGATTGAATAATTTAATGCCAAATTCAAAGTCAGTGAATAATGACCTTAAAAGGTCATGGGTCAGTTGTGAGAGACCCTAGTACACTGTTTTACACCTACTGACTCAAGAAATGGGGGTATAAACACAATTTTTGGCACTCATTTTAACAAGTAGATTCTCTACATTTTGGTTGTATTCGCATATTTCTGCAGCTTCTCAGTTCTCAGCAGCTGAAACTAGTTGCTGAGAATTTTATTTTGTTGTGGACTTTGACCTACCTAATTTGAACCCTATCCTCATATATTTTGTATGTACTTGTAGCCCATAATCAAACAATGTAATTTTTATTTTGCTACCACGAGAACTAACAGAAAAATGCACTTTTTTAAATGTAAACAAAAACACTACTGCCAGCTGGTTTGTTTGCTTTCATTGTTTACATTAATATGATCACTATTTGTTTAGGAGCAGGTTTGCCCACTGGCTGATTAGTAGTACTTGACATCTCAGAAAAATTAAAAATTACTAGCTATTCAGTTGAGTGATGACAAGAAAAGAGAGAGAAAAGCTACATACATGTATTTTACCATGAAACATAAAGGGATTATAGGAACAAACTACGTACCTGAAAAATGGCCACCCAGGCATACAAAATATTATCAAAGTTAATTGCTCCCATAAAAGGATTGTAAGCACTATAGTCACATGTAGTATAGTATTTATTCCAGTTGATACATGATGATACATTGTAACCAGGGTCAGTATAATTCAGCCCAGCCTCTGCTGACTCATTGCATATTGTGCTTCCAATCCTGTAATTCGGCAAGTCAGAAGTACAGTGCAACATTCCTGCATCATTGGGCATCGTACATATATACTCCATTTCTGGTGATGGCTTATAAAAATCAGGTACATACCTATCATATTTAGCAGAAACAAGGAAGAGGAGAACACAGTAAGACAATGGAAGCACTCTGTTCACCAACCACATGATTATTATGTCATAGTCCCCATTGGAATTAGAGGAAATGTTATTCATACCAAAAATAAAGTAATATGTACCAAAAACATAATTAACAATTGAGAGTGAATAATTAGCTGGTCTAGTATCAACAGAAATTAGTAGTATTAAATGACTCTTCTAAAATCAGAATATATGGTCAGAAATTAAATAGGATATGCTATTCATGTATTTTTTTTATCCTAACTGAATTTCATTTGTACAGGCGCCAGGTACAAAGGATACAAAACACAAAAGGAAACATCATGGACATCATGGTATCTCGACATGTATAATATTTGTATCAAATTCGAAAAACAACAAATCCTGTCCAAGATACCACATTTTTAAACAAGCAGCCTGTCGGCTGAAATAGCTCCGCTGTTGGCAATGCACATCTCAATTAAAGAACTGAAGATATCATTAGAAAATGAACAATATGTATAGTATCAATGCAATGGGACTTGGTGTTTTCAACAAGAATTCAAAAATATCATTTTTGACCATAAATGATTGTGGTTTTTAACAAGAAGAAAATATCACTTTTTACCAAAAATGACAAAAACAATCATAAAAATTAGATAATTGAAAATATCACCACGAAATTAACAAATCTGAGAGAGGTTCACATGTAGTACATATATATGTAATATCAAAGCAATTGAACTTGCGGTTTTTAACAAGAAGTCAAAAATATCACTTTTTACCAAAAATGACAAAAATATTCACCAAAATTAGAGAATTAAAGATATCATTACAAAATGAACAAATCTGAGAGCGATCCACATGTAGTACCTATATATGTAATATCAAAGCAATTGCACCTGTGGTTTTCAACAAGAAGTCTAAAATATCACTTTTTACCAAAAATAACAAAAATATTCACCAAAATTTGAGAATTGAAGATATCATCACGAAATGAACAAATCTGAGAGAGGTCCACATGTAGTACCTATATATGTAGTATCAAAGCAATTGGACTTGCGGTTTTTAACAAGAAGTCGAAAATATCACTTTTTACCAAAAATGACAAAAATATTCACCAAAATTAGAAAATTGAAGATATCAACATGAAATGAACAAACCTAAGAGAGGTCTACCCAAGGTACATATACACCAAGTATCAAAGCATTCAGGCTTGTAGTTTTCAAGAAGAAGTTGAAAAAGTAACAACGACGACGACGGCGGACGACGACGACGGACGACGACGGACAATCACTCATATGATAAGCTCCGCTCGACAAAGTCGACAGCGGAGCTAAAAAGTAAAACATTGAAACAGACGACAGACGACGATGAACAATCACTCATATGATAAGCTCTGCTTGACAGAGTCGACAGTGGAGCTAAAAACTCATTAAAATGAGCTGTAATGTTCCTAAAGTTAGTCAGTGTTGTTTCAGATATATTACTATATATACTGTTGTGTTTAATTTTATTTGGAATCTCATTTATCACTTTTTGTTCATATTTCCTCTTGCAGAGTAAAAAACAGATCACTTCATCATCATTACTGGCAAGGAAAAAACACATTTGAAGAACTTATCCAAGTACCATAATTGATCAGCAACAATTACATTAGATGCTACTAAGAACTACTGTACAAAATGTTTGTGCAGATCAGATTGCAAAGCGATGAGCTATAATTCGATAACCAGATGAATTGGTCAAAGCTAGAATACCAAATTATGCAATTTTTGAATGGTTATAGCATCAAATCAGACAAAACAACAAAGAACTGTATTTATATATACAACGCACTCACCCTGGTCTTGAGACATTCACTGGCAATTCTAGAAAACATCTATTGCGCAACAATCCTGCCCAAAGCTGTACACCAATGATTCCAAAGATAAAGAATACAAAAAAACAAAGTAGCAAAACGTTACCCAACATGGGTAACGTGTCAAGAAGCAGCATCACTAATATACGCATACCTGAAAAACAAAAAAAATGTACAAGTTAAACAATGATTTCAAGAGAACGTGGAAATTAAGAAGAGCATATAAATGAGATTATCGTTCGATCATTATTTCATCGTGAGCGAATGATCCCGGTCACATTTTAAGCACTCGATGCTGTGGAAATGAATAACCACCATGTTTTGACCTGGGACGGTGAGTTTAACCTGAGAGGTCAAATCGCTAATTAACTAATGCCAACATGTTCAAATTACCATAGCTCATTTAAATATGTTAATATTATTGAATGCAGCACAGAAGAGATTTGCCGATGTTGTTGTACGATCTTTTGGTTTGGATTGTTCATTTTCTAATGATATCTTCTGTTCTTTAATTGCAATGGGCCATTCCAGTTTATATCTGCAGTAAGTTCCAGACTCATTATGTATGCTGATGTAATGGTCTATTTATAGACAGTGGGGGTATATATAGGGGAGTTGTTCAGCACTGAGATCAGATTGGAGATCTCATTGAATTGTATTGGAGTTTAAGTATCTAGTTATTGGAGTAGTGGAGTTTTACCGCGTTATTGTACTTGATGTTTGCAGAGTATAATAAAACCAGTACCACTTGAAACCTCATCTGTTGGCTCCGTGTTCGTATTTTATCATCACCGCCAGGGAAGTCTTTCTGTTACTGTTGCCATTTTGGTATTTGAACCATCACACCTGTACTATACCAATTACGGTAATATTACGTTGCGTGTGACAAACACCATAAGTAGGAACTATAGTTTTGGATTTCCATTACTGTATGGTGAATGGTGATTTGGAAATAAAACTTTGTATGACTTATACACCCATGGAAATTATACCCTGTATGAAGTAAACACACAAGCTCATCAACAGGGGGTGCAGATATAAACTGGAATGGCCCAATGTGTCAAACCCTGTGAGATTGGTAATGGTACGACCCATCTGTCACTGATTCAGATCAAGGTCATGACATCACTAAAAATCTTAGCATTACAATCTAAGCTAATTATTTATTCTGAGCATGCTCAGTTGCTCTGTCAGTGCAGTAGGGAAAGGTAATTTAGGATGAACAAGTCATTGAAAATGACACAGTCCCCGTTAAATTTTTGAAAGTTGTGCTCGTCATATTAGATCGAAGGGGTTGTCATGAGCGTGTCCTTGGAACTTGAGTTCCAAGTGGCATATACAACAGATTGTTTATTTACATCAAAACACGTGTTCTGTGTAGTAGTAATATGGCCAAAAATAAAAACAGCCGTTATTCGGCCATCTTTGATCTGATTATGAAACACACTGACATGTATAATGTATGTGCCAAATACGAATGAAAATGATACATAAATTGTGGAAATATAGTAGTAAAGCCAAAAAGTCAGATGGCTGTCAATCGGCCATCCTTGACCAGATTTCGAAACAAATTGTCATGGACATGCATCCTAACATATATAAAGTACATGTATGTGCCAAATTTGAATGAAAACTGACAAACAAAAAAACAAGATGCCTGCCAGTCGACCATCTTTGATCCAATTGTGAAATAAATCGTCATGGACATGTATCCTAACATGTATAATCTATGTACCAAGTTTGAATGACAACTGACAAAGCATGTCCAAAATACAACATTGTCAAAAAGCAAGATGGCTGCCAGTCGGTCATTTTTAATCGAATCACTAAACCACTGCATGTGCATATGTCCTACATAAAGTACTGGGCACATGCAAAGAATGAACAAAATCGGTCCACAGGATTCTGAGATACGACTCTGGACGGACGCACAGATGCACAGACGGAGACTGAATTATAAGTCCCCGTTTTCGGACTTTGTCCGAACGAAGACTAAAAAACTTGAAAAAGACAGGATTTTCAGATCTGGAAAACGGGGTTCATCAACCTGCCAAGTTTTATCTATATCTGCTGCAGGATTTCTGAGAAAATGTTAGAGACGTCACAAACGGGAAATTGAAATAAGAATTAATAATCGCCTTTCAGACTACATATGTACCAATCTGAGTGATTCCAGAGATTAGTATCACAAGTTTTTACTCTCTGTGATTCAATATCAGCCCTATGTATAATGCTGTGTTGATCAATGAACAATGGTTTTGTATTCTTCTAGCATTTCGACTATGAAAAAATAATTGATTTTGGGAGTGGTTGAACACAGTGGCATATTTTGAGTGGTTGAATTATAGGAGTATAAATGAAATGCAGGATTGAAAAAAAAAAAAAAGTACTTGTATTCTCTTCTCGAAATGATAGTTACAAATGTACCACAGACAGAGCTTGTCAAGTTTTGTAAACAAATTATGTATTAGTTCTTTCATGCCAATTGTAATTTGTAATAAAACTAATAACACATACACTCGCTCAATCTTTTTTTCATACATGTACTATTTTTTTTTGGTACTGCTTATCTTATTTTGGAAGAGTTGGGTGGCCCAGAAAATGTTTTACAAACTTCAATTTATACAGAACGTCCTGTCCTATCACCACCTTGACAAAGCAATTGAACCTGCAGTTTTTAATAAGAAGTTGAAAATAGAATTTTTGGTCAAAAATAACAAAAATATTCGCTATAAATAAGACAATTGAACATATCCACACGAAATGAACAAATCTGAGAGAGAACCACCCAAGGTACCTTCCTAGAAAGTTTCACAGCTATACAGTTTGTGGTTTTTAAGAAGTCGAAAATGTCAAGTTGACGACGACGATGACGGCGACAACGGCGACGGACAATCAATAATACTTCGTCAAGAGCGGAAATAAAAAAATAGGCCAATGATGGCCTGTTGCTCTTGTACAAAAGATTAGTGCTGTATATGCCACAACTTTTCATTTAAATTTGTACTTTTAAATGAAATATCGCCAAACAACCACACAAAGTTGTCAATGGAGTAATAAACACATGTATGCCTAACACCAATTGAAAGCATTGGAAATAGTGATTAGTTGAAATTCCATTTTTAACCAAAAATGACAAAAATATTTGCCAAAATTAGAGAATTAAAGATATGGCCATGGGATGAACAAATCTAGTAGATGTCAACACAATTTACATACACACCAAATATCAAAGCATTCAGGTTACCGGTTTTGAAGAAGAAGATTAAAATAGAATTTTTGACCAAAAATTACCATATTAAAATATTCGCCAAAATTAGGAAATTGAAAATTTCCTTACCCAATTAACAAAACTGATAGAGGACAACCCAAGGCACATGCACTATCAATATCAGCACTGTAGACCACTTAGTGTCATAGTAGTGTAAGCTACACACACAGTAACGGTAAGATACAAGTAATATATCGGGGCAGTGGGCTAAATGCGGTCGTGGGGACTCGGGTTCGGTAACAAAATACAGTGTTTCATGTAAAGTTAGAATGTTGTATAAACATATACAAACCGAAACACAATCGTAATGAACTCTACGTGGATACAGTAATACACAGTAATGTGTCATGTAACGCAGTTATTTCTCAATAAAAGTCTCAATAAAAAGTAGAAAATACAATTACAAGTTCTGTAATGTGCTATCAAAATGTATTACAAGATACTACTCATTACGTTGTTACTAACAGGAATATCTATGCACAGTACTGTATAATGCCACTAACTGCTACAACCATATAGGCCAAAACATCAATACACAGTACTGAAGAGAATGTATGGTATACGCAGTAATCCTAACTTACTCAATACAAATGGCTACCACATACACAAAACAGTATTTACTAACTAGAAACACTAAGTGCTGATAGATACTACGTAATAGGTACTAAGGCTGTGAATGCCTGAGTATTCACTAGATATATAGAAGTATATGCTAAGGCTGTGAATGCCTGAGTATTCACTAGATACATAGAAGTATATGCTAAGGCTGCGAATGCCTGAGTATTCACTAGATACATAGAAGTATATGCTAAGGCTGTGAATGCCTGAGTATTCACTAGATATATAGAAGTATATGCTAAGGCTGTGAATGCCTGAGTATTCACTAGATACATAGAAGTATATGCTAAGGCTGTGAATGCCTGAGTATTCACTAGATATATAGAAGTATATGCTAAGGCTGTGAATGCCTGAGTATTCACTAGATACATAGAAGTATATGCTAAGGCTGTGAATGCCTGAGTATTCACTAGATACATAGAAGTATATGCTAAGGCTGTGAATGCCTGAGTATTCACTAGATACATAGAAGTATATGCTAGTAACAACAGAGATTAGCACTTGGATATTAAATACAGGTACTTGGTAAAATAAAAAGAAAATACTTTAAAGTTACTATAATTGAAAAGATTACTTATCTAGTCTTACGGTAACAAAGATGTACTAAATACAACATACATATACATGTACATTAGCTTAACTGTAAAATACTAAGACTATCGTAATGCAAATTGTGTGCTCAAATAATACACAACCAATGCAGTCATCTACAATGCCGTAACAGTAGGGAAGTACAAAAAATTCCTACACGATTACTGAAATAGTATATTCACAGGTTTATATCAACAGAAAATAGTTAAGTATTCAATAATAAAATAACGCTTGAGTTCAACTACTGAATACTAAAGACATCCAAAATACAAAATGTTTTAAACATGCAAAGCAGGACAAAATTCCAAATTATGCATGTAACACTACAAGTATCAACTATAACAACAATATGATACCTGAGAAATAGTTTGGTTTAAGTGAATACCAAAATGACACAATTTAAGGTAAGTATTCAGTAATATCACTCACCAGAATGGTAGTCACAATATGTATGTATAGTAAAATACACAATCCAGGTAAAGTACTCTAGACTAAATAAATGTATACGACACAAAATAATTATCGGTATGGAAATATCATGCAAAATGCAAACTACACACTGGCTTGATAAGGTTACGCAATGCCAGTGCAGGCGAATTACACTAAATGCAGACTAACATTATAGAAAAACATAGTTGAACTCTGGTGAATTTGCCCTTTGTTATATAATATAATTCCCTTTATCATAGTTTGTTTCAATATAAATATGCATTGTCATAATTAATTTTGAATACAAACAAGTTTTGGGGTTGAAACAACAGTGGGGAATCAGTCTACCGAATGTCCTTAAAAGATGTAAATATCTTACAAAAACAATGGTGCCTTATTTGTTTAATTATTTTAAGAGACATAATTTCCAGCTTTATTCAAAGTAATTCAGATATTTTAGCATAAAAACAAATGTCTCATTGCAAAAAAAAAGTGCTGCATTTAGATGTGAATAGATTCATAAAACATGCAAGATAACAGAAAATCTTGAAGGCCTTTGCCCTAGTATTTTGCACTGGTGTCTGTCAAAAATTAATGATTCACTGAGACAAATATGAACTGCCTCATTGTGTGACTACTGTATTAACTGTATTAAGTTAAATTTATTTCTAAAATCAGAAACAAGAGGCACTTGTACATGTATACTTTTCAACAGTACTGTTGCCTCCTGAGAATCTACATCTTCAAACACTGCAATCTTTGAAGTGCATTTTTAAACTAGTATTATAAAAACTCTATCATTCTGTTCTAATAGCTGAAACATATTCCTGTGAGTTTTCATTTGTCGAATGAACTGTTTGTCAAATACAGAATACATATATTTTAGAATAATTTTCTTTTTAAAATGTGGATGAAATGTTTTGCTTTTAATGTATTTTTTATGTATTGTTTTTGATTTGATAACTTTTGACTAAACAGATTTTCTATTAGCTTCAGATCTTGATCAAAGTTTGGCACCCAGTTCATAGCAGTGCTTATATTGATTTTCTGACATCTTGTTTTCTGTAAAGATTTTATTGGTAGGTTTGCAAATGTGTATCAGACTGTGCAATTTCTCCATGAGTTGGTTTTGAAACCCAGTATGGGATTCTGAGATACATTACCAAGGATATTATTACAAGATAAATCATTTGCTTCATTGAACACATACAACAATGCATATTTCCACTGAGATCAGTGACCTTTGATGTGTATCACCAGTGATCAGTCAAGTAGAAACAGTCAAACTATTTTATCAGATTTTCTCAATTTTTGCATATTTTCATACAGGAAATCTGTTGTTCAAACTCAGGGAAGACTTTATACTGATGAATAAGGTGACCAAGTTTGATAAAGTTTGGAATAGAATTAGGAAAGTTATTATGCACACAATAACAATTATTAACAACGACGACGACAATGCCGGACAAAATTTGTCTCTTAATATACCTTTCCCTTCCATCTTTAATGGTACAGGCAAGGTAATAATACGTTTGATCACAACATAGATCCGGGAAATGCACAACAGTAAAATGTCAGTCAATTTATGCACTTTCTACTTGATGCTGAATGTCACACGAATCAAAGTTTGGTAGATGTCTGAGACGATAAACAAGTCAGTACGACTAGATGTCCACAACAGAAAGTCATGTGATACGAATGGCGGGACTTTTTCACAACGAAGAACAGTCTTTACTTTAGTTGAAATCTCGACGGGACAACATAATTGGTCAAGTCGATCTACTGAAAACAGTTAATACTGGCGTGTAGAACTCAAAATGTCAACGATTGTACTCACAGGAACCTGGATACTTGGTTCAACCACGGTTTCATTCAACACAAAGGCAACAGCAGACTGCAACTATGCGGTCGATCCACACAACCACAACTTTCGGAAAAGACTTCTGCCAGTCATTAATTAAATTACACGCAAACACGATTTCGTCTGTCCCAAGAATTCCAGAACATCCATAATCACTTTAGTTCAGTCTTTGGAAGGAATTCAGTCGATTTAACAGGAGAATCGACCTGCCCACACAGACGGAGACCGCCATGCTGACCCACACAGGGACGCACAGACTTATTCATAAACAAAGTTATTCCAACACCATACTATAGATGGTGCTCTCACTATAGACTGCCACAGTAGAGCTTTGGGGGGCTAATTTGCATAATTTTCGGCAGATCAACTTCTCATGAACAAATTATCATCTACACTCATCAAGGCATCCACACACCAAAAAACGACTCAAACGGTTTGGCGGTATTTGAGAAGAAGTCGTGCACAGACAGACAGATAGACAGACAGACAGACGCAGGACAGAAACACATCCAATGGTCCGTTGAGCCAAAAACTTTAAAAACTCTAAATGCAAGCTAAAAAATTTATTACATGATTGTTTTACAGCCATCACAGGTGAATGTTGATCCGATGTCTCCCTGCAGACAACACATCTACTCGTGCCAAGGTGTGATTCTACCAAATATGAATAAAATCGACATGGTAGTAGAGATATCAGCAAATAACTGCATTGATCTAATTTGCATATTTTTGGGAGGGCGTGGTCATTATTGCCAAAAGCACATCTACTCGTGCCAAGGTGTAATCATACCAAATATTAATAAAATCGACATGGTGGTAGAGATATCAGCAAATAACTGCATTGATCTAATTTGCATATTTTTGAGAGGGTGTGGTCATTACTGTCAGAAGCACATCTACTCGTATCAATGTGTAATCCTACCAAATATGAACTAAATTGGCCCAATGGTTGCTGGGATAAGAGCAAATAAAAGCATTGATCTAATTTGCATATTTTTGGGAGGGTGTGGTCATTATTGTCAAAATACATCTACTCGTGCCAAGGTGTAATCATACCAAATATGAATAAAATCAACACTGTGGTGGTAGAGATAGCAGCAAATAACTGAATTGATCTAATTTGCATATTTTTGGGAGGGTGTGGTCATTATTGCCAAAAGCACATCTACTCGTGCCAAGGTGTAATCATACCAAATATGAATAAAATCGACATGGTGGTAAAGATATCAGCAAATAACTGCATTGATCTAATTTGCATATTTTTGAGAGGGTGTGGTCATTACTGCCAGAAGCACATCTACATTTGTACTCGTGTCAAGGTGTAATCCTACCAAATATGAACTAAATTGGCCCAATGGTTGCTGGGATAAGAGCAAATAAAAGCATTGATCTAATTTGCATATTTTTGGGAGGGTGTGGTCATTATTGTCAAAATACATCTACTCGTGCCAAGTTGTAATCATACCAAATATCAAATATGAATAAAATCGACATGGTGGTAGAGATAGCAGCAAATAACTACATTGATCTAATTTGCATATTTTGCATATTCTCGTGTTAAGGTATCAGCTGAAAAGTATACAATACCAATCAAATACATTTGGCAAAACTTGTGAATCTGAAATCAGGAATTCATAAATCTGAATCTAACCGAATCAATTTATTCTGAGCATGCTCAGTTGCTCGTCACTGCAGTAGGGAGAGGTAATTTTGAATGAAAATCTTGAAAAAGACCCACATAGGATTTTCAGATATGGAAAAAAAAATTACATGCGTACTCAACAGAGACTTGTTTATTAACCTGCCATGTTTCATTGATATCTGCTGCAGAATTTTTGAGGAAATGTTAGAGACATAAAGGGAAGTGGACGGAAAGAATCCAGAAAGAAGAATTAATAGTCCCCTTTTAGAATACGCCTGAACGGGGACAAGCAGTCTCACGGCTGAGATAGCTCTGCTGTTTGCAATACACATTTCAATTAAAGAACTGAAGATATCATTAGAAAATGAACAAATCTAAAGTCTATCTGAGGTACCTTGTGTAACATCAAAATATTATTTTACAGGGATCTGTGATTTTGTCATACATTAGAAATAAAGAAAGGGTGACATACCAAACCCAAAACATGTCTAGAAATGAGAATATGTGAATATTGTACACATGGAAATGAACAATATTTCTTCATGGAATGTCAAAGCTAACTAAGTGAGCTAAATTCTGACTCTTTGTTTGCATTTTAAACTATTTTAGATTTCAACACTTAATTATTGCACACTGATAGAAATGTTATTTCCAAAAGAGCAATAAAATAATAATAATATTATTATTATTATTGTAAAGGGAAACCATACTTACTCGGTATCCTGTTAATTGCTCTAAGTGGTCGCAGTACTCTAACAGTTCGAATCGCTGATAAACTTACATTTTCCATATTTAAACTGTACTCTAATGCCCTGTAATGAAAATCATGGAAAAAAGAAATCAAGAACTTTCTCCTTTTCTATCTACCGCATGTATATTGTATTAATTCATCACAACAAATATAGTACAATTGGCACAGTCTGTTAGTTCAACAATCACAAAGTCATTTGATGAACAGTGGTCATCATTACATGCATATTCAAATTTGATTAAACTTGATTGATGGATAATAGCTTTACTAAGTTACAAGAATGTTCTATACTTGTTTTAAGTTTTACTATAAACAATGCATCTTTTACACATATGCTTTAAGTTGTATGTGCACTACCAACCTTTAAGTTTGCTCAATCACAGTAGTGCACTTACCACACGAAGCAATGATTGGACAAACACAAAGTATATCCCTTATCTGGTCAAGTCAATGTAATAGTATGTGAGGCTGGCAAAATAAGGGTTATAATACAATGTACATGTAGTATACAAGATAGTCAATCAAACAGACACCTAGTTTATACTCATAAATTCAATGATTCAGCTATGATTGCTTCAGCAGAGTCCCAGTTTAGCTGTCAATGTGAATACAGCATTGGTAATGAGGTCTTTTATTGCTGTGATATGTTACTGTAATATAGAGTATGGTGGGTTGATAGATTAAGATGGAGCATTTGGCACTTAGTTGTCAGTTAGAATTAGTACAATGATATACATGTATCCTAACCACAGTAGGACCTGGCAACATGTGAAGAAATGCACTATAATATAAAGGGCATGCTAAAGAACTAGATAAATTATTAAAACCAATCATTGACAATGAACAGTACCCATGTTAATTTTTATGGTGGTTGATCTCACTGTTCAGTACAAATCACAGGTACATATACATGTCTACCAAAGGGTTCCATGCATAATCTATATGTCAATTTCAATGCAGTATAACTTCAAGTGAATAGACTGACAAAACATGGAAACATAGACAGACAGAGAAACTAGCATAGACACCATAAAACAAATCTTTCATTAAACATGTATTTTTGTTCTAATCTGAGAAAAATATATGACATGCAGCTGTAACCTAGTATGTATGATCCAGTTCAAATCCCTGTTCATCTGTGAAAAATGATTCCAGACATACTTACAGAATACAATTTTAGGATTTTAGACAAAATATCAGTCAATTTGACAACTGAAATCAAATCACAAATAAACACAACCTATAATATTACAAATGAGAATAGTACTTGTGAGCAAAATTGTCAACGGAATCAGGTGATTTATTAGAGGAATTGGCAAGGGCATGAATAAAATAAAAATGGCCACCAGTCAGCAATTTTTATGTGATCCTGATATATTTGAATGAAATCAACCCGTTCATCTCTGAGAAACAATTCAAGACTGCAATTTTAGGATTTTAGTCAATTTGACAAGTTTAATTGTACAATATCTATGAGTTTAGTAATTGTGGACAAACTTCCAAATGAATCAGATGTTATATTAGCGAGGAATCGACAGACATAAATGACTGCCAATCGACCGTTTTTGTAAAAATAAAAAAATCAATATTACCTGCACCTGTAACCTAATATGAATGAAAAATGCTTCAAGTCCTTCAAGAATCAGAATTTAGCAAAGTTGAGGGGAAAATATAGCAGCCATATTTGACCAAATGAAAATTGATGTGCATATGCAAGTCATCATACAGATAAATTTGAATGTGATTAGTCAAAGTCTGAGAAATGGCACGCACGTACACACGGGCAGACAGACACAGACAGACAGACAGACAGACAGACAGACAGACAGACAGACAGACAGACAGACAGACAGACAGACACAGACAGACAGACAGACAGACAGACAGACAGAGGAACAATATACACAACATGTATTTTATTGTAATTTCTTTGTTAATTTTAGACAAACACTGCTTACAGAAACTGATCAAAAATATGCAAAAAATAATGCAGCAGTGAAAGGTGACAAAATTTAAAAGATTAATAGCCTTTACAAAATGCATATCGCATGTGTCTTTAAAATACAAGAGTGCTTCAACTATGATGAATATGTATGTGGGATGTGGTATTAGAGTCTATGAATTACTATGCTTATATAGAAATCCAAAACCACACAATGGACAAAGATCCACCAAGTCGAGGTATATAAATGAGTCTCTCGGTGGTAGTTGAGCACTGTAAACTGAGCGTATGAGATGTGCGTACACTTGGATGTGCGCAAGCCAAACAATGGAATTCTGGTAATTTAATGAAAGCTACGCTCAGTTTAACATGAAGTTGATACAAGTTCGTTTCAGAAGTCTAACCTAAGTTAAAGAATTCAATCTGGATTCACATGAGCAGGACGTTTGTTAAAACTGACGCAACCATATTTCATTAAATATTCATGCAGTTTGAACCCTATGACCTTGTAAGATGGACGCGTCTGGTAATGAGAGAGTACGCTCACTTTCACATGTAATAGTAACCGTGGACCAACAATGGAATGAGAAGTGTGTGTGTCTGATTTCAAGTAACCATAAGTCGCCAGTGTATACATAAGTTTTTAAGAGTACCATTTTGATTTACGCAAGATAAATGCCGGGATCGGCCACAATTTCCTTCATATATGTTCGGATCAACCTTCATAGATTTACACTACGCAATGGTCGTGCAAAGTTGCACGTAGCGACATTTATGCAAATACGTTTGAAGTGCGTGAATTATTCCGTGATCGTATTGCCAACATTTATAAAATAAGTTTGAAATGTAGGCTTAGATATACACAGATAATTGGTGTTCGCTCCGCTAGGATTGCCCTTATAATCACTTTTGTTGTTTTGTGTGTGCCTGTGTGTGTGTGTGTGTGTACTTGGATTGCTATATGTTGCGAGGACAAAAATACAGATATATAGCTACTTCCGAGGACATACACGCCTTCCGAGGACCTTTTTCATAGTCCTCGGAAAACATAATTTATATTAATAGTTAATTCGATTATTAATTCGTTTTGCGTAGCTTAGGTTTAGTATCGGGGGAAGGTATGGTTCACGTTATATTAATATTAATATAATTATACCATACCTTACCCCGATACTAAACCTAAGCTTCGCAAACATTTCTATGTTCAGTCACGAGATATTCAACTCTTGTTTAATTAAACTTAATTAAAATGCAATTCTCCATTGTATTGCATTGTAATTGAGTTTAATTAAACTCCAATTAAAACGCAACCCTATATAGGAACGCGTTTTAATCGAGTTCATATCGCAACTATATTAAAAGTTAATTCAACTATATTAAAAGTTAATCCAATGGAGTCCTCGGAACATATTGCAATACAAGTATGTGTGTGTGTGTGTGTGTGTGTGTGTGTGTGTGATTTCCAGTGTTTTCACATACAATTTCTTTTGTGATTTTTTGGGCTTGGCTGATTTCTTTCAAACTTGGCAGGTAGATCACACCTTCACCCTAGTTATTAGAAAAAATCTGAAAAACATTTTTGGCCCACCGTTGCCACAGCAACAGCCAAAAAAACTGAGTTTTGGATAGCTTCGCGCCAAATGTATTTCCTCCTACAAATTTGGGATAAAACACTTCAGACATAGCTCATTCTACTCAGCTTGAGTGTGGGCACAAAGTTACTATTTGAATTTTGGATATCTTTTTTCATTACCGAGAAATTTGACCCCAAAGTTGGAGTAACTTTTCACCAGCAACGGCTTTTAACTCTGTGATTTTTTCGGCTCGGCTCACAGGTAGGTCGTACCGTCACTAATTGGAAACAAATCCTGGCCCACCATTGCCATTGCAACATCCAAAAACTGATTTTTGAATACTTTCGCCCCAAATGTATTACTTCCTACCAGTTTTGTACAAAGTCAGCCGGCATTGGTGTCGCTGGGTGTATATGATAGGGAAAGTTGTGCAACCAAATTTGCAGAGTTCGCAGTTTTTCGCCAATAAAAATATAACTAAGGCAAAAACTCGCGGTTTTTCAGCATTTTTGTAACAAAGACATTATTCTCTATCAATAATCCACCCAAAACAGGAACATTTCTACTAATTTTTGTGTTTTTTCAACATTTTTCGAAAAACCTGCAATTAGGCTGCGAAAGTAGAACATTATGTCTTTATTACAAAAATGCTGAAAAACAGCGAGTTTTTGCCTTAGTTATTTTTTTATCGGCGAAAAACTGGTTGCTCAACTTCCCTCTATCATATACACCCAGCGACACCGATGCCAGCTGACTGTGGTTGTGCAATAACAGTGTTCAAATGACCATGCTTTTTATTTTGGCTACGTTGCTTACTGGTAGGAGATCGCCGTTGCCGACATTGTTACACTGTATCAACGTAATCCCAACGCAACTCTGAACTTTGAATGAACTGTAAATGCTGCCTTCATTCTAGAAAATACTATCGCAAAACAGTTGGAAATAATAAATGATGTAACAAAAGAATACGTCCTAGTAATAAACTAAGTGACTTCTAAAGACTGAATGTTTTTTGCAAACTTCGTATATGGGCCCATTTAGTTATAAACCAGCGTTAGCTTCACGTTTATGTCACACTATGGAAACAACCCAAAACATGTTGCTTGTTTTTGAGCAGAGCGGATCGCCAACCAGCCTACCGACTTGTTAGTATTTCACTGATTAGTAACATCACAGCACGTCTACAGGACATTAGTGTAACTTTTGAAAATAATTTCTAGATTTTTGACTTGTCGACATCAACTTACATTGATCGAATTACAGTACGCTAAAAAATATGATCTTCGAATGACTAATAGAACTGAAACATTTGAAATTGCCTCTGGTATGAGTTTTTTGACAAGTAAACTCAAGAAGGTGAAGATTATTTACGCAGAAATGACTTACAATAAATTTACAGACATAGAACGAAATACAGTTTGGAAGGCCATCTCGATGCTTTAATTTCAGAGTGGTGGGAGATCCCCTAAATTTATAACAAGTCAGTTAAATTTGTGAAAGTTCTCTTTGTGCTTGTGATAGTGAAGTGGAGGGGTTGTCGCGAGCGTGTCTCTGCAACTTGAGTCCAAAGTGGCATATACAACAGATTTTTTATTTACAACAAATTCGAACACGTGTTCCTGTTTAAGACATAGCAAAGAAAAACATAGATCACAAGTGAAAGCACAAAGTTATCACATTTTAAACAGATTTAACACATTTTAAACAAGATGGCTACCAGTCAGCCATATTTGATCAAATTGCAAATTGAATTGACATGTACATGTATCCATTTATGACATGCTAAATATCAATGAAAATGATACATGGGTGACAGAGATATAGTAATATGGCCAAAAATAAAAACAGCTGTTATTCGACCATCTTTGATCTGATTATGAAACAAAGTAACATGTATGATGTATGTGCCAAATACGAATGAAAATGGTACATAAATCTTTGAAATATAGTAGTAAAGCCAAAAAGTCAGACGGCTGTCAATCGGCCATCCTTGATCCGATTTTGAAACAAATTGTCATGGACATGTATCCTAACATTGTATAAAGTATGCGCCAAATTTGAATGAAAACTGACAAAGCATGTCCAAGATACCACATTTAAAAAAAAACAAGATGCCTGCCATTTTGAATTGAATCGCTAAACCACTGCATGTGCATATGTCCCACCATAAAGTACTAGGCACATGCAAAGAATGAACGCAATTTATCCAAAAGATTCTGAAATACGACTCCGCACGGATGCATGGACAGACGGACGGGTTTTTACTTTTGATAACATGCATTTCCATCTTCCTTATTTAAGTATGCTTACCTTAATTAAATATGACGTGCAATAACAAAATAAATGTAGCAATGTGACGAAACAATATTTATGGACACTTCCTAAAACAGATGGGGGGGGGGGGGTATTTGATGGCTTTCAATGTTGGAAATTGCGTCACAGTGTCAATCACCAAATGTAATCCTGGGTTTGTGACCTCAGCTGGAATTAAAAACAACTCTACCCATTGTAACCGCGCATAAAAAAACAATCACCAGGCACTGGTATATGTATAACCGTGATGATCTTAGTCTGAATTTAAAACACAGATGTCACCCACTGTGATAACAACAAATACGGACATCTCCATTAATCTATCTGTATCGTAAAATGCCGCTGATTAGACGTAAATAATTAGGTGGTCACATCTCAGTCAAGATGTTAATTAGGCCGCAAGACATCAATTTACAAGTAAACTATCACAAGCATTCCATTGTTTGGCTCCATGCCCAATTTTAAAAGTGAGCATATGCTCAACTTGTATCTTCAGAAAGCTGAGATGCTCTTAACAATGAATAGAGGAAAGACTACTTTTTGATGCGTCCTAGGGATCAAACTGAGTGAATATTTAATAAAACATGGTTGCTTTGTTTCAACAAACATCCTCTCATGTGAATATGAGAACTTCATGTTAAACTAAGCGTTGTTCTCATTACATTAGGCTGAGAAAAAAAATATATCTGTTTCTCATTTCCGCGCGCATCATTTTGAACTATGCGCCTCGGACCTTTTATTCCTTCTAAAGCATTCCAAAATGCGCTTGTACTCGCACTTGTCTCAAATTTACCCTATTTTAGCTCAGTGTATTCAAAAAACAAAAAAAAACGTCCCACCGCCTCATTTTAAAATTTCGATAAAACGAGAAAAAGAGACATTTTTTTTCTTGGCCGTACCAGCATTCCATGGTTTGTCCCCACGCTTACTTTTAAAAGTGAGTGCACTAAGTATTCCATTGTTTGTCCTCACGCTTACTTTTAAAAGTGAGCACACTCAAGCATTCCATTGTTTGGTTCCACGCTTACTTTTGAAAGTTAGCATATGCTCAATTCGTATCTTCATGAGAACTGAGCTGCTCAGTTTATGACACGTAAATACCACATAGAGACCAATTTACATACATGCCAAGTCACAAGACACATGAAGTCATGAGCATGATTAAATTAGAATAATATAAAGTTCTCCCACCAATGGTAACTTTTTTCTCATAGCTTACGTACATGGTGGGTACTTCATTGAATTTATGAGTATATGACCTGATTTTTTTTTAATTATCCTTAAAAATGACAAATGTCACGAAAAATACATGAAAATACCCGTAATGCATTTCTCACTTCATAAGTTCAATGAAGTCCGCCACATGTTTTGACACCATGGAAACAAAAAAATGTTGCAGAACTTTGAAGGAAAATGAAAGACTCAATTTAAAAGATTGACAGATAAAATTAACCACATTTCTGTGTTTGACAAGCTGAATCTAAATTTTTGGTCACCGATTTATATTGTCTTGTAAGACTAAGATAAAAAGTGTATCGAAATAAATATAAACAGATAAAAGTATGTGCTGAGTGAGAGGTTGGAGGATGTCATCTCTTATTTTCAAAACTCCAGTATAGTATATTGTTGTAAAGAAAACAAATATATATTGTGGACGATGGACTTCATTCAACATTAAGAGAAGAGAAGTGACAAACTACTTGTTTTAGCATGCAAGAGAAATGCTTTTTAAGTATTGAGGCCCACATTGTTCAAAAACAACCCAAAATGTGCAAACTATAAAGCAAATGTGTCACATGTGTACAGATTATTAACAAAAATACATTCAAGTAACTATAGACACACGCTGTTAACAAAAAGATCCTACAGTGAGGTGTTGTGTTACACTATCAATGGCATGCAAAACTTGCATCCACTGTACATGTATAATCAACATGCAAACAAAGTGCACCAGTCATTAATAAGAAAAACAATTTTTAGTTTTGTGCATAAATAATGAGATTGCAAAATTTACTTAATAATTTTAGAATAAAATTCCACTATCTGTTAGTGGTTTTTTTCTGTAAAAACATTAATTTGTTAATTTTCAAAAATGTTAATTCAGAAACATGAAACAGTGTTCATCTTCTAAATCATGCCATGTGCACCCACTACACCGCATCCAACCTACCTCATAATGTCAAATACATATATTACTATTATTTATGTGATTACATTGTTTTTTGACACATTTTGCCAACAGCTCACAGAACACAGTGGCGACAAGCTGACAATAATAACCAAAGATTTCTAAGAGAACGGTGTGCAACCAGTGTGATAGTAATCCTAACATGAAGTCAAGGCAATAGCTATGATCACAAAATTGCAAAGCAAGCATATATTTCTAGAAAAACGTATGCAAATAAAGTCCTAAAAAACTGGTTGTTGATAGTCTCCAAATGCTATTGCTAGTGTCATTTCTAAGTATAGTGCATTTATTTCTTTTTTTATATGGTGATATATTTTCACTTATTTCTGTTTACACAATCAAACTTTTGCCATTTTATGTTTGATTGAAGTGCACACAGAGATTCATTTTCATTGTATATCACCATAAATAGAAATTTAAGTTGCACACCATTATCTTAGAAATCTTTGATACAAAGTAAACCACTAAATATTTGCAGGATATTTTTGTGATTTGATATTTTGATTTGATGAACTTTATTGATAGAACCAAGGGTGAAATTTTTATTGCTGCATTTGGTGGCTTTCCCTCACAAAAATTTGTGCAATTTTCAAGTGGTTTACAACGAAAATGTGAACACATTTGTTTGTTTTCTTAACCACTGTGGGCCTCAATTCCACAGTGCAAAGGAAGATTTATTTTTGTATTCAAATATTGGGAAAAATGAGGAGGGACAATCTTACATGACACAGTAATCGGCAACGCTTTTGAGGTAGAAAAGAAAAAAGAAAAGCATAAATAATTAGTGACAAATAAAAGAGATTCCTAAATAAATAAACAAACATTTTAATTTGTTTTCAACAAAAAAAAAAGAATATTTCCTTAGAATCAAAATTGAAAGAGCCAAAACATAAATATTGACAAATTGAGTAAAAAAAAACATCTTTCCAATTTATGATATGAAATAATATAATTGGCTGTGGTGATGAAGAGTTAGGATGAGTAATTGGTGCATTAGGGACATGCAGAGGTGTGCTGTGAACCAGTGGCAAAGTGCTGACCAATCAAGAAAACAAGTGATTGCCAAACAGCCCATACAAAATATTGTTTATTTAAGATTTATAAATCATTGTGGTAATGATGAGATGTATAAGTTTTAAAAAACAAAAAATAAAAATACTTCCACAGAGAAGCAACATGTGGTTTTTTTTTATTTTAGCGTTTGTTTTCAAAAAAAGTACTAGAAAAACAACAATGATTTCATGCACAGATTAGAATCAGGCAAGACATGCAACAGAATGGCATAAATTGTTTTCAGTAGTGCATTGTAAATGACATGCTGAGTACAACACCATCATTCATAATGTAGATGTTGCCTAAATCCGAGATTTCATACAATTTCTCAGCCTGTGAAAAATGCCAGTAGCATGACTTAAACTTCTAAAGTTTATGCCAAACTTTCAATTCCCCGAATTCATTGCGGGATAATTTGTGTAGAAATCCAAAAAATTAAAGTTAGTTCAGTCAGTACATTGCCCCTGAACCTGGCTATAAATTATTATTCCTGTCATGCTTAGGTTAGTTCAATCAGCACATAGCCCTTAAACTTGAATTAACATTCATTTTTAATACTGGAAAGTGTCATGCTTTCAGTGGCAGAAACACATGATCAACAATTCTCACATTTCTTGCCTAGAATCTAAAGTTAAACTGCTTATAAGTTTTGTTAAATATTGGGGAGAGAGCCGGGACAAATTGTAACAAAGAAAGCTTAAAAGGAACTCCAGTGTGCTGAGATTATTAGAGACACATTAAAATTAATTCAAAATTTAAGATAAGCATTAATCAATTATTATGCACCAGGTGTATGTACCAGGTTTCATAATAATGTGATGATTAATCTTAAAAATAAATTATTATGCAAATTAGATGATTATTATGAATATAAGCTCAAAACTAATTTGATCATTAAAAATGACTAATTGTTATGCAAATTAGGTAATTAACATGCATGGCATTTTTACCCAAAAATAATCAAGTCTGTTCATAGTCATAGATCACCTATGTACATAGTTTCAATGGAATGTAATGATTAGTGCTTGTAATATCAAAATCTGAAAATTGATTAATTATGCAAATTGTGTAATTAATATGCAAATATTATTAATCTAAAACCAATCAGGTTTGTGCATTGCCCTATGACATTTATGTACCTAGTTTCATTGAAATGTGATGATTAGTACTTGAGATACTAGTGGAAAAGCCCCAAATTTACCAAGTGTTATGCAAATTAGGTAATTATTATGCATGAGATTTTTACCCAAAAATAATCAAATCTGTGCATAGTCATAGATCACCTATGTACCAAGTTTCATTGAAATGTAATGATCAGTACTTGAAATATCAAAAGCTGAAAATTTACTAATTATGTGAATTAGGTAATTAATATGCAAATATTATTAAATTAAAACCAGTCAGGTCTATGTAATGTCCTATCACATTTATGTATCAAGTTTCATTGAAATGTGATTAGTACTTGAGATATCAGTGGAAAAGCCAAAAATTGACTAATCGTTATGCAAATCAGGTCATTTATATGCATGGATTTTTACACAAAATCAAATCTGTGCATTAGTCCACAGCATCTATGTACCAAGTTTCATTAAAATTCAATGATTGGCTCTAGATATCAGTAGAAAAGTCATGGAACAGCTAAAAATTAGCTAATTATCATGCAAATAAGGTAATTAATATGCATGGTTTAAACCAAACCCTAAGCAAATATGCGCTTCAAACCAGGGCATCTATGCATCAAGTTTCATCAAAAACCAACATATGGTTCTTGAGATATCAGTGAAACAGACACACACACACATACATACAGAAGCACTAACTGCAAAGACTTCCATTGTGTGCAGTTTGCACACAGCAGTCAAAAATGTGAGAAAAGGTTGATTTTAGTGTTATAGGCATACCATAAAAAAGGAGTGAAATTAGTAGACCCAAATGACATGTTTGAATTTGTGAATTTGGAAGTATAAAAAGAAGTAACTCCCCCCCCCCATAACAGCATCTACAATCTGAAATACTACAAGAAAATTACCATAAAAATTACATAGTCATATAATAAAGATAGATGAATTGGGATTTGAGTCCCAATCGACGATAACAACGCACGCAAAAAAAGCAAAAGTTCATGGGTAGACGGTTGTAAACAATGACACACTATGGCCATCTGACACATGCGCATGTGAGGACTCCCCCGCTTTAAACATGCATGCAAAATTTGGAGACAGCAATAGATCATGGTTCTGTGTCACATCAACAACCAGGATCTAAAACAAATTACACAGAACATATAACATAGTAAAAAAAATAATTGAGAATCTGATTTGTTGATTAAGGAATGAAACAGGATTTTCTTTGCTGCATGTTTTCATACTTCATGTTTTCATGCTTTTTGTTGCAACAAATTCTGATGAAAATCATCACCTTGATCAAATTACTACTGCTGCACATAGTGTTCAAACTGCAATGCTCCATGTCAGCAAATTTGCTAGTCACTTAGCAATGTTGCTTTCAGACAAGTGTCCAGTACTTTGACTGTGGCAACAACAAGTTTGTCTCAGGTTATGTATGAACACGAGTACGACAATAATGTGTAATTATATACCAGACATATGAATTATATCTGATATCTTTTTTATAATGGCCAGATTCCGCAGTGAAATTATTGTGTCTCTTTCTTTACACATTGACATTTGTTCAGAATATTATAGTTTATTATTATAGTGTACTGTGCTTTGTATATATTATTATAGTGTACTGTGCTCTGTATATATTATTATAGAATACTGTGCTTTGTATATATTATTATAGTGTACTGTGCTTTGTATATATTATTATAGTGCACTGTGCTCTGTATATATTATTATAGTGTACTGTGCTTTGTATATATTATTATAGTGTACTGTGCTCTGTATATATTATTATAGTGTACTGTGCTTTGTATATATTATTATAGTGTACTGTGCTCTGTATATATTATTATAGTGTACTGTGCTTTGTATATATTATTATAGTGTACTGTGCTTTGTATATATTATTATAGTGTACTGTGCTCTGTATATATTATTATAGTGTACTGTGCTTTGTATATATTATTATAGTGTACTGTGCTCTGTATATATTATTATAGTGTACTGTGCTTTGTATATATTATTATAGTGTACTGTGCTTTGTATATATTATTATAGTGTACTGTGCTCTGTATATATTATTATAGTGCACTGTGCTTTGTATATATTATTATAGTGTACTGTGCTTTGTATATATTATTATAGTGCACTGTGCTCTGTATATATTATTATAGTGTACTGTGCTCTGTATATATTATTATAGTGTACTGTGCTCTGTATATATTATTATAGTGCACTGTGCACTGTATATATTATTATAGTGTACTGTGCTCTGTATATATTATTATAGTGCACTGTGCTCTGTATATATTATTATAGTGTACTGTGCTCTGTATATATTATTATAGTGTACTGTGCTCTGTATATATTATTATAGTGTACTGTGCTCTGTATATATTATTATAGTGTACTGTGCTTTGTATATATTATTATAGTGCACTGTGCTTTGTATATATTATTATAGTGCACTGTGCTCTGTATATATTATTATAGTGTACTGTGTTCTGTATATATTATTATAGTGTACTGTGCTCTGTATATATTATTATAGTGCACTGTGCTTTGTATATATTATTATACTGCACTGTGCTCTGTATATATTATTATAGTGTACTGTGTTCTGTATATATTATTATAGTGTACTGTGCTCTGTATATATTATTATAGTGCACTGTGCTTTGTATATATTATTATACTGCACTGTGCACTGTATATATTATTATAGTGTACTGTGCTCTGTATATATTATTATAGTGCACTGTGCTCTGTATATATTATTATAGTGTACTGTGCTCTGTATATATTATTATAGTGCACTGTGCTCTGTATATATTATTATAGTGCACTGTGCTCTGTATATATTATTATAGTGTACTGTGCTCTGTATATATTATTATAGTGCACTGTGCTCTGTATATATTATTATAGTGTACTGTGTTCTGTATATATTATTATAGTGTACTGTGCTCTGTATATATTATTATAGTGCACTGTGCTTTGTATATATTATTATACTGCACTGTGCTCTGTATATATTATTATAGTGTACTGTGCTCTGTATATATTATAGTGTATTGTGCTCAGTATATATTATTATATTGCACTGTGCTCTGTATATATTATTATAGTGTACTGTGTTCTGTATATATTATTATAGTGTACTGTGCTCTGTATATATTATTATAGTGCACTGTGCTCTGTATATATTATTATAGTGTACTGTGCTCTGTATATATTATTATAGTGTACTGTGCTCTGTATATATTATTATAGTGTACTGTGCTCTGTATATATTATTATAGTGTACTGTGCTCTGTATATATTATTATAGTGTACTGTGCTCTGTATATATTATTATACTGCACTGTGCTCTGTATATATTATTATAGTGTATTGTGCTCTGTATATATTATAGTGTATTGTGCTCAGTATATATTATTATATTGCACTGTGCTCTGTATATATTATTATAGTGTACTGTGTTCTGTATATATTATTATAGTGTACTGTGCTCTGTATATATTATTATAGTGTACTGTGCTCTGTATATATTATTATAGTGTACTGTGCTCTGTATATATTATAGTGTACTGTGCTCTGTATATATTATTATAGTGTACTGTGCTTTGTATATATTATAATTATTATAGTGTACTGTGCTTTGTATATATTATTATAGTGCACTGTGCTCTGTATATATTATTATAGTGCACTGTGCTCTGTATATATTATAATAGTGCACTGTGCTCTGTATATATTATTATATTGTACTGTGCTCTGTATATATTATTATAGTGTACTGTGCTCTGTATATATTATTATAGTGCACTGTGCTCTGTATATATTATTATAGTGCACTGTGCTCTGTATATATTATTATAGTGCACTGTGCTCTGTATATATTATTATAGTGCACTGTGCTCTGTATATATTATAATAGTGCACTGTGCTCTGTATATATTATTATATTGTACTGTGCTCTGTATATATTATTATAGTGTACTGTGCTCTGTATATATTATTATAGTGTACTGTGCTCTGTATATATTATTATAGTGTACTGTGTTCTGTATATATTATTATAGTGTACTGTGCTCTGTATATATTATTATAGTGCACTGTGCTCTGTATATATTATTATAGTGCACTGTGCTCTGTATATATTATTATAGTGTACTGTGTTCTGTATATATTATTATAGTGTACTGTGCTCTGTATATATTATTATAGTGTACTGTGCTCTGTATATATTATTATAGTATACTGTGCTCTGTATATATTATTATAGTGTACTGTGCTCTGTATATATTATTATAGTGTACTGTGCTCTGTATATATTATTATAGTGCACTGTGCTCTGTATATATTATTATAGTGTACTGTGTTCTGTATATATTATTATAGTGTACTGTGCTCTGTATATATTATTATAGTGCACTGTGCTCTGTATATATTATTAGTGTACTGTGCTCTGTATATATTATTATAGTGTACTGTGCTCTGTATATAACATTATAGTGCTCTGTGCTTTGTATATATTATTATAGTGTACTGTGCTCTGTATATATTATTATAGTGTACTGTGCTCTGTATATATTATTATAGTGTACTGTGCTCTGTATATATTATTATACTGCACTGTGCTCTGTATATATTATTATAGTGTACTGTGCTCTGTATATATTATTATAGTGTATTGTGCTCAGTATATATTATTATATTGCACTGTGCTCTGTATATATTATTATATTGTACTGTGCTCTGTATATATTATTATAGTGTACTGTGTTCTGTATATATTATTATAGTGTACTGTGTTCTGTATATATTATTATAGTGTACTGTGCTCTGTATATATTATTATAGTGCACTGTGCTCTGTATATATTATTATAGTGTACTGTGCTCTGTATATATTATTATAGTGTACTGTGCTCTGTATATATTATTATAGTGTACTGTGCTCTGTATATAACATTATAGTGCACTGTGCTTTGTATATATTATTATAGTGTACTGTGCTCTGTATACATGTATATTATTATAGTGTACTGTGCTCTGTATATATTATTATACTGCACTGTGCTCTGTATATATTATTATAGTGTACTGTGCTCTGTATATATTATTATAGTGTATTGTGCTCAGTATATATTATTATATTGCACTGTGCTCTGTATATATTATTATAGTGTACTGTGCTCTGTATATATTATTATAGTGTACTGTGTTCTGTATATATTATTATAGTGCACTGTGCTCTGTATATATTATTATAGTGCACTGTGCTCTGTATATATTATTATAGTGTACTGTGCTCTGTATATATTATTATAGTGTACTGTGCTCTGTATATATTATTATAGTGCACTGTGCTCTGTATATATTATTATAGTGCACTGTGCTCTGTATATATTATTATAGTGTACTGTGATCTGTATATATTATTATAGTGCACTGTGCTCTGTATATATTATTATAGTGTACTGTGCTCTGTATATATTATTATAGTGCACTGTGCTCTGTATATATTATTATAGTGTACTGTGCTCTGTATATATTATTATAGTGCACTGTGCTCTGTATATATTATTATAGTGCACTGTGCTCTGTATATATTATTATAGTGTACTGTGCTCTGTATATATTATTATAGTGTACTGTGCTCTGTATATATTATTATAGTGCACTGTGCTCTGTATATATTATTATAGTGTACTGTGCTCTGTATATATTATTATAGTGTACTGTGCTCTGTATATATTATTATAGTGCACTGTGCTCTGTATATATTATTATAGTGTACTGTGCTCTGTATATATTATTATAGTGCACTGTGCTTTGTATATATTATTATAGTGCACTGTGCTCTGTATATATTATTATAGTGCACTGTGCTCTGTATATATTATTATAGTGCACTGTGCTCTGTATATATTATTATAGTGTACTGTGCTCTGTATATATTATTATAGTGTACTGTGCTCTGTATATATTATTATAGTGCACTGTGCTTTGTATATATTATTATAGTGCACTGTGCTCTGTATATATTATTATAGTGTACTGTGCTCTGTATATATTATTATAGTGCACTGTGCTCTGTATATATTATTATAGTGCACTGTGCTCTGTATATATTATTATAGTGCACTGTGCTCTGTATATATTATTATAGTGCACTGTGCTCTGTATATATTATTATAGTGTACTGTGCTCTGTATATATTATTATAGTGCACTATGCTCTGTATATATTATTATAGTGCACTGTGCTTTGTATATATTATTATAGTGCACTGTGCTCTGTATATATTATTATAGTGCACTGTGCTCTGTATATATTATTATAGTGCACTGTGCTCTGTATATATTATTATAGTGCACTGTGCTCTGTATATATTATTATAGTGCACTGTGCTCTGTATATATTATTATAGTGCACTGTGCTCTGTATATATTATTATAGTGTACTGTGCTCTGTATATATTATTATAGTGCACTGTGCTCTGTATATATTATTATAGTGCACTATGCTCTGTATATATTATTATAGTGCACTGTGCTCTGTATATATTATTATAGTGCACTGTGTTCTGTATATATTATTATAGTGCACTGTGCTCTGTATATATTATAGTGCACTGTGCTCTGTATATATTATTATAGTGTACTGTGCTCTGTATATATTATAGTGCACTGTGCTCTGTATATATTATTATAGTGCACTGTGCTCTGTATATATTATTATAGTGCACTGTGCTCTGTATATATTATTATAGTGTACTGTGCTCTGTATATATTATTATAGTGTACTGTGCTCTGTATATATTATTATAGTGCACTGTGCTCTGTATGTATTATTATAGTGCACTGTGCTCTGTATATATTATAGTGCACTGTGCTCTGTATATATTATTATAGTGCACTGTGCTCTGTATATATTATTATAGTGTACTGTGCTCTGTATATATTATTATAGTGCACTGTGCTCTGTATATATTATTATAGTGCACTGTGCTCTGTATATATTATTATAGTGTACTGTGCTCTGTATATATTATTATAGTGTACTGTGCTCTGTATATATTATTATAGTGCACTGTGCTCTGTATATATTATTATAGTGCACTGTATATATTATTATAGTGTTCTGTATATATTATTATAGTGCACTGTGCTTTGTATATATTATTATAGTGCACTGTGCTCTGTATATATTATTATAGTGTACTGTGTTCTGTATATATTATTATAGTGTACTGTGCTCTGTATATATTATTATAGTGCACTGTGCTCTGTATATATTATTATAGTGCACTGTGCTCTGTATATATTATTATAGTGTACTGTGCTCTGTATATATTATTATAGTGCACTGTGCTCTGTATATATTATTATAGTGTACTGTGCTCTGTATATATTATTATAGTGTACTGTGCTCTGTATATATTATTATAGTGTACTGTGCTCTGTATATATTATTATAGTGCACTGTGCTCTGTATATATTATTATAGTGTACTGTGCTCTGTATATATTATTATAGTGCACTGTGCTTTGTATATATTATTATAGTGTACTGTGCTCTGTATATATTATTATAGTGTACTGTGCTCTGTATATATTATTATAGTGCACTGTGCTCTGTATATATTATTATAGTGTACTGTGCTCTGTATATATTATTATAGTGCACTGTGCTCTGTATATATTATTATAGTGTACTGTGCTCTGTATATATTATTATAGTGCACTGTGCTCTGTATATATTATTATAGTGTACTGTGCTCTGTATATATTATTATAGTGCACTGTGCTTTGTATATATTATTATAGTGTACTGTGCTCTGTATATATTATTATAGTGTACTGTGCTCTGTATATATTATTATAGTGTACTGTGCTCTGTATATATTATTATAGTGCACTGTGCTCTGTATATATTATTATAGTGTACTGTGCTCTGTATATATTATTATAGTGCACTGTGCTTTGTATATATTATTATAGTGCACTGTGCTCTGTATATATTATTATAGTGCACTGTGCTCTGTATATATTATTATAGTGTACTGTGCTCTGTATATATTATTATAGTGTACTGTGCTCTGTATATATTATTATAGTGTACTGTGCTCTGTATATATTATTATAGTGCACTGTGCTCTGTATATATTATTATAGTGTACTGTGCTCTGTATATATTATTATAGTGTACTGTGCTCTGTATATATTATTATAGTGCACTGTGCTCTGTATATATTATTATAGTGCACTGTGCTCTGTATATATTATTATAGTGTACTGTGCTCTGTATATATTATTATAGTGTACTGTGCTCTGTATATATTATTATAGTGCACTGTGCTCTGTATATATTATTATAGTGCACTGTGCTCTGTATATATTATTATAGTGCACTGTGCACTGTATATATTATTATAGTGCACTGTGCTCTGTATATATTATTATATTGCACTGTGCTCTGTATATATTATAGTGCACTGTATATATTATAGTGCACTGTGCTCTGTATATATTATTATAGTGTACTGTGCTCTGTATATATTATTATAGTGCACTGTGCTCTGTATATATTATTATAGTGTACTGTGCTCTGTATATATTATTATAGTGCACTGTGCTCTGTATATATTATTATAGTGTACTGTGCTCTGTATATATTATTATAGTGTACTGTGCTCTGTATATATTATTATAGTGTACTGTGCTCTGTATATATTATTATAGTGCACTGTGCTCTGTATATATTATTATAGTGTACTGTGCTCTGTATATATTATTATAGTGCACTGTGCTTTGTATATATTATTATAGTGTACTGTGCTCTGTATATATTATTATATTGCACTGTGCTCTGTATATATTATTATAGTGTACTGTGCTCTGTATATATTATTATAGTGCACTGTGCACTGTATATATTATTATAGTGCACTGTGCTCTGTATATATTATTATATTGCACTGTGCTCTGTATATATTATTATAGTGTACTGTGCTCTGTATATATTATTATAGTGCACTGTGCTCTGTATATATTATTATAGTGCACTGTGCTCTGTATATATTATTATAGTGCACTGTGCACTGTATATATTATTATAGTGCACTGTGCTCTGTATATATTATTATATTGCACTGTGCTCTGTATATATTATAGTGCACTGTATATATTATAGTGCACTGTGCTCTGTATATATTATTATAGTGTACTGTGCTCTGTATATATTATTATAGTGCACTGTGCTCTGTATATATTATTATAGTGTACTGTGCTCTGTATATATTATTATAGTGCACTGTGCTCTGTATATATTATTATAGTGTACTGTGCTCTGTATATATTATTATAGTGTACTGTGCTCTGTATATATTATTATAGTGTACTGTGCTCTGTATATATTATTATAGTGCACTGTGCTCTGTATATATTATTATAGTGTACTGTGCTCTGTATATATTATTATAGTGCACTGTGCTTTGTATATATTATTATAGTGTACTGTGCTCTGTATATATTATTATAGTGTACTGTGCTCTGTATATATTATTATAGTGTACTGTGCTCTGTATATATTATTATAGTGCACTGTGCTCTGTATATATTATTATAGTGTACTGTGCTCTGTATATATTATTATAGTGCACTGTGCTTTGTATATATTATTATAGTGTACTGTGCTCTGTATATATTATTATAGTGCACTGTGCTCTGTATATATTATTATAGTGTACTGTGCTCTGTATATATTATTATAGTGTACTGTGCTCTGTATATATTATTATAGTGCACTGTGCTCTGTATATATTATTATAGTGTACTGTGCTCTGTATATATTATTATAGTGCACTGTGCTTTGTATATATTATTATAGTGCACTGTGCTCTGTATATATTATTATAGTGCACTGTGTTCTGTATATATTATTATAGTGCACTGTGCTCTGTATATATTATTATAGTGTACTGTGCTCTGTATATATTATTATAGTGTACTGTGCTCTGTATATATTATTATAGTGTACTGTGCTCTGTATATATTATTATAGTGCACTGTGCTCTGTATATATTATTATAGTGTACTGTGCTCTGTATATATTATTATAGTGTACTGTGCTATGTATATATTATTATAGTGCACTGTGCTCTGTATATATTATTATAGTGCACTGTGCTCTGTATATATTATTATAGTGCACTGTGCTCTGTATACATTATTATAGTGTACTGTGCTCTGTATATATTATTATAGTGCACTGTGCTCTGTATATATTATTATAGTGCACTGTGCTTTGTATATATTATTATAGTGCACTGTGCTCTGTATATATTATTATATTGCACTGTGCTCTGTATATATTATAATAGCGCACTGTATATATTATTATAGTGCACTGTGCTCTGTATATATTATTATAGTGTACTGTGCTCTGTATATATTATTATAGTGTACTGTGCTCTGTATATATTATTATAGTGTACTGTGCTCTATATATTATTATAGTGTACTGTGCTCTGTATATATTATTATAGTGCACTGTTCTTTGTATATATTATTATAGTGCACTGTGCTCTGTATATATTATAATAGTGCACTGTGTATATTATAGTGCACTGTGCTCTGTATATATTATTATATTGCACTGTGCTTTGTATATATTATTATAGTGCACTGTATATATTATTATAGTGTACTGTGCTCTGTATATATTATTATAGTGTACTGTGCTCTGTATATATTATTATAGTGTACTGTGCTCTGTATATATTATTATAGTGCACTGTGCTCTGTATATATTATTATAGTGTACTGTGCTCTGTATATATTATTATAGTGCACTGTGCTCTGTATATATTATTATAGTGCACTGTGCTTTGTATATATTATTATAGTGCACTGTGCTCTGTATATATTATTATATTGCACTGTGCTCTGTATATATCATAATAGTGCACTGTATATATTATTATAGTGCACTGTGCTCTGTATACATTATTATATTGCACTGTGCTCTGTATATATTATTATAGTGCACTGTGCTCTGTATATATTATTATAGTGTACTGTGCTCTGTATATATTATTATAGTGCACTGTGCTCTGTATATATTATTATAGTGCACTGTGCTTTGTATATATTATTATAGTGCACTGTGCTCTGTATATATTATTATAGTGCACTGTGCTCTGTATATATTATTATAGTGTACTGTGCTCTGTATATATTATTATAGTGTACTGTGCTCTGTATATATTATTATAGTGCACTGTATATATTATTATAGTGTACTGTGCTCTGTATATATTATTATAGTGTACTGTGCTCTGTATATATTATTATAGTGCACTGTGCTCTGTATATATTATTATAGTGCACTGTGCTCTGTATATATTATTATAGTGCACTGTATATATTATTATAGTGCTCTGTATATATTATTGTGTACTGTGCTCTGTATATATTATTGTGTACTGTGCTCTGTATATATTATTATAGTGCACTGTGCTCTGTATATATTATTATAGTGTACTGTGCTCTGTATATATTATTATAGTGCACTGTGCTCTGTATATATTATTATAGTGTACTGTGCTCTGTATATATTATTATAGTGCACTGTGCTCTGTATATATTATTATAGTGCACTGTGCTCTGTATATATTATTATAGTGCACTGTGCTCTGTATATATTATTATAGTGCACTGTGCTCTGTATATATTATTATAGTGTACTGTGCTCTGTATATATTATTATAGTGCACTGTGCTCTGTATATATTATTATAGTGCACTGTGCTCTGTATATATTATTATAGTGCACTGTGCTCTGTATATATTATTATAGTGTACTGTGCTCTGTATATATTATTATAGTGCACTGTGCTCTGTATATATTATTATAGTGCACTGTGCTCTGTATATATTATTATAGTGCACTGTGCTCTGTATATATTATTATAGTGCACTGTGCTCTGTATATATTATTATAGTGCACTGTGCTCTGTATATATTATTATAGTGTACTGTGCTCTGTATATATTATTATAGTGTACTGTACAATGTATATATTATTATAGTGCACTGTGCTCTGTATATATTATTATAGTGCACTGTGCTCTGTATATATTATTATAGTGTACTGTGCTCTGTATATATTATTATAGTGCACTGTGCTCTGTATATAATATTATAGTGTACTGTGCTCTGTATATATTATTATAGTGCACTGTGCTTTGTATATATTATTATAGTGCACTGTGCTCTGTATATATTATTATAGTGCACTGTGCTCTGTATATATTATTATAGTGTACTGTGCTCTGTATATATTATTATAGTGCACTATGCTCTGTATATATTATTACAGTGCACTGTGCTCTGTATATATTATTATAGTGTACTGTGTTCTGTATATATTATTATAGTGTACTGTGCTCTGTATATATTATTATAGTGTACTGTGCTCTGTATATATTATTATAGTGTACTGTGCTCTGTATATATTATTATAGTGTACTGTGCTCTGTATATATTATTATAGTGCACTATGCTCTGTATATATTATTATAGTGCACTGTGCTCTGTATATATTATTATAGTGTACTGTGTTCTGTATATATTATTATAGTGTACTGTGTTCTGTATATATTATTATAGTGTACTGTGCTCTGTATATATTATTATAGTGTACTGTGCTCTGTATATATTATTATAGTGTACTGTGCTCTGTATATATTATTATAGTGCACTGTGCTCTGTATATATTATTATAGTGCACTGTGCTCTGTATATATTATTATAGTGCACTGTGCTTTGTATATATTATTATAGTGCACTGTATATATTATTATAGTGTACTGTGCTCTGTATATATTATTATAGTGTACTGTGCTCTGTATATATTGCAGAAACAGTTTGTAAATATGACATACAGTTTGTTATAAACACATTTTAAGCAGCTGCAATGGTTTACACTTCCAAGTAATGGTATCTAGTGGCCCAACTCTGCTCATGAGAGAATCAAAGAAAGCTTAGAAAGAACTCCCATGTGCTGAGAGTATTGGAGACACATTAAATATAATTCGAAATTACTTAGCTGAAAACTAATTATGCAAATCAGAAAATTAATATGACCAGATTTGAGTGTAAAACTAATGAGGTCTGCGCAATGTAACAGAACCAAAAAATTATGAATTATTATGCTTATTAGGGAATTAATATGAACAGATTTTTACCCCAAACTAATTAGGTTTGTACATTGTCCTAGAGCATCTTTGTACTAAGTTTCATTGAAATGGAATAATTAACACCGCGAAAACTCCAAAATTTCGACCCCTCTAAAAATTTGACCGCCTATTTATTTGCCGGGTTTCGGTGTTTTATTTACCTCCAAATTTTCGACTCCACTAAAAATTGCCGACTCATTCTTATTCGAAAATTGCGACCAGTTTTAGTTTTCCCCCAAACGAAAAAAAAAACGATGTGAGCGTTCAAACGGGACCTTCCTCGACGGCATGAATCCGGGTTTCTGATTGACTGAGAGATTTTTATTTTATTGGTAACGAAAATATATTCTAAATAAACGAAGTTTCAAATAAAAACGAACACAAAAATCTCGGCATGCTGCGTTTCTGAATTGTTGATTATTACTGTACTCAGTAGTGATTATAATAATGTACACAAAATAAATTTGTTGAATGGTTATGAAATACAAATAAAAGTCAACTTAGTTTCATCGTAAGCAAATGATTCCGGTCTCGTATAAACGTTTGATGCTGTAGGATATCCGCCATGTTCTCTTAGGTCAAATAGGTCAAATCGCTAATTAACCAATCAAAAAGCTGGATGATGCGAAAACGGCATGATTTTTTTTAAATAAAAAAATTAGTTGTTTTTAAAAAATAAACTGGTCATCTGAAGAATAATTTAACATTGTTCACAGTGATAACAGCTCATTCTCGAAAGGAAGCTTACCCGCTCACGCTAGTCACGATAAAAATCATACACGTGTACTCTTGAATAGACAGACGTCAATGACTACGGTAAAACTTAGACTCTATTTTAGCCGGCAGGATTGATTGAAATGTCCGAAAAATGACGCCAAAATACACCTTAAAAGTCCCATTTTATTTTCTTAAATCCCATTATATTTTTTAATCCAAGGGCGATTTTACGGCAGAATTTGGTCCCTCAAATCACCGGTACGGTGCTCAAATAAGGGACACGTGAGCTTTGATTCTAACCGGATACATTGCACTGGGTCGGGGAGATCGTTTGCTAAACTTCCATGTATCTTTTGTCCAATGGGTACCTGTACTTCGAACATTCACAAGTTTTCCTAGGTAGTGCGAGACAGCTTTGTCTTTTGACCTATTAGTTTTGTGCTGACCTCTTCTCCGCGTCTTGATGTTTTGTTTTGCTTGTCATAATACTCACTGATTGATGACTTTGTTTAGATTTTGAGTTACAACTCGGCCACGACCTTTGCTTTTACCGTGAAACATGAGGAAGTTCACGTCAATTGACGGACATTGCATTTTTTAAAAACTAATGAAGCACACTGTCTATCATCCCCATTTTTTTTTGCTGATTTCTATTCTGAAAAATTCGACCGTCCGAAAATGCACCTTAATTTTGACTCTAAAAACACGTCACATTTCTAACACAAATTATTTAAAACCAGTCGAAATTTTGGAGTTTTTACGGTACTTTAGATATCAGTGTGAAAGATTAAAATTGGTTAATTATGCAAATTAGGTAATTAATATGTACAGATTTTAACCCACAATTATTCAGGTCTGTCTATTGTCCTACAGCATCCATGTACATTCATTGATATGTGATGTATAGTACCTGAGATATCAGTGTGAAAGTTGGTTAATTATGCAAATTAGGTGATTAATATGCACAAATATTTACCGGAAACTAATTGGGTCTGCATAATTCTAGATTCATTGAAATATGATGATTAGTACTTTAGATATCAGTAGAAAAGCTGAAAATTAATTATGCAAATTAGGTAATTAATATGCACAATTATTTACCCTAAAACTAATCAGGTCTCTGCATAGTCCTAAAGGATCTATGTACCAAGTTTCATTGAAATGCGATGATTAGTACTTGAGATACCCGTGGAAAAGCTGAAAATTAACTAATTATGCAAATTAGGTGATTAATATGCACAAATATTTATCGAAAACAATCAATCTCTGCATAGTCCTTGAGTATGTAAGTACCAAGTTTCATTGAAATGTAATGCTAACTACTTATATCAAATGCTGAAAATTAATTAATTATGCAAATTAGGTAATTAATATGTACTGATATTACCATAAAAACTATCAGGTCTGTGCAGTGTCGTATGACATCTATGTACCAAGTTTCATTGAAATGTGATGATTAGTACTTGAGATATCAGTGGAAAAACCGAAAATTGACTAATCATTATGCAAATTAGGTAATTAGTATCCACGGATTATTACCAAAAACTAATCAAAACCTAGCATTAGTTCAGAGCATCTATGTACCAAGTTTCATCAAAATCCAATGAGTGGTTGTTTAGATATCAGTGGAACAGTCATGGAACCAGTAAAAAATAGCTAATTATCATGCAAATTAGGTAATTAATATGCACGGATTTTTACCAAAAATTAATCAAATCTGCGCATATGTTCAGAGCATCTATGTACCAAGTTTCATCAAAATCCAATGAGTGGTTCTTTAGATATCAGTGGAACAGTCATAGAACAGCTAAAAATTAGCTAATTATCATGCAAATTAGGTAATTAACGAGCATGGATTTTTACCAAAACCTAATCAAATCTGCGCATTGGCCCAGAGCATCTATGCACCAAGTTTCATCAAAAACCAATGTATGGTTCTTGAGATAGCAGTGGAACAGTCGGACACACATACACACATACACACATACACACATACACACATACACACATACAGACACACTAACTGCAAAGACTCCCATTTTGTGCTTCGCACATGGGAGTCAAAAAGTATATAAATAAATTTTGAAAGACAGGCAAGTTTGCTAACTGAATATAAATTTGCATTTTCACACTATGTAATGTGACTCTGACGTTATAAACATAAAACATTACAGATAATTTGAGAAGGTTGAAATGGTCATTAGCCAATCAATTGATGATTGAATATCTTTAAAACCTTGCACTCAAATTATTTTGTAGAAGATATTCGGACATGGAATGAGGAAATAATGAGCAAAATGGCAATAACCTCAGTATAAGGGGGCTAAATAAAACATTCAGAAAGGATTATAAATTAAGAGGTAAGAACAATGAAAATAAATAGTTAATAAAAAAAAAGGACAATCGACTCACCCTGCAACTACAATGAAGAAGTCAAGTCGATTCCAAGTCTCTGCTAAATAGCACTTTTTGCCATAAAAGCCCATAGCTAGTACCTTGACAATCATCTCGGCTGCAAAGAACGCAAAGATAAAATGATCAAATCCTTCCAGTATCTTGCAGCGTTGTGTGTCACAAACAATGTCTTCACAAGGCTGGAACATTCCCAGTGTTATGCAGTTGAGTATGATCACCATCATGCTCATCCTTTCAAACCAAGTGTAATGCCATTAAGGAAAATTGGTGGCACAAGTTGTTGTAAAACAAAATCAAAAATGTTAATGGGTTACAGAAAGATGTGTACCATGAACATGTGCATGTCTGAGATTATGAAATAAGTAAGTAATAGACAAGTTTTAAGTTTTGCTGTTACGTTAGAAACTTGCATACTCTGCATACTTGCATGTCATCTGTATAGGAGGGGGTTGCCAGGAACCAGCGAATAAATTGCATACGCTAGAAATTAACTCCCCATTCTTGCACAAAACCGACTAATGATGTTATAACTCTAAAACACATCTAATATAAGACTTTTAAAACAAATCATCATTTCAGTGTTCTTTAATAACTATTACTATATTGTTCTCACCCACATCCCATGAAAATAGATTTGAGGTAATTTTTCATGAACCTATACAATTAACGTCAAGACAACTCCTTGTTTTCTATTTTCAAACAATTCTTCCAACAAAATTTATAAAAATGAGCAGCAAATAATGGAACAGCCTTTATTGATGGATGCTTGATTTGATTAATAGAGAATACACAGTTGTATTTGACAGTGCACAGTAGAAAAGGTCACTCGCTCTACAATATAAATACACTATATAGATGCAATGACAGTAATGAAGACAGTTTCATCATGTGTTGTTCCACATCCCATTGGCATAGAAACCACCAACCACGATGGTAGTTCCCAAAGGGAGGTCAAAAATGAAAACAAGCAGCCTGTCGGCTAAGATAGCTCCGCTGTTAGCAATGCACATTGCAATTAAAGAACAGAAGATATCATTAGAAAATGAACAAAATGTATAGTATCAAAGCAACAGGAAAATATCACTTTTCACCAAAAATAATCATCAAAATTAGATAATTGAAGATATCACCACGAAATTGACAAATCTGAAAGTGTTCCACATGTTGTACCTATATATGTAATATAACAGCAATCAGACTTGCTGTTTTCAACAAGTCAAAAATATCACTTTTTACCAAAAGTTAAAAAAATATTCACCAAAATTAGAGAATTAAAGATATCATGAAATGAACAAATCTGAGAGAGGACAACATGTAGTACCTATATATGTAATATCAAAGCAATTGGACTTGTGGTTTTTAACAAGAAGTCGAAAATATCACTTTTTACCAAAAATATTCACCAAAATTGGAGAATTGAAGATATCATTACAAAATGAACAAATCTGAGAGAGGTACACATAGAGTATCTATATATGTAATATCAAAGCAATTGGACTTGTGGTTATTAACAAGAAGTCGAAAATATCACTTTTTACCAAAAATGACAAAAATATCCACCAAAATTAGAGAATTGAAGATATGATCATGAAATGAACAAATCTGAGAGAGGTCTATCCAAGGTACATATACACCAAGTATCAAAGCATTCAGGCTTGTAGTTTTCAAGAAGAAGTCGAAAAAGTAAAACATTGACACAGACGACGACGACGGACAATCACTCATATGATAAGCTTTGCTCAACAAAATCGACAGCGGACCTACAAAATTATTAATATAGAAAATTAGGTCATCCCAGAGTGCTTGTGTTATGTGTGTGTGACTGTCATCCCAGAGTGCTTGTTTTATGTGTGTATGACTGTCATCCCAGAGTGCTTGTGTTATACGTGTGACTGTCATCCAAGAGTGCTTGTGTTATGTGTGTACGACTGTCATCACACAGTGCTTGTGTTATGTGTGTATGACTGTCATCACACAGTGCTTGTGTTATGTGTGTATGACTGTCATCCAAGAGTGCTAGTGTTATGCGTGTGTGACTGTCATCCCAGAGTGCTTGCGTTATACGTGTGACTGTCATCCCAGAGTGCTTGCGTTATGCGTGTGACTGTCATCCCAGAGTGCTTGTGTTATGCGTGTATGACTGTCATCCCAGAGTGCTTGCGTTATACGTGCAACTGTCATCACAGAGTGCTAGTGTTATGCGTGTGACTGTCATCCAAGAGTGCTAGTGTTATGCGTGTGACTGTCATCCAAGAGTGCTAGTGTTATGCGTGTGACTGTCATCCAAGAGTGCTAGTGTTATGCGTGTGACTGTCATCCAAGAGTGCTAGTGTTATGCGTGTGACTGTCATCCAAGAGTGCTAGTGTTGTGCGTGTGACTGTCATCCAAGAGTGCTAGTGTTATGCGTGTGACTGTCATCCAAGAGTGCTAGTGTTATGCGTGTGACTGTCATCCAAGAGTGCTAGTGTTGTGCGTGTGACTGTCATCCAAGAGTGCTAGTGTTATGCGTGTGACTGTCATCCCAGAGTGCTTGTGTTATGCGTGTATGACTGTCATCCCAGAGTGCTTGCGTTATACGTGCAACTGTCATCACAGAGTGCTTGTGTTATGTGTGTATGACTGTCATCCAAGAGTGCTAGTGTTATACGTGTGACTGTCATCCCAGAGTGCTTGTGTTATGCGTGTGACTGTCATCCCAGAGTGCTTGTGTTATGCGTGTATGACTGTCATCCCAGAGTGCTTGTGTTATACGTGCAACTGTCATCACAGAGTGCTAGTGTTATGCGTGTGACTGTCATCCAAGAGTGCTAGTGTTGTGTGTGACTGTCATCCCAGAGTGCTTGTGTTATGCGTGCAACTGTCATCACAGAGTGCTAGTGTTATGCGTGTGACTGTCATCCAAGAGTGCTAGTGTTATGCGTGTGACTGTCATCCAAGAGTGCTAGTGTTATGCGTGTGACTGTCATCCAAGAGTGCTAGTGTTATGCGTGTGACTGTCATCCAAGAGTGCTAGTGTTATGCGTGTGACTGTCATCCAAGAGTGCTAGTGTTGTGCGTGTGACTGTCATCCAAGAGTGCTAGTGTTATGCGTGTATGACTGTCATCCCAGAGTGCTTGTGTTATACGTGCAACTGTCATCACAGAGTGCTAGTGTTATGCGTGTGACTGTCATCCAAGAGTGCCAGTGTTATGCGTGTGACTGTCATCACAGAGTGCTAGTGTTATGCGTGTGACTGTCATCCAAGAGTGCTAGTGTTATGCGTGTGACTGTCATCCCAGAGTGCTTGTGTTATGCGTGTATGACTGTCATCCCAGAGTGCTTGTGTTATACGTGCAACTGTCATCACAGAGTGTTATGCATGTGACTGTCATCCCAGAGTGCTTGTGTTATGCGTGTATGACTGTCATCCCAGAGTGTTATGCGTGTGACTGTCATCCAAGAGTGCCAGTGTTATGCGTGTGACTGTCATCCAAGAGTGCTAGTGTTGTGCGTGTGGCTGTCATCCCAGAGTGCTTGTGTTATGCGTGTGACTGTCATCCCAGAGTGCTTGTGTTATACGTGCAACTGTCATCACAGAGTGCTAGTGTTATGCGTGTGACTGTCATCCAAGAGTGCTAGTGTTGTGTGTGACTGTCATCCCAGAGTGCTTGTGTTATGCGTGCAACTGTCATCACAGAGTGCTAGTGTTATGCGTGTGACTGTCATCCAAGAGTGCTAGTGTTGTGCCTGTGACTGTCATCCCAGAGTGCTTGTGTTATGCGTGTATGACTGTCATCCCAGAGTGCTTGTGTTATGCGTGTGACTGTCATCCAAGAGTGCTAGTGTTGTGCGTGTGACTGTCATCTCAGAGTGCTTGTGTTATGTGTGTGACTGTCATCCCAGAGTGCTTGTGTTATGCGTGTATGACTGTCATCCCAGAGTGTTATGCGTGTGACTGTCATCCCAGAGTGCTTGCGTTATACGTGCAACTGTCATCACAGAGTGCTAGTGTTATGTGTGTGACTGTCATCCAAGAGTGCTAGTGTTATGTGTGTGACTGTCATCCCAGAGTGCTTGTGTTATGTGTGTGACTGTCATCCCAGAGTGCTTGTGTTATGTGTGTGACTGTCATCCCAGAGTGCTTGCGTTATACGTGCAACTGTCATCACAGAGTGCTAGTGTTATGCGTGTGACTGTCATCCAAGAGTGCTAGTGTTGTGCATGTGGCTGTCATCCCAGAGTGCTTGTGTTATGCGTGTTTGACTGTCATCCCAGAGTGCTTGTGTTATACGTGTGACTGTCATCCAAGAGTGTTAGTGTTGTGCGTGTGACTGTCATCCCAGAGTGCTTGTTATACGTGTGACTGTCATCCCAGAGTGCTTGTGTTATGTGTGTATGACTGTCATCCCAGAGTGCTTGCGTTATACGTGTAACTGTCATCACAGAGTGCTAGTGTTATGCGTGTGACTGTCATCCAAGAGTGCTAGTGTTATGCGTGTGACTGTCATCCAAGAGTGCTAGTGTTGTGCGTGTGACTGTCATCCAAGAGTGCTAGTGTTATGCGTGTGACTGTCATCCCAGAGTGCTTGTGTTATGCGTGTATGACTGTCATCCCAGAGTGCTTGCGTTATACGTGCAACTGTCATCACAGAGTGCTTGTGTTATGTGTGTATGACTGTCATCCAAGAGTGCTAGTGTTATACGTGTGACTGTCATCCCAGAGTGCTTGTGTTATGCGTGTGACTGTCATCCCAGAGTGCTTGTGTTATGCGTGTATGACTGTCATCCCAGAGTGCTTGCGTTATACGTGCAACTGTCATCACAGAGTGCTTGTGTTATGTGTGTGACTGTCATCCCAGAGTGCTTGTGTTATGCGTGTATGACTGTCATCCCAGAGTGTTATGCGTGTGACTGTCATCCCAGAGTGCTTGCGTTATACGTGCAACTGTCATCACAGAGTGCTAGTGTTATGCGTGTGACTGTCATCCAAGAGTGCTAGTGTTATGTGTGTGACTGTCATCCCAGAGTGCTTGTGTTATGTGTGTGACTGTCATCCCAGAGTGCTTGCGTTATACGTGCAACTGTCATCACAGAGTGCTAGTGTTATGCGTGTGACTGTCATCCCAGAGTGCTTGTGTTATGTGTGTGACTGTCATCCCAGAGTGCTTGCGTTATACGTGCAACTGTCATCACAGAGTGCTAGTGTTATGCGTGTGACTGTCATCCAAGAGTGCTAGTGTTGTGCATGTGGCTGTCATCCCAGAGTGCTTGTGTTATGCGTGTTTGACTGTCATCCCAGAGTGCTTGTGTTATACGTGTGACTGTCATCCAAGAGTGTTAGTGTTGTGCGTGTGGCTGTCATCCCAGAGTGCTTGTGTTATGCGTGTATGACTGTCATCCCAGAGTGTTAGTGTTGTGCGTGTGACTGTCATCCCAGAGTGCTTGTTATACGTGTGACTGTCATCCCAGAGTGCTTGTGTTATGTGTGTATGACTGTCATCCCAGAGTGCTTGCGTTATACGTGTAACTGTCATCACAGAGTGCTAGTGTTATGCGTGTGACTGTCATCCAAGAGTGCTAGTGTTATGTGTGTGACTGTCATCCCAGAGTGCTTGTGTTATGCGTGTGACTGTCATCCCAGAGTGCTTGTGTTATGCGCGTGACTATCATCCTAGAGTGCTTGTGTTATGCGTGTATGACTGTCATCCCAGAGTGCTTGTGTTATGCGTGGACTGTCATCCAAGAGTGCTAGTGTTGTGCGTGTGACTGTCATCCCAGAGTGCTTGTGTTATGTGTGTGTGACTGTCATCCCAGAGTGTTATGCGTGTGACTGTCATCCAAGAGTGCTAGTGTTGTGCCTGTGACTGTCATCCCAGAGTGCTTGTGTTATGCGTGTATGACTGTCATCCCAGAGTGCTTGTGTTATGCGTGTGACTGTCATCCAAGAGTGCTAGTGTTGTGCGTGTGACTGTCATCTCAGAGTGCTTGTGTTATGTGTGTGACTGTCATCCCAGAGTGCTTGTGTTATGCGTGTATGACTGTCATCCCAGAGTGTTATGCGTGTGACTGTCATCCCAGAGTGCTTGCGTTATACGTGCAACTGTCATCACAGAGTGCTAGTGTTATGTGTGTGACTGTCATCCAAGAGTGCTAGTGTTATGTGTGTGACTGTCATCCCAGAGTGCTTGTGTTATGTGTGTGACTGTCATCCCAGAGTGCTTGTGTTATGTGTGTGACTGTCATCCCAGAGTGCTTGCGTTATACGTGCAACTGTCATCACAGAGTGCTAGTGTTATGCGTGTGACTGTCATCCAAGAGTGCTAGTGTTGTGCATGTGGCTGTCATCCCAGAGTGCTTGTGTTATGCGTGTTTGACTGTCATCCCAGAGTGCTTGTGTTATACGTGTGACTGTCATCCAAGAGTGTTAGTGTTGTGCGTGTGACTGTCATCCCAGAGTGCTTGTTATACGTGTGACTGTCATCCCAGAGTGCTTGTGTTATGTGTGTATGACTGTCATCCCAGAGTGCTTGCGTTATACGTGTAACTGTCATCACAGAGTGCTAGTGTTATGCGTGTGACTGTCATCCAAGAGTGCTAGTGTTATGCGTGTGACTGTCATCCAAGAGTGCTAGTGTTGTGCGTGTGACTGTCATCCAAGAGTGCTAGTGTTATGCGTGTGACTGTCATCCCAGAGTGCTTGTGTTATGCGTGTATGACTGTCATCCCAGAGTGCTTGCGTTATACGTGCAACTGTCATCACAGAGTGCTTGTGTTATGTGTGTATGACTGTCATCCAAGAGTGCTAGTGTTATACGTGTGACTGTCATCCCAGAGTGCTTGTGTTATGCGTGTGACTGTCATCCCAGAGTGCTTGTGTTATGCGTGTATGACTGTCATCCCAGAGTGCTTGCGTTATACGTGCAACTGTCATCACAGAGTGCTTGTGTTATGTGTGTGACTGTCATCCCAGAGTGCTTGTGTTATGCGTGTATGACTGTCATCCCAGAGTGTTATGCGTGTGACTGTCATCCCAGAGTGCTTGCGTTATACGTGCAACTGTCATCACAGAGTGCTAGTGTTATGCGTGTGACTGTCATCCAAGAGTGCTAGTGTTATGTGTGTGACTGTCATCCCAGAGTGCTTGTGTTATGTGTGTGACTGTCATCCCAGAGTGCTTGCGTTATACGTGCAACTGTCATCACAGAGTGCTAGTGTTATGCGTGTGACTGTCATCCCAGAGTGCTTGTGTTATGTGTGTGACTGTCATCCCAGAGTGCTTGCGTTATACGTGCAACTGTCATCACAGAGTGCTAGTGTTATGCGTGTGACTGTCATCCAAGAGTGCTAGTGTTGTGCATGTGGCTGTCATCCCAGAGTGCTTGTGTTATGCGTGTTTGACTGTCATCCCAGAGTGCTTGTGTTATACGTGTGACTGTCATCCAAGAGTGTTAGTGTTGTGCGTGTGGCTGTCATCCCAGAGTGCTTGTGTTATGCGTGTATGACTGTCATCCCAGAGTGTTAGTGTTGTGCGTGTGACTGTCATCCCAGAGTGCTTGTTATACGTGTGACTGTCATCCCAGAGTGCTTGTGTTATGTGTGTATGACTGTCATCCCAGAGTGCTTGCGTTATACGTGTAACTGTCATCACAGAGTGCTAGTGTTATGCGTGTGACTGTCATCCAAGAGTGCTAGTGTTATGTGTGTGACTGTCATCCCAGAGTGCTTGTGTTATGCGTGTGACTGTCATCCCAGAGTGCTTGTGTTATGCGCGTGACTATCATCCTAGAGTGCTTGTGTTATGCGTGTATGACTGTCATCCCAGAGTGCTTGTGTTATGCGTGGACTGTCATCCAAGAGTGCTAGTGTTGTGCGTGTGACTGTCATCCCAGAGTGCTTGTGTTATGTGTGTGTGACTGTCATCCCAGAGTGTTATGCGTGTGACTGTCATCCCAGAGTGCTTGTGTTATGTGTGTGACTGTCATCCCAGAGTGCTTGTGTTATGCGTGTATGACTGTCATCCCAGAGTGTTATGCGTGTGACTGTCATCCCAGAGTGCTTGTGTTATGCGTGTATGACTGTCATCCCAGAGTGTTATGCATGTGACTGTCATCCCAGAGTGCTTGTGTTATGCGTGTATGACTGTCATCCCAGAGTGCTTGTGTTATGCGTGTGACTGTCATCCAAGAGTGCTAGTGTTGTGCGTGTGACTGTCATCCCAGAGTGCTTGTGTTATGTGTGTATGACTGTCATCCCAGAGTGTTATGCGTGTATGACTGTCATCCCAGAGTGCTTGTGTTATGCGTGTATGACTGTCATCCCAGAGTGTTATGCGTGTGACTGTCATCCCAGAGTGCTTGTGTTATGCGTGTATGACTGTCATCCCAGAGTGTTATGCGTGTGACTGTCATCCCAGAGTGCTTGTGTTATGCGTGTGACTGTCATCCAAGAGTGCTAGTGTTATGTGTGTGACTGTCATCCCAGAGTGCTTGTGTTATGCGTGTGACTGTCATCCCAGAGTGCTTGTGTTATGCGCGTGACTGTCATCCTAGAGTGCTTGTGTTATGCGTGTATGACTGTCATCCCAGAGTGCTTGTGTTATGCGTGGACTGTCATCCAAGAGTGCTAGTGTTGTGCGTGTGACTGTCATCCCAGAGTGCTTGTGTTATGTGTGTATGACTGTCATCCCAGAGTGTTATGCGTGTGACTGTCATCCCAGAGTGCTTGTGTTATGTGTGTGACTGTCATCCCAGAGTGCTTGTGTTATGCGTGTATGACTGTCATCCCAGAGTGTTATGCGTGTGACTGTCATCCCAGAGTGCTTGTGTTATGCGTGTATGACTGTCATCCCAGAGTGCTTGTGTTATGCGTGTTTGACTGTCATCCCAGAGTGTTATGCATGTGACTGTCATCCCAGAGTGCTTGTGTTATGCGTGTATGACTGTCATCCCAGAGTGCTTCGGTTATGCGTGTGACTGTCATCCAAGAGTGCTAGTGTTGTGCGTGTGACTGTCATCCCAGAGTGCTTGTGTTATGTGTGTATGACTGTCATCCCAGAGTGCTTGTATTATGCGTGTATGACTGTCATCCTAGAGTGCTTGCGTTATGTGTGTGACTGCTATCCCGAGTGACTGAACCACAGAATTTTATATTGAAGTAAAGCTTGGTTTTCTCTGATGATTATGCCAGCAAAGACTATCATTTAGTTTCAGTGCATTCACTGTTTTCAGGAATTATTCAGAGCTATTTTTGCATTCCTTTAGTAAAAATGTCTTTTTTATCTTTTCACCTACTGCACAATAGCTTTGATGCATTAGAGGAAGCTTAACAATGTCAAACCAAACCTGATCAGACAGTTGCCCAAACACATGACATCAAGCATTTAGTCTGATGAGTTCTGCACACAAAACAGATTATTTTCATCCAGATGAACAAATGGAAATAATTATTTTCATAGTAAGCATGATCACATCATTTGTTTACAACTTACGCCCGTGTATACTGGACATACTTCTTGTTTTTTAAATTAACTTTATCATTCCAATCTTTTTATTTAAAATTATACTTGGGAGACAACACACACTACTTGGTGGACGGCATCAGTGTGATGGTGTTGGTATATGGTCAGTGTGATGGTGTTGGTATATGGTCAGTGTGATGGTGGTGGTATATGGTCAGTGTGATGGTGGTGGTATATGGTCAGTGTAATGTGTTGATATATGGTCAGTGTGATGGTGTTGATATATGGTCAGTGTGATGGTGGTGGTATATGGTCGGTGTGATGGTGGTGGTATATGGTCAGTGTGATGGTGGTGGTATATGGTCAGTGTGATGGTGTTGGTATATGGTCAGTGTGATGGTGTTGGTATATGGTCAGTGTGATGGTGGTATATGGTCAGTGTGATGGTGGTGGTATATGGTCAGTGTGATGGTGTTGGTATATGGTCAGTGTGATGGTGTTGGTTTATGGTCAGTGTGATGGTGTTGGTTTATGGTCAGTGTGATGGTGTTGGTATATGGTCAGTGTGATGGTGGTGGTATATGGTCAGTGTGATGGTGGTGGTATATGGTCAGTGTGATGGTGTTGGTATATGGTCAGTGTGATGGTGTTGGTATATGGTCAGTGTGATGGTGTTGGTATATGGTCAGTGTGATGGTGGTGGTATATGGTCAGTGTGATGGTGGTGGTATATGGTCAGTGTGATGGTGGTGGTATATGGTCAGTGTGATGGTGGTGGTATATGGTCAGTGTGATGGTGGTGGTATATGGTCAGTGTGATGGTGGTGGTATATGGTCAGTGTGATGGTGGTGGTATATGGTCAGTGTGATGGTGCTGGTATATGGTCAGTGTGATGGTGGTGGTATATGGTCAGTGTGATGGTGGTGGTATATGGTCAGTGTGATGGTGGTGGTATATGGTCAGTGTGATGGTGGTGGTATATGGTCAGTGTGATGGTGGTGGTATATGGTCAGTGTGATGGTGGTGGTATATGGTCAGTGTGATGGTGGTGGTATATGGTCAGTGTGATGGTGGTGGTATATGGTCAGTGTGATGGTGGTGGTATATGGTCAGTGTGATGGTGGTGGTATATGGTCAGTGTGATGGTGGTGGTATATGGTCAGTGTGATGGTGCTGGTATATGGTCAGTGTGATGGTGGTGGTATATGGTCAGTGTGATGGTGGTGGTATATGGTCAGTGTGATGGTGGTGGTATATGGTCAGTGTGATGGTGTTGGTATATGGTCAGTGTGATGGTGTTGGTATATAGTCAGTGTGATGGTGGTGGTATATGGTCAGTGTGATGGTGGTGGTATATGGTCAGTGTGATGGTGGTGGTATATGGTCAGTGTGATGGTGGTGGTTTATGTTCAGTGTGGTGGTGGTGGTGGTTTATGGTCAGTGTGATGGTGTTGGTATATGGTCAATGTGATGGTGGTGGTATATGGTCAGTGTGATGGTGTTGGTATATGGTCAGTGTGATGGTGTTGGTATATGGTCAGTGTGGTGGTGGTGGTGGTGGTTTATGGTCAGTGTGATGGTGGTGGTGGTTTATGGTCAGTGTGATGGTGGTGGTATATGGTCAGTGTGATGGTGGTGGTGGTGGTATATGGTCAGTGTGATGGTGGTGGTGGTATATGGTCAGTGTGATGGTGGTGGTATATGGTCAGTGTGATGGTGGTGGTATATGGTCAGTGTGATGGTGGTGGTATATGGTCAGTGTGATGGTGGTGGTATATGGTCAGTGTGATGGTGGTGGTATATGGTCAGTGTGATGGTGTTGGTATATGGTCAGTGTGATGGTGGTGGTATATGGTCAGTGTGATGGTGGTGGTATATGGTTAGTGTGATGGTGGTGGTATATGGTCAGTGTGATGTGTTGGTATATGGTTAGTGTGATGGTGGTGGTATATGGTCAGTGTGATGTGTTGGTATATGGTTAGTGTGATGGTGGTGGTATATGGTCAGTGTGATGGTGGTGGTATATGGTTAGTGTGATGGTGGTGGTATATGGTCAGTGTGATGTGTTGGTATATGGTTAGTGTGATGGTGGTGGTATATGGTCAGTGTGATGGTGGTGGTATATGGTCAGTGTGATGGTGGTGGTGGTGGTATATGGTCAGTCCCAAATAAACATACCGGTAGGTTTATTTTTTCACCAAACAATTCCACCTGGTACATTCTTGTTCGGGATGGTACGTTTATTTTTCTAAATCACAAATATTGATTTAAAAAAAAGAATTATGCAGTTCTCCCATCAAGATCAAAGCTGTGTTGCATTTTCCATGAAGTCGCTGAGCAATGGTACACATTGGTACCCTCCAGCTTTTTGATTGGATAATAAGCAACTTGGCGAACATTGTATAGCATCTAGTGTTTAAATGTGACCGAAATCATTCGCTTATGATGAAACTACGTTGAATTTTACTTGCATTTCATAACAATTCAAAAAAAATATTTTTGTGCATTATTATAATCACTACTGAGTACTAATCAACAATTGCAATACTTTGAAAACAAGTAAGCTATTCTCTTGTGAAATGCAGCATGACCAGATTACACTACCATATCGTGATCATTTACTACTAAGCAGTTTGTTTTTATTCGAAACTTCTTTTTGAATATACTTTTCGTTATCAACAAAATAAAATAAAAAAATGCATATTAATTATAAATTAAGTATTTTTTGTTGTCATGTGAAAAAATTTTTCGATTCACCAAATTAAGGCCTTTCACCTTTGAAATCGAGTATCTTGCTTTTCGCCAGCCATGAAGGTCACATTAGACGAACTTGATTGATGCTGCCGACAATCTCGTGCATTTTTATTGGTGCACAGCGGCACGCAAATCGAGAAAAATATTGTCCTGTTGCAACATTTTCGGGCAATATGTCACCATTTTAGCGTGACTTGAGATGCATCATCTGACTCGAAATGCATCATTTGTTGTCCATTTATATTCCTAATTACAAGGGACAGTGTAAAGTTTGAATATACACCTGTTAGAAGCAAAGCAACAATTTACCGGTCATTTTGGAAATTTTCTGGGTGGTATGTTTATTTGGGAAATGAGATTATATGATTATTGTCATTGTCAGTGTGTGATAGCAGGGCAAAGATATATGATCAGTGTATGTCAACTGCAGAAGATTGAGATCACATGGCTGCGAGATATTTAACTTTAGTGTACTCAGTTGGTAGGTCACAATTGAAAAGGCATAATATGGAAATTACACTGCTGGGATGTATTACAAGTAAAGAATGATCTTTGTACATGTATATTACAGAAAATAAGAAACATCCAATAATAATTCTACTAATGTTGGTCTAGACATTAAGAAGCCTGAATAAAGTCAGAACCTTGTAAGCATAGCTCATTTACGGCATGACTGTTACGAGCCTTGTAAGAGCCACCAACAAACATACATGCCTATATAGATACTCTCGTTAAGTTAATAATACATTTTAGACAAATTACAGAACGATACCACATCTGATCCCACTGATAAGTAACTTTTCTCTGACCACTTAGCCGGTCATTAAATTGCTTTTTAAGGCTGGCCAATCAGACCAAAAACAAATCGAGTAATTTGAGATGAGATTTGCATGCAGCCAAACTGTGGTAAAAATGTAATAAAAGAAACTGATTTTTATTATTACATTGTAGTTATCAAATATATGAATTTCAAGAAGAAGATATCTATGTCTAAAAAGGAATTTATACGAGAGACTCATCTACCTTGTTAATATTGTTAATATATACATTGTAATTTACTGATGACTCTTTCTTTTGTAAGCACAATATTAATTCTGTCAGTTTTGAAATATTTTCTATATAATATCAATACTAGTGATTCAATCATTTATTTATAATTAGTGAATGTATATCAATTTAGCTAAAAGTTGAAGTATTCCCAATTCAGAAAAAAATGACAGAGAATTGATATTTTCGCCAAAAAGCTTAATGATTTTTAAAATATACAAACTGCATCAACAGTCAAATCAGTATGAATTGTGAAAATGTTCAGTTCAAATAAAAAATAAAAGTAAATACATACAATGTACTGGCAAATATGAATTGAAAAATCTGTATATGAAGGAAAGAAGACAAACTGTTGAACTCTGGTGACCTTGCTCTTGTTGTATATAATATTATTTCCTTTATCATAGTTTGTTTCATTGCCATTAATATTATTACAAGATAAATGATTTGCTTCATTGAACACGTACAACAATGCATATTCCTACTGGGATAATTTACCTTTGAATGTGTATTACCAGTGATCAGTCAAGTAGAAACATTCGAAAAATATTTTATAAGATTTTCTCAATTTTTGCATGATATTTTCACACAGGACATCTGTCATTCATTCATTGTTGTGCCTACAATAACAATTATTAAACGACGATGACAACAACACTGACGACAGACATTTTTCCATTAATATACCTTTCCCTTCCATCTTTGATGATACAGGCAAAAATCTCAAAAGTGAATATTCGTGGTATGTGGTATATTTTAAGTCTAATCGAACCGGCAGTGGGAATTTGTTAGTACCAAACATATTTTAGTATAAGGTAGTAACAACTTGTCAATAATTATGGGATTATTTGTAAGCATAAGATTGTTATGTGAACTTCGTTCATTAATGTAATACTGTGCGATGACACTATTTTCAGGGCCTAACTGATTCAGACTCCTATATTGACTATGTCCAGGGCTGTTTACTAGTACAAACCTACTTACTTGTCAGTGTCTGACTGTTATATACAGCCCAGAACACGTCAGAATAGTGAAAAAACAGTCAGCAAATGTCAGTTGCCCGTGCCTTGAGAGACGGCTACAGAACCAAAACAATCTGTCAGCCTTCGCCGCCCACAGCATTGATATGATTTTACATTGCATAGAAATGAACACTAAATGTAGCTATCCCGGTCAGCAATAGAATCAACAATCTTCATGAGTGATGTAACTGGTACATGTATTTCCACCTATTTGCTTAGTGGTCCGTACGTGAATGTTGTCAAGTTTGAGTGTGTTTTGACGTACATGAACATTATTGCTACAATTTTGGGCTTTAAGATGTTTTATATTTACCCAAAACAACAACAAACCTGAAACAAAAGTAGCCGCAAAACGATACAAATTATATGACATATGTAATTATATGCATCAATGATACACCTTAATGAGAATTAGTGTTATTATTAATGAAAATATTTGTTCACAACTTTATAAACTGGCATGGAAATTCTCACCACCTAAGCAAATTAACATAATTTTGTTTACTTTGTACGTGTACTATGATTGCAAATTTTAATACATAAACACGCAAAATATTTATCATAAAATCTGGACAAAAAATGTATGCATTATTTTTCCATGCTATAAGACATTTCCCCTATCTGTGTTAGTTGATATTTTACTATAAGGTAGTAAGAATGCATATACGTTAACTGGGTTGTATATATCCAAGCTAGTTTCTAGTGCAGCCTCGCACATTACTCGCAAGTTATAAAATTGGTATACGTTAACTCGGATGTAACAGAAGTAAGTAAAAGTTACATCCCAGTAAGTAAAAGAACTAATGTTTTAATTGGTCATAAAAGGGCTGGAGGAGAACACTTACTGTCCGTCAATTACTGAGATACAACAGGTGACAGACGCCTGAGGGGGTGTCAAATCGCGACTTTACATACTCCTTGGTCAGTATGCCTTTGATTTAGGCGAGGGTTCTCCGAACCCGCCTATTCACATAGTTCATAACCACCATAGACTCCGGTCAGTCAAAATGACTATTTTGAACTGTAGGCATGCCGGTGATGGAGAGATAGAATCTAGGTCAGGGTAAGCCCTATGACCCCAAGATTCTTTTATCCTATGCGTCATGAACTCACGTGACCGAGGCCACATGGCAGCGCCATAGGCGGCCGTACAATCACTCTGGTTCCTTTCTCCCCACCTCGAGGACTTAGACCAACGCTACGGAAAGAGTGGGGTGGTTGGGGGGCCCCAGAGTCTATGGTGGGTATGAACTATGTGAATAGGCCTAAATTCACTACGTTCAATTACCCACCATAGACTCCAGTCAGTCAAAATGACTATTTTAAACTGCAGATAGGTAGCGGGTTTCCCGAGCAAACAGAAAAAATTATGAAAGTCTTTTCCCAGTCCGGGATGAAAACAAACTATGATCAACTCCATAACGAGTTAAGACCCAAGAAGGGTGGTGTCTTACCATGCCTGTGCTGTCCCGAAGCAAAAAGCCTAAGTGCTGCTATGGTGACAGGATTCGGTGTGCCCGTAAAAAGCTAGACCCCAACTCGATTCCGGGGGTAATAAGCTTGAAATAAGAACCGAAACAGTTCGCATGAGGGCATAGGTCGGAAAGCGAGACCTGGGAGCTTCCAGGAAGTGCTAGTGGTACAGACAATCTGTCTGCAAAAAATGCCGAGACTGACTTATCGCCTATGCGTAGGGACCCTTGTGGTCGTTCGGGCTCGGTCGGTAACCAAAGCCTGACCCGCTACGACAGGGCCTAACCTAAAGAGACCCTGCTCAATAGAGTGAGTGTCTCTTAGGTAGTAGTTGATGAAGACGTTCTACGTTCTCCAGAAGCCTGCCCTCAGAATGTGTTCGAGGGGGGCGCCTGACGCCAGTGCTAGTGAGTTAGCAACCGCAGGGACTTCATGTGCTCGTACTTGGTGCCTCTGCAAAGTCTGTGTTAAGGAGAATAATGTATTATTGACCTCCAGTACAGTCGCAGTAATCCACCTGGAGATGGAAGTCGGGGAGGCCGGCTTATCCTGTTTGCCAGGGCCGTACATAAAAATATGTGTTCCCCATCTGGAAAACCTGGTACGATTGTCGTAGCAACGAGACGCTCGGACGGGGTGGAGAAGCAATTCCTCCTGATCCTCCGGACCAACAATATTTGACAGCCGGGGGATGAAGATCAGTTAAGGATCTATCCTGGGATTTGGTTCTTGGCGAGAAACCCGATTCGTGTCTTTAGTACAACTTGATCGTCCATAAAGGCAGTGCAACCGTCTGCGAAGGACAGTGTGCCGAGCTCTGACCGGCGCCTAACTGAGGCGAGGGCCAGTAGGAAGACTGTTTTCCACGTTAAAAACATGAGTGGTGCTGAAGAGAGAGGCTCAAAATGTGGTTTGCCTAAGGCTGCTAAAACAACCGACAGATCCAAATTGGGCGGGTCCCTTGTACGGGTCCTCGGTCTCTGATTATGAAAAGCAGTAAACAGTCTCCTAATAATAGAACAATCGGCTAGACTTGACCTCAAAGAGTTCTCTACGGCGGGGGACAAGGCTGACCTGTAGCCAACGATCGCTGCGTAGGACAAACCTTCTTCGTCAAACAAGTGGACGAAGAAGTCTAATACCTGGCCGATAGAGGGATTGCATGGATCAATCTCCCTTCCACTACACCAATTGGAGTATGCTCGCCATTTCGAGTCGTAGGCAGCATGGTGGAATCTCTGTTCGCCCTGGCCAGGACGTTGGCAGCCCGCTTAGATAGAACTTTTGTCTGCGCAAGTCTACTGAGAGCATCCATGCGTGTAAATGGTACATTGCTGGGCTTGTTGGTAGTGCACTGTCCGGTTGGAACAGCAAGTCCGGTAAGTCTAGAAGCACTACTGGTGTTTCGACTATCATTTCCAGCAGGAGCGGAAACCAGGCCTTGGTCGGCCAATTGGGCGCCACAACAGTTAATATGCAGGTGGGCTCCTGTCGAAGTTTCTCCAGTACCCGGTGAATTAACGAGAAGAGAGGAAAGACGTACACATCCATGTGGGACTGCCAGACAGTTCCTCACCCCTGGAAGGTGGTGTGCGGTTAGCTCCACATTGTATTCCAGGCACCAAAGGAGAATTTGCTCTACTAGAACCGACAACGATGTGGACCCCCCCCCCTCCTTGTTGATATATGAGACCACCGCTGTGTTGTCTGTGCGGAGCAGGACTCGAACTTCGGGTAGAAAGCGTAATAGGCGTGCTGCTTTCAGCTTGAGCCAGTTGATATGGTGGTCCCAAACCCACTGCGGGGGCCATATTCCTTGGGCATGTTTGTCCAATAAATGCGCTCCCCCACCCTTGGAGGGAGGCGTCTGTTATGACACAGGGGAAAACGACACGAGCGTAAAAAGACAAGAGAAACTTATCCTACCAGCTAGAATGTCGGAAGCCGCGGCTGCGGCAATGATCCATGCTAGAAACCCGGACAGGAAAAAGCAACAGAGCCAGGCAGAGTCGCTCAGAATCATTCCCGACGAGGCGGAGATGAAAGAAGAGTGATTGTACGGCCGCCTATGGCGCTGCCATGTGGCCTCGGTCACGTGGGTTCGTGATGTAAGAGGTAAAAGAATTTTGGGGTCATAGGGCTTCCCCTGACCTAGATTCTATCTCTCAGTCACCGGCAGAATCGCTGATTAATGTCTACAGTTCAAAATAGTCATTTTGATTGACCAGAGTCTATGGTGGGTAATTGAACATAGTGAATATAGATCTATAAAATTCACAACAATGAGTTGAATCCAAGTTGTGATGTTTTTTAATAAAGAAAACTTACTACGAACACGCGTGTATATGTGCTATTTATTCGTTTTCAACCCATGAACCTCCGCTCACGAACCCTGATATGATTTAATAGAATTAAGAAATTTCAATATAAAATATTTCATCACTGACAATGATAAGTGTGTTTTACGGTTAGTGTTTGTTACGAAAATATTTGTTCACTATTTTATAAAATGGCTTTGTAATTCCCATCACCAATTATATATAAAGCACCCTCGATAATTTTGTTTACTCTCTGTGTGTACTATGGTTGCATATGAAGTTTTTATCATTTTAATGGTGTGCATATTTTACCGGTAGTACATAAAGGTACACTTAACAAAAATACACATAATATATTAATTATATAATCCATTATATAACCTGGACAAAAGAATTTTTATTTTTTCTTGATATACTAGTAATGATATGTTACTTTATGCAGAAATCCTAGTAAATGAGATTTAAACAAGCAGCCTCTTGGCTGAGATAGCTCCGCTGTTAGCAATGCACATTACAATTAAAGAACAGAAGATATCATTAGAAAATGAACAATATGTATAGTATCAATGCAATGGGACTTGCTGTTTTCAACAATATTTTGACAAGATATACCAATATTTACCAAAAATGACAAAAATATTCACCAAAATTAGAGAATTGAAGATATCATTACAAAATGAACAAATCTAAGAGAGGTCCACATGTAGTACCCATATATATAATATCAAAGCAATTAGACTTGCGGTTTTTAACAAGAACTGGAAAATATCACTTATTACCAAAAATGACAAAAATATTCACCAAAATTAGATAATTAAAGATATCATCACGAAATGAACAAGAGGTCCGAGAGAGGTCCACATGTAGTACCTATATATGTAATATTAAAGCAATTGGACTTGCCGTTTTTAACAAGAAGTTCAAAATATCAAAATAAAAAAAATATTCATCAAAATTGGAGAATTTGAGATTTTGACATGAAATGAACAAATCTGAGAAAGAACCATCCAAGGTACTTGCATATCAAATATGAAAGCATTCTGACTTGTGGTTTCAAAGAAGAAGTTGAAATTGTAAAGTTGACGCTGCCGCTGACGACGACGCCGACGCCGACGCCGACGCCGACAACGACGGACAAACAGTAATATGAACAGCTCCACTGTGTCGACTTTGTCGACAGCGGAGCTAAAAAAAGGGATTGTCAGTTTGTCCATTAATGCTGTAAGTTAATGCTACCTTCAGGTGTTATCCAGAGTCTCATGTTGACTATGCGCCGGAACGTTTACTTTCTGATCAGTCTAAAATTTGACGGAGAAAAGGTCGGAATATTAAAAAATAAACAAGCAGCCTCTCGGCTGAGATAGCTCCACTGTAAGCAAGGCACATTTCAATTAAAAAAGTGAAGATATCATTAGAAAATGAACAATATGCATAGTATGTATAGCAATGTTTCTGTTTTCAACAAGAATTCAAAAATATCACTTTTTTACCAACAAGCAGCCTCTCGGCTGAGATGGCTCCGCTGTTAGCAATGCACATTTCAATTAAAGAACAGAAGATATCATTAGAAAATGAACAATGGGACTTGCTGTTTTCAACAAGAATTCAGAAATATAATTTTTCACCATAAATGATTGTGGTTTTTAACAAGAAACAATATCACTTTTTACCAAACATGACAAAAATATTCGTCAAAATTAGAGAATTGAAGATATCATTACAAAATCTGAGAGAGGTCCACATGTAGTACCTATATATGTAATATCAAAGCAATTGGACTTGCGGTTTTTAACGAGAAATCAAAAATATCACTTTTTACCAACAAGCAGCCTCTCGGCTGAAGATATCATTAGAAAATGAACAATATGTATAGTATGTATAGCAATATCACTTTTTACTAAAAATGACATAAATATTCACCAAAATTAGAGAATTAAAGATATCATTACAAAATGAACAATTCTGAGAGAGGTCCACATGTAGTACCTACGGTACATACGTTATATCAAAGCAATTGGACTTTTGGTTTTTAACAAGAAGACTTGCGGTTTTTAACAAGAAGACTTGCGGTTTTTAACGAGAAGTCGAAAATATCCACCAAAATTAGGGAATTTAAGATATCATCATGAAATGAACAAATCTCAGAAAGGCCCACATGTAGTATCTATATATGTAATATCAAAGCAATTGGACTTGCGGTTTTTAACAAGAAGTCGAAAATATCACTTTTTTACCAAAAATTACAAAAATATTCACCAAAATAAAGGAATTTAAGATATCATCACGAAATGTACAAATCTAAGAGAGGTCTACCCAAGGTACATATACACAAAGTATCAAAGCATTCAGGCTTGTAGTTTTCAAAAAAAAGTTGAAAATGTAAAACATTGACACCGACCACGGACAATCACTCATATGATGGGCTTCGCTCCACAAAGTCGACAGCAGAGCTAAACATAGTTGAACTCTGGTGACCTTGCCCTTTGTTATATAATATAATTCCCTTTATCATAGTTTGTTTCAATATAAATATGCATTGTCATAATAAATTTTGAATACAAACAAGTTTTGGGGTTGAACCAACAGTGGGGAATCAGTCTACCGAATGTCCTTAAAAGATGTAAATATCTTACATAAACATTGGTGCCTTATTTGTTTAATTATTTTAAGGAACATAATTTCCAGCTTTATTGAAAGTAATTGAGATATTTAGAATAAAAACAAATATCTCATTGCAAAAAAAAAAGTGCTGCATTTAGATTCATAAAACATGCAAGATAACAGAAAAATTTAGCTGATTTTAGTTCAAGTATTTTGTACAGGTGTCTGTCAAAAATGAATGATTCACTGAGACAAATATGAACTGCTTCATTGTGTGACTACTGTATTATATGAAAAGTAAAAAAAACACCCTTTATGAATAGCTATCATGTTGCAAGCTCTGCTTTGTATGCAAATCAACTTAAATAGTTGGTGTCCAGTGGAGGGAGAAGTCAACAGTACTGTTGCCTCCTGAGAAACTACATCTTCAAACACTGCACTCTCTGAAGTGCGTTTTTAAACTAGTATTATAAAAACTCTATCATTCTGTTCTAATAGCTGAAACATATTCCTGTGAGTTTTCATTTGTCGAATGAACTGTTTGTCAAATACAGAATACATATATTTTAGAATAGAGTAAAAAAAAGAAAAGAAACTATTTTTGCCCATTCATCCATTTTCGGGGTGATATATCATTGATTCAGCCCGGCGGTAGTGTAGTTTATTTATTATTATTTAGATGACAGTTATAACCAAGAGGTGAGAGACTACTTACCGCGGCGACATGCATGTACGGTGACTGCGACCCCAATCATATTTAAATTTTAATAAGCTAGGGTAAAACCCATGTTTATGCTATGAGAAAGGGCAGATCTTGAACGTATTTTAGTGGAAATACATTTTTGCTTATCAATTTAATGCGAGTGAATTTCCCTACTAACTTCCCTAGTTGTATGCGATGTCCAATATGGTGACCAAGGGCAAAAAGAGTGCTATGCAAATTAGCTTCAGTTGAAAATTTGAGTTTTCTGGGCGATAGGTACGTGAATTTGAACCAAAATGTTGGCACATGACAGCGACAGCTACTGAAACGTTATTGAAGGCAAATGAACACGTCAGGCGAAAAAGACTGTTTTGAGTCGTGGGGTAAAATGGAGGCACATACCATTTCGATGCTTGAGGGGAATGGAAATCAGTTGATTTGAGGGTGTCACAATAAGCTAGGGAGCAAATCGTTTTTTATGCTACGAAAAAATGCAGACCTTGAACGAACTTTTTTGACTTTAGTACTACGTCATTTTTGTTTGATTACCTAAGGTTTTTAGGTCCATGTGCTGCAAGTTACAGAGCACATACCAAAGCGGCCGCCCCTCAGCAAATAATGAAGCAAAGGAATTTTCGATGTCGAAATCGCGAAACTCGCCCTTTTACGCAAACTGGGAAGTTTGAATTACTAAACGAAGTACAGGACGACGAAGCTTAGATATCCAAGAGCTAACACATACAAAAAAAATTATTTCAAAAGTGAATATTTGTGGTGTATTTTACCTCTAACCAGACCGGAAGTGAGATTTTGTTAATAATCTAAATATCCAAACATATTTTAGTATAAGGCAGTAATTAACCTTTCAATTTCATTTCCTCTATTTATTTCATTAGTACTAATGACAAACATGAAAGGATAAAGTACACATCAAGTACATATTATAAGTTGACTTATTACTGGTGACCTTAATTGCAAAGAATAATAGATACACAACCGCCATCAGTCTGATTGTGAAAATGTTTTTTATAATATCAGTCTGAATATGAAAATGTTTTTTATAATATCAGTCTGAATATGAAAATGTTTTTTATAATATCAGTCTGAATATGAAAATACTACAGATTCTAGGAAAGTGCCTCAGTCAAATTTGATGTGAATTCAGTAATTTTTTAATGTTGAAATGTTTACCAAAATTAGTGACATAATTGTGAAATGATGGTTGGTGTCTATGTAAATTTATTATCATTGGTACAACCTGTAAATATAGTTTTATGACTAAATTTTGGCTAGTGTGATAGACACCTTATTAACAATATCCATCAGAAATATATCCATTTTAACATTTAAGTTATGATTAAAAACACCAAGAAACTAGGTCATATGAGGTGCAGAGTCATTAACTATCTTACCTGTGATTCAAATTACATTTCTGCTAGTAGTTATTGAGATACTCGTAGAACAAGATTTGACAAAGACATATACACCTCATTCTGTTTGCACACATGGGAAGCAAAAACTGATAAACAATTAATGTACATTATTTTATTGCAAGGACAAACCATGAGGTATGTAGAATTTGCATTTATAGGGGCTGGATACATGTATTAGGAAATAAATGTTAAGACAAATCAGTGACAACTTATGTGGTATATATTCTTTCCTTTGGTGGTTACACACATTTTTGCACATACACAGTATCACTTTCAAATTGTCACTACATGTAGTTCAGCCCTAAGACTTTATCAAACAGATTGATTTTAATGCAAAGTTTGGATCATTATCTGAATTTTTTACTATCTCAATACAGAATCAAAATAAGTTCAGACTTTGCATACTACGTTTATTCAAAACCACATTGTTGAAAATAATCCAGTCTTAAATGGGACTAAATGCAAGACAGTGGAGAATGATTTTGGAGAATTTTTATTATAGGATATCGATATGTTTGTACTTAACTAGGCATATATCAAAGTGCATACATGAACAAGAATGCCTGATGTAATCTTACAGAATGCCCGATGTAGTCTTATAGAATGCCCGATGTCATCTTACAGAATGCCCGATGTAATCTTACAGAATGCCCGATGTAATCTTACAGAATACCCGATGTAATCTTACAGAATGCCCGATGTCATCTTACAGAATGCCCGATGTCATCTTACAGAATGCCCGATGTCATCTTACAGAATGCCTGATGTCATCCTATAGAATGCCCGATGTAATCTTATAGAATGCCCGATGTAATCTTATAGAATGCCCGATGTCATCTTACAGAATGCCCGATGTCATCCTATAGAATGCCCGATGTCATCTTACAGAATGCCCGATGTCATCCTATAGAATGCCCGATGTAATCTTAAGATGACATCGGGCATTCTATAAGACTACATCGGGCATTCTGTAAGATTACATCAGGCATTCTTGTTCATGTATGCACTTTGATATATGCCTAATATATCAAAGTGCATACATGAACAAGAATGCCTGATGTAATCTTACAGAATGCCCGATGTAGTCTTATAGAATGCCCGATGTCATCTTACAGAATGCCCGATGTAATCTTACAGAATGCCCGATGTAATCTTACAGAATACCCGATGTAATCTTACAGAATGCCCGATGTCATCTTACAGAATGCCCGATGTCATCTTACAGAATGCCCGATGTCATCTTACAGAATGCCTGATGTCATCCTATAGAATGCCCGATGTAATCTTATAGAATGCCCGATGTAATCTTATAGAATGCCCGATGTCATCTTACAGAATGCCCGATGTCATCCTATAGAATGCCCGATGTCATCTTACAGAATGCCCGATGTCATCCTATAGAATGCCCGATGTAATCTTAAAGAATGCCCGATGTCATCTTACAGAATGCCCGATATGTCACTTTACAGAACGCCCGATGTCATCTTACACATCTCAAGTATTTCAAGCTAAGCTAAGAGATCTCACAAAAGGAGGTCTACTTCTATTTATCCATGCTATTATGAAAATAACCATAGCAACAAATAAAACCATGAACATTCCATGAAAGTTGATGCTTTGCAAATCAGAGTACCAAAAAATGACAAAAATATTCACTAAAATTAGAGAATTAAAGATATCATTACAAAATGAACAAATCTGTAAGTGGTTCACATGTAGTACCTTTATATGTAATATCAAAGCAATCGGACTTGCGGTTTTTAACAAGAAGTCGAAAATATCACTTTTTACCAAAAATTACAAAAATATTCACCAAAATTAGAGAATTAAAGATATCATTACAAAATGAACAAATCTGTAAGTGGACACATGTGGACACATGTAGTACCTTTATATGTAATATCAAAGCAATCGGACTTATCGTATGTCGCGAAATGTACACCAATTGTACCCCAATATACATTCAATTTTGCTGAAACTGGAGAACTTACCTTTGCAAATGCGTGTCTTATGCTGCCTTCTTGAAATCAAATAAGGTTACTAGTTCTTCTAGTAACTAGCTGGAATTATCATTCGCTGAAAAGACTTTTTCTGGGTGTTTTGTATTGAATTTATTTTCATTGATTTTTGACAAGTTGACTGTAAAATATAGGAAAAAGGGTATATTCGCTGGATTTTATTTTAACTGAAACATATGGAATATGGAAAAACGGACATTTGACACATCCTGAATTATAAAGTCCCCTTTAAGGCTGCAATAATTAATATTTCATTTCATATATCTTTATTTATTAAAATATGTACACATTATACAGTTGTTCTGTATTTAAGTGGGTGGGTATTGCCAAGCAAACAAATATTTTCGTAAATAACACTGACCGCGAAATACGCCTTTGAGAAGTATTACTGATGGAATATTATATATTGCAATTTATTTCAATTTGAATTATTTGTATTGCAATGCATTAGTAATAATGTAAATATATATATATATTCCTTTATTTCATTGTTGAGACTGAGTTATACAGTTTGTTACGTACTACAATTTATCTATATTGGAAAATTGTTATGGGGATTATTAATTTCAATAAACAATATTCAACTATCCTTTGCAACACCAAAAAGATCATAATGGTAATGTTAATTGGTCTTTGAAATTAGAGGTATTCTCAGAGCATGGGTCTTATTTTGGAACTCCTGCCAGGATGGTATTCCCAGAATAGCGCCAGTTGTTAAAGAAACGTAAAACTTTAATTCTCAACAAGGATGAAAGGACCAGTTACTGAGACAAAGCCCTACTCCACGCAAAACCCACCAGATATGAAATGTTATAAGTTACCTATTGATATGCTTGATATGATTTTTGTATATTTGTCCACCGATTTTCAAACAGGGTTACATGATCTTGGTTAGCTAACTCTGTATAATCTTTGCTGTGTTCAGAGTTGAATACGAGACTGCCCTGTTGGTTGGTTTACCTCCATGGTTGTATACACATTATATTAAGCTGTAAAACGCTCTCTATACAACATTTTGGACCCTTACTCATTTCCCAAACACTGTATTTTTTAAAGTTGTGAAGAACTTAGACGTCTATAACATTATAAAGGTTTTAGGATTGCCGAATTTACTTGGCTGAGTTCTTTAGTGGTCTGAGGCTGAATCAATTAGATCACAGCTGCCTGGTTGAATCATGCAGTTAAAACGGAAACGCATTCAGGGCACTTCTTGAAAATCCAATAATTAATTAACATGTTTTTACGGCAAGAAAAGAAACAAGTGGCGAAGTTCTACTAAAATTTTACTGGTTATTCAATATGCAACGAGAACGTAATCTGATTTTTTTCCGAAGATTCTCCCCATATGTCATGTTGAGACAATCACTAGATACATGTATGGTGTCCGATTGACTGGAATCCACACTAGACTGGTTATCAGAGAAATACATGAGGTTAAAGTTCTTGTAACTATAAATTTACCCGCTTTTATTTCTATATTTTCATTGGAACGGATCCCCAAAACACATGATGTCATCGAGTACTGTCACTGCTACTATAATAACAATCTTAGTTCCAATAATTACTGAGGCTTTTATTAAGAAAGGGGAAGTAGCCGAACTGTGAATAAATGCATGCTTATTATATTCATTTCCATTGAGTGCCATTTTCACACTTTTTTCACTCCCGTTTATAGATCTATGCGAGACGGACAGTGATTGTAGTTAATAGAGGTCTGACACAATGACCCAAAATTTAATTTCATTCGACTGCATATTATTATATCACTGCCCAGGATGTAGTAGTCCATATGGGCGCAGGCTACACCTCAGGAGGGAATACAGTTATTGAGAGGTAGATAATCAATTCATAGCCTTGTTGGAATCAAGAAATTGTTTTGCATTGACGCAACCCGAATCAGTTTCTTTATTCTGATTTTGTCACCTGATATATACCATCTCAATGTCATAGTTTTCATATCGATAGGATGGGCTTAGCAAGTAAAATGTTTCCAATGCAGAATTTCTTAAATCTTGTGATTAATAATGTTTTGCTCCAAGGATCCTTACATAATACAGTTTATGTCTATTTTAAACAACTCGCATAATTTACGAAAACGGACTATATTATCTATGAGCAGGAAGCTGACAAATAGGATGGATATTACGACAGTTACGGGAATGACATGGTATGGTGTAATACTGTTTTGATGGTTTTAGCATAGACTGGCTTGATTCTATGGTTATAGATACAATTCTACCATGTTACAAATAATTTGGACAACTAATTTATTTAAATTTATTAGTGATATGATCTAATGGCCCAAGCTTCATACCATGAGTGATATAATATTAGACCGCAATGCCGCAGGCCATCAGTGCTCTTGATTGTGACAAGATTGTCACCGCCAAAAAGAGGGTGCGGTAGCAATATGGTGATGCATAGCAATGTCTGAAGCTGCCATTACAGCTTCCTGTGTGGTATAACGCTCTATAACCATGTCCAGATCAGCTCATATGATGTTATGCCTCATTCGGGCATTTCCCTAATTTATACTTATATTTTAAGACTCTTATTTTGTGTGTACATTAAACTTTCAAATAGAAAAATAACCCTGTCAGTAACTAAAAGCGTGTTACAGAAGTGCTTGAAAAACGTTAGGAGGTTTGTGCAATACCCGTTATGTGCAATCTCAGACCACTACTAATTTTGGATTAGTAGCAATATCGGTAACTAAACATTTCATTGAAATAAACATAGTTGAACTCTGGTGACTTTGCCCTTTGTTATATAATATAATTCCCTTTATCATAGTTTGTTTCAATATAAATATGCATTGTCATAATTAATTTTGAATACAAACAAGTTTTGGGGTGTAAATATTTTACAAAAACATTGGTGCCTTGTTTGTTTAATTATTTTAAGGGACATAATTTCCAGCTTTCTTCAGATATTTTAGTATAAAAACAAATGTCTCATTGAAAAAAAAAGTGCTGCATTTAGATGTGAATAGATTCATAAAACATGCAAAATAACAGAAAATTTTAGCTGGCTTTAGTCCAAGTATTTTGTGCAGGTGTCTGTCAAAAATTAATGATTCACTGAGACAAATATGAACTGCCTCATTGTGTGACTACTGTATTATATGAAAAGTAAAAAAAAACACCCTTTATGAACAGCTATCATGTTGCAAGCTCTGCTTTGTATGCAAATCAACTTAAATAGTTAGTTGGTGTCCAGTGGAGGGAGAAGTCAACAGTACTGTTGCCTCCTGAGAATCTACATCTTCAAACACTGCAATCTTTGAAGTGCATTTTTAAACTAGTATTATAAAAACTCTATCATTCTGTTCTAATAGCTGAAACATATTCCTGTGAGTTTTCATTTGTCAAATGAACTGTTTGTCAAATACAGAATACATATATTTTAGAATAATTTTCTTTTTAAAATGTGGATGAAATGTTTTGCTTTTAATGTATTTTTTATGTATTGTTTTTGATTTGATAACTTTGAACTAAACAGATTTTCTATTAGCTTCAGATCTTGATCAAAGTTAGGCACCCAGTTCATAGGAGTGCTTATATTGATTTTCTGACATCTTGTTTTCTGTAAAGATTTTATTGGTAGGTTTGCAAATGTGTATCAGACTGTGCAATCTCTCCATGAGTTGGTTTTGAAACCCAGTATGGGATTCTGAGATACATTACCAAGGATATTATTACAAGATAAATAATTTGCTTCATTGAACACATACAACAATGCATATTTCCACTGAGATCAGTGACCTTTGATGTGTATCACCAGTGATCAGTCAAGTAGAAACAGTCAAAATATTTTATCAGATTTTCTCAATTTTTGCATGATATTTTCATACAGGACATCTGTTGTTCAAACTCAGGGAAGACTTTATACTGATGAATAAGGTGACCAAGTTTGATAAAGTTTGGAATAGAATTAGTAAAGTTATTATGCACACAATAACAATTATTAACGACGACGACAACAACAACAACGACAATGCTGGACAAAATTTTTCCCTTAATATACCTTTCCCTTCCATCTTTGATGGTACGGGCAAGGTAAAAATAGGCCAATGGCATGTTGCTCAACGGCTATTGTACAAAAGATTAGTGCTGTATATGACAAATACCCCAAAAGGCAGTGGCTGAGAAAATAAAACATAATGCTAAAAGAGGAAATTTTTACAAAAATAACAGAAATATTCAATAAAATTAGAATCAAAGAGAGCTTAAAAACAACTCCAGCATGTTGAGAGAATAACATAACATGATATTTGCAATTATCTGAATTTGTAATACATGTATATACCAAGTTTTGTTGAAATATGTTGAATGGTTCTTGAAATAGCACCCATATCGCTGATATGCAAATTAGATAATTTGCATAAATTTTCACCAAAAACTAAATATCTATGGAAACTGCCCCAACACATCTATGCACCAAGTTTTATTAAAACATATTAAAGGGTTCTCAAGATATCACAAAAATAGCCTAAATATTGGTATGTAAATTAGGCAATTTGCATAATTTTCCACCAAAATCAATGTCTATACACATTTAAATATGTTGAGTGGTTATGTTTTTATTACAATGGAATAATAAACACAAAGCATTGGAAATAGTAGTTAGTTGAAATCCCATTTTTAACCAAAAATGACAAAAATATTTGCCAAAATTAGAGAATTAATCTTCTACTATGCGTAAACAAGAACATCTCCCTGTTTCTGTTTTTCCGTTTTTCTGAAGACTTCACCACCATGATCAACAACATAAAGAAGAAACAACCATCAGCAAAGATATGTGTCTCTTCAATAACCCACAGAAGAGGTGACAACGCAGATACATTAAACAAGAAGATAGACATCCTGAATGACAAGCTGAAGACAATAACAAAAGAAGATATAATATTCATAGATAACAATAATATCCAACCTCAGCTGTACATCTTAACAATCCTGAAACTGCAATCTTGGTAAGAAACATGAAAAACACTATTGCACCTATGATAGGTGTGAATCGACATGCCAGGAGATATGATAGACTAAATTCGGGATACAACATTGAACACAACACAAGAGTTGGCAGAGCCATCTTGATGCTGGGAAAATAAGAGTATTTAAAGGTGTTTCGGAGCAATAGATTGGCGAACAGGCAGAAAAGCAATTTTAAAAACTTTGACTTGACTTTGTTTTAATGAAAACTTGAAGTATACATGAGGGTATGTACCGGTATTATTTATTTATTTTGGAAACACAATTTTCAACTAAACAAGTCATTGAAAATGACACAGTCCCCGTTAAGTTCTCTTTGTGCTTGTCATATTAAAGCAGAGGGGTTGTCACGAGTGTGTCCTTGAAACTTGAGTTCCAAGTCGCGTATACAACAGATTGTTTATTTACATCAAAACAAATGTTTCGTGTCATAGTAATATGGCCAAAATAAAAACAGCCGTTATTCGGCCATCTTTGATCTGATTATGAAACACACTGATATGTATGATGTATGTGCCAAATACGAATGAAATTGGTACATAAATTGTGGAAATATAGTAGTAAGGCCAAAAAGTCAGATGGCTGTCAATCGGCCATCCTTGACCAGATTTTGAAACAAATTGTCATTGACATGCATCCTAGCATGTATAAAGTACATGTATGTGCCAGATTTGAATGAAAACTGGCAGAGCACGTCCAAGATACCGCATAAAAAAACAAAAACAAGATGCCTGCCAGTCGACCATCTTTGATCTAATTGCGAAATAAATCGTGATGGACATGTATCCTAACATGTATAATCTATGTACCAAGTTTGAATGACAACTGACAAAGCATGTCCAAAATACAACATTTTCAAAAAACAAGATGACTGCCAGTCGGCCATTTTGAATCGAATCGCTAAACCACTGCATGTGCATATGTCCCACATAAGGTACTAGGCACATGCAAAGAATGAACGGAATCGGTCCACAGGATTCTGAAATATGATGTTGGACAGACTGACGCATGGACAGACGGACACACGGACGGTCGAACGGACAGACTCAGGAACTCATGGACGGTCGGGGACATGTATCCTAACATGTATGATCTATGTACTAAATTTGAATGAAAACTGACAAAGCATGTTCAAAATACGACTTTTTTATAAAAACAAGATGGCTGCCAGTCGGCCATCTTTGATCCAATTGCGAAATAAATCGTCATGGACATGTATCCTAACATGTATAATCTATGTACCAAGTTTGAATGAAAACTGACAAAGCATGTCCAAAATACAACATTTTCAAAAAACAAGATGGCTGCCGTCGGCCATTTTGAATCGAATCGCTAAACCACTGCATGTGCATATGTCCCACATAAAGTACTAGGCACATGCAAAGAATGAACAAAATCGGTCCTAGGGATTCTGAGATATGACTCCGGACGGACGGACACACGGACGGAGACCGAATTATAAGTCCCCGTTTTCGGACTTCGTTCGAACGGGGACTAATTAAATAATCATGTTAGAAATGACTTCTGTTCAACTCCAGACGTTTAATTGTACTTAGTGTATGTTACTATGACAATCGACCAATTCGAGAAAAATAATCGACAATGACTAAATGCATGGTCACAGCCAAATCGCTGTTTAATTGAAATAAAAAAATCAAAGAAAACAGAGAACTCTAAGACAGGAATAGAAACACGAGCGATGTATTTGAACAAAAGGCATTACGGCAGCCAAGTTTGTTTCGATCAATGCAGTAATACCCACGATGCACTATTCCCATAAGCGTGGGTATGTGGAAGTTCATAGCCAAGCGTACTGCAGTCAAGAACAAGATAAGAAATTACGTGACGAGACCATCCTGATTTGCCGTCGATTTCCGGGTTCGGGTGCGTTTCATACAAGAAGATCGATACGAACTACACCGCCGAGTGTGGTAGACATCATCCCGATGGCAATAGGAAGTTTGAAGGAAGCTAATACAGTTGATTTATAACAGACGAAGTAAATGGAAATCACTTTTCAGTCCTCGTTGAGACACAAACGTAATTTAATACACACTACTACAGTTCGACTAAAGTTTACAAACACCATGGTCAGTCACACAAAGTCCCCCAAATTCAAAAGGGATTTTTAAATGCACCGGGCAACACAAGATGAACAATACATGTACTTAGATGACGACTCCACGCTATACGCAGAGTGAAAATGACAATTTAAACTTCACTTGCAGATTTTCCTGGGCAGATTTACATAATAATACACTTCGATAACACGGCCAGTCACATAAAATCCATCAAAAGGGAACTGCAAGTCGTATAATGCCAAAACAGAACCATGATTTCACAACTTTCAAAATACGTTCGCTTTTACCGACGTCCACTGTACAACAGTTTAATGTCTTTCCGTTCGCAAGAACACAAAGCCTAAACTATCAGAAATTCATAACACACAATTCGAGTGATGGAATAACAAAATTACTCATCATTTGTAAATTCAATCCATCGAAAAAGTATAAAAAACATTTTTAAAAACAATTTTTATTATATAAATACACTTTGAAAGAAACAAGATTCATAAACATAAATCTATTTGAATACATTCTCACTACAAATTACACAATACTTATTTTCTAGTGGAGTTTCTTCACAGCACAAACTATTGGAATCATTCATGCACACATTTGAGTACTTCGGTGACACATTTTATAGCTACGTCCAAAATAGTCCATTTATTGCGCAACTGTGACCACACGACATCATTCTGTTAACATCCACACACTTTCATAAAATCTCCATGCACTTTTTGACCTTTCATAAGTAAAATATACTACAATTTACTCCAGAAAAACAATTTTCTTGGTACATTCCTACATACTTGCATACTAATGAGGGATTCAGACACATTCCAAGCTGAACAATTTTCTGGGACTAATAACAAAGCTGGTCAATAATCAATAATAATTATACCTACACCAAACAGTTAAGAGCATATGATCAAAGACAACGACGGACAAATTTGTTCCCTTAATATACCTTTCCCTTCCATCTTTGATGGTACGGGCAAGGTAAAAATGGTCTACAAAATGCACTAAATAGTTTAGAGGTTTATTGTCATAAATGGAAACTACAGGTAAATCTGACAAAAACAAAAGTTGTTATTTTCAGACGAGGAACACTAAAAAAGACAGAAAAATTCTTTTATGATGAACAAAATATTCCCTGTGTAGATATGTACAACTACCAGGGTATAAACATAAAGTCAAATAACTGCTACACTGAAGCCAAACAAAATTTAGCAGATAAAGCAGCCCGAGCACTGTATGCATTGAAAATCTAGAAACAAATTATAGGACTTTCATCCATCTTTTTAAAAAGTGTATTCAACCAATATTATTGTATGGGTCTGAAATCTGGGGTCATGAAATTCAAGATTACAACAAATGGGAAAAAACACAATTGAATTTATACAAACAACTACTAGGATTGAACAAATTCGTGACAAACATTGCATGCAAAGCCGAAGTAGGAGAATTCCCCACTCTTAGTAGATATTCGGATCAATTTAATAAAATACTGAACTCGTATCAGTAAATTACCAGTCAATAATATCACAAAACAAGCATACCTTGAACAAAAGAAATCAAATTTACAATGGTATTCTTCAATACAAAAAATTATGAACAGCATGAATTTTTCACGAGAACAACAGAATGATTTGTTAACAAAACATATACAGCAAATTGGCAAAGTTGTCAAACAAAAATACATAAATTTCTGGAGAAAAAATATAACTGAAAAAACAAAACTGAGAACTTATGAATAATTCAAAGACTCTTATAATTTTGAAAAATACTTAGATGTGTTGAATTTGAAACAAAGAATTTCAATAACAAAATTGTGAACTAGTAATCACAATTTAGCAATAGAAAAAGGGAGACATATGCAACCAAAAATACCTACTGAAAATAGAATTTGCAAACAATGTACACAGAATGAAATAGAAGATGAACTGCACTTTGTTATGATATGCTCACAATATAAAGTAATACGCCAACAAATCATACAAGACATTACATTTCCACAAGAAACACAGGATCTCAAGAAATTTAATTTCTTGATGACTTCAAAAGATGATGTAATAATAAAAAAGATTGGAAATTATATTCATTACGCATTTCAATCAAGAAATTAAAATTCCATTTGATATGTAACACTTGCTTTATCCTATTAACAACGAACTTTCTTTTTGTAGTAGTTATCACAACTAATCTTTATTGCTATTAACTGATAGAAACATTGTATTTCTAAGGATGAAATAAAGTTTTTATTTCAGCATTGAAAGGCTTTTGATATTGTAATGTTTATTAGGCTTTCGATGCTTTTCCGCGGGTTACCCACTTTACCTGATACTTTACAGACACAATCTATATGCAATTCTCTAAAGGCGAAATTTTCAATGCTGAATTGCACACCTTTCTGAGGGTCTGAGTGCTTCCAGTTTTTTATGCTAGCTGCAGGGGACCAAGGGCTACAAATTTCATTAAAAAAAACTTTAACGGTCACGCGACTTTTTTTGCTAGAATTTTTGGAAATTTTGTTTTGCATCTGATTTGCATAATTTTTGACTAATCCTGACCCTGAGTAAGTTTGAAAGATCAAGTGCCATAGTATTTATTTTTCCAAACGGCTTCTCCAGGTGATGAGCCGTTTTTTAGAAAATGATTTTAGAATGTTTTTTCACATTGTTGTTATTGTATACTGCAAAGCATCATGGGAAAGGGGGAGGGCCCTGTACATTCTGTCTGAAATATTTCAAGCACATTTACAGATAGGTACATGCAACCAGTGCAATATTGAAGCTATGGTATAAGAGATGTGACTAACATATTAGATGACCATATATGGTTATGTGACCACATAAAATATTCATAAAGATAATTTTTTAAGCACTGTTACAGATAGGAACACGCAACCAGTGAAGTATTGAAGCTTTGAGACATGAGATGTGATAATCATATCAAATGACCATATATGGACATGCAACCTCATTAAATATGCATAACCGTAATATCTTAGGCACTGTTACAGATAGGGATATGCAACCAGTACAATATTGAAGTTCTACAACAAGAGATGTGACTAACATATTAGATGACCATATATGGTCATAGAACTCATTAAATATGCATGTCTCTAATATCTCAAGTACTATTCCATGTACAAACATGGAACTAACGTTATATTGAAGGCAATGGACAAGAGAATTGACATAAATATTCGTTGACAATATATGGTCATAGAACTCATTAAATATGCATATCTATAATATCTCGATCACTATTGAAGTTAGAGATATGAAAATAACGCTATAATGAAGGCATTGTACAATAGAAATGGCTAAAATGTTCAATGACCATGTATGGTCATAGAACTCATTAAATATGCATATCACTATATCTCAGGCACTATTACAAGTACAAACATGGAACCAATGCTATATTGAAGGCATTGAACAAGAGAAATTGCTAACATGTTCAAAAGACCATATATGGTCATATAATTCATATAGTGTAATCAGTTCACCATGCTGTGACTAGATCAACATACATTGTAATCGATTTGCCTACAATATATAGTAAAATAATCACCGTACATGTCTCCATTCCTAGATATTACAGAAGTGTAATGTCATAATTCTCTTGCATGAATGCAATTCAGCGCTAACTCAGGCATAGCATCGAAAGCCGGTAATCGCTGCTTGCAGCTATATTTATTATTAATATTATTATTATTATGTCGCTATCATAGTGTTACCATGGCAAGCTTTATATCATGAAAAGTGTACATCCATTATTATCTACTATAGTTTAAGAGAGGATATAAATAATAGCAGTCATCAATCATGCACTAAAGAAGAGAGATTCTGTGCTCATAATCAATGTAAACAGCAAGATACATGATAGGTACTCAATGGTTTATATTTTGTTGAGATTGTGTGCTCAAAAAAATTAAAATTGATAAAAACAAAGTAGCATTCATAGTATTCAACAACCATTTTAAGGGTTTCCAAAATAACATAGAATCTTGAGTTAGTTAAATAATTGACATTAATGCTATTAACCAATATTTTACTGTATTATTGAATATTTCACACTTGATGTCTTGGTTGCCAATCTACCAGTTACCCTCTCGTACTACAATTGATACGTCTCAGAGAATTTCAACTCAAAATAATCCATAATATTCTGACCACAAACAAAACATTATTAAAGATGAACCCTCCCATTGTGGAGTCTGATCTGTGTACTTTCTGCTCATCATGCTCTGAATCTCTTATCCATTTGTTTTACCAATGTCAATGCACCCAAGATTTTTGGGAAACACTGTATATGCTTTGGGGGGGGTAAGCTTGGCCTGAGGGCATTCCCGAATGCACAACAAATACTTTTTGGGGATGAAAACTTTACATGTTTAGTCAACTTCCTCTTTCTGGTAGCAAAAAAAATATATTTACTTGTGTAGATATAAAAATCAAAAGCCAGAATTCATGGCATACAAAAGATATGTAAAATATTTCCTGGAGATAGAGTACTTCATTGCTGTCCAACGGAATAAGTTGACTTCTCATAACAAGAAATGGGGATATTTTATGAAAAATGTTACCCAATCCACTTCACAATATGTAGATTAATTGCAATTTGTAATGTACAAACCAGGTATGTAAGATGTTAATTTCAGTGCAAACTCCAATAAAAGTTTACAAATACAAAAAAAAAAGGGTAATAATTTTTTTTTAATTCACTATTTGTATATTTCAAGTATATTCACTAGGTTTTCAGTTCACAGACTTGATTGTAAAACAATGAGTTCTATTTTTATTTTAAAACAAAAATTAAACCATGTGAATAACTAATGGGTTTACAGTAAGTAAATTCAATCAGGTCATGTATTTGCTAAATCATTTATATTTAAAAAGAAGAAAACCACCCATGGATAAATACAGTAAAAAACTGACGATTCCAGGAATATTCCATTAACCTGTCATTTTGTTTGCAATGTTTCAACCAATAAGTGAGTACAGTTAAATCAGTCGTATATAATGCCCTTCTTATACAGTAATCTGTAGTAATTTTGTAGCTCAGTGACAATTTTATACCGTACTTATCCGGGTAAGAGCCCATGCCAGGGCAAACGCCCACCCCCCACTTTTGACACAATAAAGGAGTTGAGGTCATATCCGGGCACACGCCCAGGGGGTCTTTTTCTACACAAAAAAAAAAAACTATTTTATATTCGTTGACTGTGGTTGTATTAACAGTTGACTTTCTTGAAGACTGTCGTGATACTTAATTGCGTAAAACAAGGGGTGAACGCAAAATAGCTGTGACAGCTTTCTGCCTTCAGGGCAGCACGTTCTGAATCATAACAGTTAGCAAGTCTATAAAAATATATATTAAAGCAGAAACGGTAGTTCTCTTTTTAAAATATGTCGTGGCCCTAAAAATGCCCGTCCGTTTGGTTTGTGCTTCCTTAGTAACTTAGAGACGATTTAGGCAAATCGTAAAAGGAGAGCCGCAAGTGTCGCACTCGATCTGCTTTAGCACCGTCGACAATGAAACCAATGTTGCAATATTGTAGCAACCCGTACCTGGGAGAGTGGTTGAAATCACGTTATTTTGGCTTTATAAAATATTTTGTAGCAGCGTGCGAATCCATAACTGGGGTCAGCAATTTTGCAATGTCACTCCGAAGACTGCCAACTTTTTTACCATCTTTCATCACCGCCATGAAAACATTCTTCTGTCGTTGGATAAAAAAAAAACTTCCTATTTCAAGTCCACCGCGATATCCATATAGTGAGACATTCCAACCGCCGGAACTTGCTGAATGATAACTTTCACCGTGATTAATAAGCGTTGAGTCTGATAAAAAAGCAATGTCACGATTTGACCTTTATGATGAAATACCAGTAGTGATGTCATTATTAGCCAATCAGTAAAGCAGATGCATAAAGGTCAAAGACGATTGCTAGACTATAAACAAAAGCATCCTGTGCCATCGCAGCAGAGCGATCCCATTTTTCTTGTCTCTTTATTATGATTAGACATGAATGAAAAGTGCCAAGCTGACAGACTGCGAAATCCGTGGATTAAAAGTGCTAAGACCAAATTGTGTGGGACGATATCGACGAACTTCAGGAATAAGTTGTAGGGATTTTGTTCGACGGCTACAGTGACACCGACTTGGACTCTGAGGGTATTGAGTTTGACGAAGATGGCAATGAATGTACAAATAAAGATCTGAGAAGTTTTTTTCAAACAGCTATGAATTTTTATAATTTTTACTGTGTAAATTTGTAAATTATTATTGATCTTGTATGACGGTTGATGCGTAATTTGTCGAGACCGGAAATCATTTTACGCAGTTTACCCCCTGACATTTTAATTAATTTTGAGTTCACGCGTGTTTGTCGGCGCGGCGGGAAAATCCTAATTCAAATGATTCCTCACTGTCGATTTTTATTATTTCTGGTTTTTTGTCACATTATAAGCAATACATTATTTTTGTTCTACTTCTAGTGTTGCACATTGTTCATTTATTTCCGTTGCATGTTTTCATTTGCCGTTCTATTCCCTGCCGCAGTTCGATCGAACTGCGTGTTGCCGATTTTCGCGAATTTTCGTTTTTTTTGCCGGGGATCTCCTGGCAAACGCCCACCCCTTCTTTTTGGCAATTTTCCATGTTCAAGACCCTGGGCTTATACCCGAATAAATACGGTAATAGCAATACCGTATTTGTTCTATTAGAAGCTCATTCCTAAAGCGCACATAAATATGAATAATATTCATCTATTTTAACACACTTCTGTTGTTTATGGTAATATATATTTTCAACTCAACAATTTTCCATATCAAACTTATAATCAAAGAAAGCTTAAAAAGAACTCCTGTGTGCTGAGAGTATTGAAGACACATTAAAAATTAATTAAAAATTACTTGTACTTGAGATATTGATGGAATAGCTGAAAACTAATTATGTAAATCAGGTAACTGATATGAACAGATTTGAGTGTAAAGCTAATAAGGCCTGCGTAATGTAATATCTATGTACCAAGTTTTTGAAATGTGATTAGAACAAAAAAACTATGAATTATTATTAGAGAATTAATATGAACAAATTTCAACCCAAAATTAATCGGGCCTGTCTATTGTTCTAGAGCATTTATGTATCAAATTTTATTTAAATGTGATGATCAGTAATTGAGATATCAGTGTTAATTAATTATTTTAATTAGGTGATTAATAAGCATAAATATTTACCAAAAACTAATTAGGTCTCTGCATAGTTCATTGAAATGTGATGATGAATACTCTATAAAAGTTTCATTAAAATACAATTAGTGGTTTTTTATATATCAGTGCAACATTCATAGAAAAAAATTACCTAATTATGCAAATTAGGTAATTAATATCCACAATTATTTACCCTAAAACTAATCAGGTCTCTGCATAGTCCTAGATGATCTATGTAGCAAGTCTCATTGAAATATGATGATCAGTACTTGAGTTATCAGGCAAAAAGCTGAAAATTAATTAATCATTATGCAAAGATATTACACTAAAAACTATCAGGTCTGTGCAGTGTCCTATGACATGTATGTACCAAGTTTTATTGAAATGTGATGATTAGTACTTGAGATATCAGTGGAAAAGCCAAAAATTGATTAATCATTATGCAAATTAGGTAATTAATATTGCAGCTTTTCACACACACACACACACACACACACACACACACACACACACACACACACACACACACACACACACACACACACACACACACACACACACACACACACACACACACACACACACACACACACACACACACACACACACACACACACACACACACACACACACACACACACACACACACACACACACACACACACACACACACACACACACACACACACACACACACACACACACACACACACACACACACACACACACACACACACACACACACACACACACACACACACACACACACACACACACACACACACACACACACACACACACACACACACACACACACACACACACACACACACACACACACACACACACACACACACACACACACACACACACACACACACACACACACACACACACACACACACACACACACACACACACACACACACACACACACACACACACACACACACACACACACACACACACACACACACACACACACACACACACACACACACACACACACACACACACACACACACACACACACACACACACACACACACACACACACACACACACACACACACACACACACACACACACACACACACACACACACACACACACACACACACACACACACACACACACACACACACACACACACACACACACACACACACACACACACACACACACACACACACACACACACACACACACACACACACACACACAATATAGTTGAATTAACTTTTAATATAGTTGCGATATGAACTCGATTAAAACGCGTTCCTATATAGGGTTGCGTTTTAATTGGAGTTTAATTAAACTCAATTACAATGCAATACAATGGAGAATTGCATTTTAATTAAGTTTAATTAAACAAGAGTTGAATATCCCGTGACTGAACATAGAAATGTTTGCGAAGCTTAGGTTTAGTATCGGGTAAGGTATGGTATAATTATATTAATATTAATATAACGTGAACCATACCTTCCCCCGATACTAAACCTAAGCTACGTTAAACGTATTAATAATCGAATTAACTATTAATATAAATTATGTTTTCCGAGGACTATGAAAAAGGTCCTCGGAAGGTGTGTATGTCCTCGGAAGTAGCTATATATCTGTATTTTTGTCCTCGCAACATATAGCAATCCAAGTACACACAAACACACACACAAACAAACAAACAGACAAACAAACAAACAAACACACGGACAGACATACTAACTGCAAAGATTCCCTTTTTGTGCTTCGCACACGGGAGTAAAAAACAAGCAGCCTATTAGTTGATATAGCTCTGCTGTACAATTGAAATTTGCATTGTTTTAGAAAATTAAACTTATCGCCACAAAATGAACAAATCTGTTTTAGTCAACAGCAGAGCTGAATTACATCATAACTGGAAAGCATTTGCAAGCAAAAGCAAGTTCCAGAGTCAGATTAGGAATGACCCCAAAAGCTAATCACAACAGGAGAAAAACTTTCAAATAATGTACAAGTTGCTATAGTAGCATGTTAAGCAACTTTTAGAGACTGTCTGAATCACAGATCAATTATTAACTCCTTTTTCTCTGTTGTCACTTTGATGGAATTGAATGAATTCATTTCAGTATGTTCTCCATTGTACTGCTGCACAAGGGGACGTTGGATTTTGTTGTACATTTTAAAACTTTTGTTCATGCAAAGGTCTGTCTTAAGTAGAACAAATTTAGGTAATAGTCATCAGAAACAAGCAGCCTGTCGGCTGAGATAGCTCCGCTGTTAGCAATGCACATTGCAATTAAAGAACAGAAGATATCATTAGAAAATAAACAATATGTATAGTAACAAAGCAACAGGACTCACTGTTTTCAACAAGAATTCAGAAATATCACTTTTCACCAAAAATAATCATCAAAATTAGATAATTGAAGATATCACCACGAAATTAACAAATAGAGGGACTTTGATACAACATTGTTTATTTACATAAAATTCGAACATGTGTTGCGTAACGACCCCTCCTGTTTAAGACATAGCAAAGGAAAACATAGATCACAAGTGAAAGCATGTCCAAGTTATCACATTATAAACAAACAGTCAGCCATATTTGATCAAATTGCAAATTGAATCGACATATACATGTATCCACTTATGACATGCTAAATATCAATGAAAATGATACATGGGTGACAGAGATATAGTAATATGGCCAAAAATAAACATAGTTGAACTCTGGTGACCTTTGTAATAATATTATTTCCTTTATCATAGTTTCAATATTAATTATTTTAAGGGACATAATTTCCAGCTTTATACAAAGTAATTCAGATTTTTTATTATAAAAACAAATGCCGCATCTCAGAAAAAAAAGTGCTGCATTAGAGACATGAATAGATTCATAAAACATGCAAGATAACAGAAAATCTTGAAGGCCTTTTGCCCAAGTATTTTGTACAGGTGTCTGTCAAAAATTAATGATTCACTGAGACAAATATGAACTTCCTTATATTCAATGTGTGACTACTGTAAATCAACTTAAATAGTTAGTTGGTGTCCAGTGAGAGAGAAGTCAACAGTACTTTTGCCTCCTGAGAATCTACATCTTAAAACATTGCAATCTTTGTTTCTTTTTAAAATTATTATTATAAAAGCTCTATTATTCTGTTCTAATAGCTGAAACAAATTCCTGTGATTTTCATTTGTCGAATGAAATGTTTGTCAAATACAGAATACCTATTTTTGAGTACGATTTTCTTTTCAAAATGTGGATGCAACGTTTTGCTTTTTATGTATTGTTTTTGATTTGATAACTTTGGACTAAACAGATTTTCTATTAGCTTCAGATCATGATCAAAGTTTGGCACCCAATTCATAGAAATGCTAATCTTGTTTCCTGTAAAGATTTTAGGTTTGCAAATGTGTATCAGACTGTGCAAAAAACTCTCCATAAGTTGGTTTTGAAACCCAGTCTAGTATTCCCATGGGATTTGGGAGATACATTACCAAGAATATTATTACAAGATAAATGATTTGCTTCATTGAACATAGACAACAATGTATATTTCCACTGAGATCAGTGACCTTTGAATGTGTATCACCAGTGATCAGTCAAGTAGAAACAGTCAAAATATTTTATCAGATTTTCTCAATTTTTGCATATTTTCATACAGGACATCTGTCATTCATACTCAGGGAAGACTTTATACTGATGAATAAGGTGACCAAGTTTGATAAGCTTTGGAATAGAATTAGTAAAGTTATTGTGCACACAATAACAATTATTAACGATGACAACAGACATTTTTCCCTTCATATACCTTTCTCTTCCATCTTTGATGTTACGGGCAAGGTAAAAACAGCAGCTATTCAGCCATCTTTGATTTGATTATGAAACAAATTGTCATGGACATGTATCCTAACATGGACATGTATCCTATGTATGTGCCAAATTTTAATGAAAACTGAAAAAGCATGTCCAAGATACCACATTTAAAAAAAAAACAAGATGCCTGCCAGTCGGCCATCTTTGATCCAATTGCGAAATCAATTGTCTTGGACATGTATCCTAACATGGATATGTATCCTATGTATGTGCCAAATTTTAATGAAAACTGACAAAGCATGTCCAAAATACAACATTTTCAAAAAACAAGATGGCTGCCAGTCCGCCATTTTGAATCAAATCGCTAAACCACTGCATGTGCATATGTCCCACATAAAGTACTAGGCACATACGAAGAATGAACAGAATCGGTCCAAAGGATTCTGAAATATGACTCCGGACGCACAGACATGTATAATCTATGTTTCAAATTTGAATGAAAACTGACAGAGCATTTACTTATTTTTTTGCTTCCATTTTAGGTAATTATGCTCAGTGATGTAAAATTGAAGCGATGACTGAATAAACGAACCTTGGCTGGCGAAGTGTACACATTTGTTGGAAGTAAAAAAAAATATTCAATGTAATGACAAAATTTGTAAAATGCTATGGAATCTTTTTTGTAAATAAAACTATACAAGTAATTTTCTATTAATGGTTTATTCAAGTGGGCAAAATATAATGTACAGAAAGATTGCCCGTGGAATATCGCTACACTAAAAAGTAAGCAACCGACAGCCTGTATAAAAGGGGGCTGTGATTGGCTGTTACTTACGCAAGATTTGAACAGGACTTACATAGACATGGATCAGATCCTTGTTGGCTTTCGCAATTACAAACACTTCAAAAAATAAATACTAGATCAAAATAAAATAAATATCAACAAGCAGCCTGTCAGCTGAGATAGCTCTGCTGTTAGCAATGCACATTTCAATTAAAGAACAGAAGATATTAGAAAATGAACAATATGTATAGTATCAAAGCTGTTTTCAACAAGAATTCAAAAATATCACTTTTCACCGAAAATGACAAAAATAATCATCAAAATTAGATAATTGAAGATATCACCACGAAATTAACAAATCTGAAAGAGGTTCACATGTAGTACCTATATATGTAATATAATAGCAATCTGAATTGCGGTTTTTAACAAGAAGTCGAAAATATCACTTTTTACCAAAAATTACACAAATATTCACTAAAATTAGAGAATTAAAGATATCATCAGGAAATGAACAAATCTAAGAGAGGTCCACATGTAGTACCTGTATATGTAATATCAAAGAAATCGGACTTGCAGTTTTTAACAAGAAGTCGAAAATATCACTTTTCACCAAAAATGACAAAAATATTCACCAAAATTAGATAATTGAAGATATCATTACAAAATGAACAAATCTGAGAGAGGTTCCCATGTAGTACCTATATATGTAATATCAAAGCAATTGGACTCGCGTTTTTTAACAAGAAGTCAAAAATATCACTTTTTACCAAAAATGACAAAAATATTCACCAAAATTAGAGAATTACAGATATCATCATGAAATGAACAAATCTGAGAGAGGTCTACCCAAGGTACATATACACCAAGTATCAAAGCATTCAGACATGTAGTTTTAAAGAAGAAGTGGAAAAAGTAAAACATTGACACGAACGACAATGCACGGCGACGACGGACGGCAACGGACAATCATTCATATGATAAGCTCCGCTCAACAAAGTCGACAGCAGAGCTAAAAAAAGCCAAAAATAGGATCTTATTTTAATCAGATAGGTAGTTACCACAAATGACAAAATTATTTACTAAAATTACAGAATTGAAAGTATCATAACAAAATGAACAAATCTGACTAAGGTCCACTCAAGGTGTCTGCATAAAAAAAATTCACAAATGGAGCTAAAAAAAAAATTCAATAGTCACTTTAACTGTTAATCTGTCAAGAGACAGATCCTCCTTAATATAAAGCTATATTTGCAATGAACTGTGTGAGAAACACACAATGTAGATTAAGGCATTCATTTTTTTTACATTGTCCCTTTTTTATTTTAGTTCAAATATTTAAAATGAGTCAAAGCAGAATCAGTTTCTCTGACAACACAACTGGTAATTCAAAGTAAAGCACAGAATATAACTTGTAAATTCCCACAGAGATGCTGGTAAAATGTTATCTTTTCAACGATTCCTGTTTTAATATGAAACAATTTACCCTCTAGTTGAATTTCCTGCCACATGCATATGAAATAAGCTTTGAAAACTAAACTGCCTGATGGGGCGACGTTGCTAAGCAACAAGACTTATGACTTCATCCACATTGAAATGTTGCTGTATTACAATGAATCATTTATTCATAGTGCTCATCCTATCACTAAAGCCTTTAAAATCATTTTTACTTAGTCTTCATTTTTTTATAATTCTGGAAAAAAAATTCTATTGCTTGATCAAAATTTTTTGGTTTTGTTTGTATTATGTATATTGTACATACAAAAAAACATTATGTAAAGAGAAATACAGAAAAATCTTTAAAAAAAAACATTTTTAAATTTCAATCAATTAGATTACTAGATAACATTGACCAATCAAAGACAATCCATTCCCAAAATTCATATGTGTTGTCATTTTAATAGCTGCATGTCAAATTAAATTTCATGATGTGGTGAAAATTTAAATCATTATTTCTGGGTCCAAATTCAAAGAAATGCATGTATTTTTAACAAATAAAAAAAAATCTCATCTTTAAAAGCGATACCATAGAAAAGCAATTTCTTTCTCTTTTTTATTCATGATCTATATGAAACCCAGTCAAGCGAGTACACAATGGCTCCAGGAGATAAAAGCATGATTTGTTAAATGGTTTCTTATCCACCAAGTGAAGAATTCATATTTCTCTTGAACTCTAGTATTCAAGGGAGAAAAAGAAAAACATGGTGACAATGCATGATGGGTAGAATTGCTCAGTGATTTTATTCAGATGTTGAAGGCATTATCGATATAATCTTGAAGTGCAGAAAACATACTTACACAAGAAAATATTATTAATAATCAAGACAAATGATGTGACCCTTCCCATAATATAAATAAATTCATATTTCTCTTGTTCGTGACATGTTTATGAGGTATTATTTCCCTGCTAAAAATTAGTACATTAGTTTTCATTTCGTTGATTATTCTATTTTGAAACCTATTCTATTTTTTTCATTCCAAAAAGTGACAAATCTAGTATTATAAATTTACAATAGGTCATTGTCATATGTCCCATTTGTACTTCAGTTCAGTTGCCAAACCCTTGTTATTATGGTCTACTAAATGTGGATGTTGTATTTCACATAGCTACTGATACTTATATTGAAATATTGAAAATGACAGCCAAGATGGCATTCTAAACAATATCTTAGATCACAGATATGATACGATGATCTTTGTCTATAACAAGTTTGAAGGGTCACTTATTTGTTTATTTATTTATTTATTATGGTGTTGTCAAACATTATTTCTATAAGAAATCAAAGATGGCAGATAAAATGGCATCCAATGATATATTGCAAATATTTAAGTCATCAAGAAGATTTTGGGAACAGTAGCCCATTTTGAATAATAAAATTTTCTCACAGAACGTGCAACAAACCGGGGGGGGGGGGGGGGGGGATTTAGGTCGGGAACCCCATTGCCCATTAATATGTTCCAAGATAGTGTTACACCCTAGCACCACTGACGGGATGACTTTCATCGACAACGGTCGTCACTGAGCTGCACGCTACAACTTCATTTGGGATGTTGCTTGCTGGTCGTGCATTGAAAGAGTCTTGGTTACCAGTTAAACTGTTGCTCAATTGGTGTTGGTATTTTTTATTTGGAACTGAGTAGCGCCAAAACATCGCCAGCAGAAAGCTGGTATGTTGATGTTGCGGCTCCATAGTAATCGCAGATTTTACTGCGGGTGGATCTTCTGGGAGCCCTTCAAGGTTTATGAAACTCAGTTTTCAGGTGGTTCTCCCAATCGTAGTATTCTATGTGATGTACACCTAACATGCCAAAAATGTTGCTGAACGATTTGAACCGGACAAAAATATTTACTAAACAAAAATAGTTCGGTTGCCAATGGAAATACCATGTTCATTTGCATAATATAATATTGCATATTATTGCATGGGTGATATGCAAATTAGTTTTAATCAAAATAAGTGACTGCCTAAAAGTACCATTACTGTATCATTTCACTCGATAAGTATATTCATGTACATCACGGGAAAAATATCATACTTCTAAATAATGTTTATTTCTGCTGTTTCGAAAAACAGTACTCCTAAAGGGACTACTTTGTTTGCTCTCAGACCTTATTTGCATATGAGGTGTGGAAATACCGATTTTGATTTCAGGGACGAATCAAAATAAACTGCAGTACATATGTAATAATATAGATTATAATATAATAATAATATAATATAGTATATGAAATGCCTTTTCATATACGTGAGGAAACATTGTTTTTGACCAAAAATTACCATTTTTGCCCCAAATAAAGATAAATAAAGATAAATCAAGATAAAATTTCATGTGCATATGTTGACTATAATACAATGTTTATGTAAGAAATGTCAATTAAAATGATCTGTACATGAATGGAACAATAGAAGCTAAATTATATGCCACCTTTCACACTCTTATAAATGTATACTATGTTGTGAACTCGTAGCCAGACAGGACATGGAAAATCTAAAGCAACAACAGAAAATATTTACACTTTCCAAACCTTTATTTTGAGAGTAAACAGTTTCCTATATTTAGAAACAAACTTTTAAAAAACATAAGCTGAGAGTAAAGATCAACATTTTGTTTGAAGCCAGCGTAGCGTACACAAACTCTAATTCAATCTCTGAATCATGAGTCTATACAGAACATGTTACATGAAATGAAGAATGTTCAATTTTTAAATATTGTAATGTTTTATTGGCAATCACAAATACTGGTTATCAATAGGGAATAGACCAGTAACTGATTTATCTGACATTGAGGAAATCATAGACCGAGAGGTGATAGGGAGGTATTATATACCGGTAGATCTTTTTTGACAAAAAGTTAGAAGCCCCACTGACCAGCAAATTAATACTTCAAAGAAACGCAACAATGTAATTTATCGCATTATAGTTGGTTAAGATAGCAAGAGAGAAAAAAATAAAGAAAAAAATCATTTTTCAAAGAAATTTGACATGAATTGCTTTTTTTTTTGAATGGACATCATTTGTCAAGTCTTGGTCTTGGACAAAAGGTGACTTTGGTGTTTGAAGGATTATATGTGTATAAAATTTGGACACATCTTTATACAGTGTTCAACTTAGATGCACAATAAAGTCAACAAAATCATGTATGTGTATATAATATGGACACATCTTTATACAGTGTTCAACTTAGATGCGCAATAAAGTCAACAAAATCATGTGTGTGTATATAATATGGACACATCTTTATATAGTGTTCAACTTAGATGCACAATGAAGTCAACAAAATCATGTATGTGTATATAATATGGACACATCTTTATATAGTGTTCAACTTAGATGCACAATGAAGTCAACAAAATCATGTATGTGTATATAATATGGACACATCTTTATACAGTGTTCAACTTAGATGCACAATGAAGTCAACAAAATCATGTATGTGTATATAATATGGACACATCTTTATATAGTGTTCAACTTAGATGCACAATGAAGTCAACAAAATCATGTATGTGTATATAATATGGACACATCTTTATACAGTGTTCAACTTAGATGCACAATGAAGTCAACAAAATCATGCATGTGTATATAATATGGACACATCTTTATACAGTGTTCAACTTAGATGCACAATGAAGTCAACAAAATCATGTATGTGTATATAATATGGACACATCTTTATATAGTGTTCAACTTAGATGCACAATGAAGTCAACAAAATCATGTATGTGTATATAATATGAACACATCTTTATATAGTGTTCAACTTAGATGCACAATGAAGTCAACAAAATCATGTATGTGTATATAATATGGACACATCTTTATATAGTGTTCAACTTAGATGCACAATGAAGTCAACAAAATCATGCATGTGTATATAATATGGACACATCTTTATACAGTGTTCAACTTAGATGCACAATGAAGTCAACAAAATCATGCATGTTATAAATTATTTATAAATCTGTATGTTTATGACCTGAAATGGCAGTTATGCATTGTAATTGCTTATGAATTTCATAGAATGTAAAAAACTAATGAAATAGTTAGGTTTATAAATATAATCATGGGTTTGTGTACTGGTGCAGACTGTGTAGTGTACTTGTCATAAGAGAGAAGAATTTAATTTGTGTTAATAGTTGTTTACATTTTTAGTGCAGAGGTTATAGTGCAGTTTTATTTTGTATTAACTCAATTTCATGCTTGATCATGTGCTATCTGAAATAACATGGTGTTGTTTGCATCACAGGAAGAGACATGTTTCTTATTGTCCAGTATGAAGGCTAGTATTATCCAGTGTGAACACAGGCATGTTCCTTTATTCATATGTGACTGCATTGAATGTTTATTCTAGTAACAGTAGTTATACCAGTGGTAGCTAGGTTATTCTGGTAACAGTAGTTATACCAGTAGTAGCTAGGTTATTCTGGTAACAGTAGTTAAACCAGTGGTAGCTAGGTTATTCTGGTAACAGTAGTTAAACCAGTGGTAGCTAGGTTATTCTAGTAACAGTAGTTATACCAGTGGTAGCTAGGTTATTCTGGTAACAGTAGTTATACCAGTAGTAGCTAGGTTATTCTGGTAACAGTAGTTATACCAGTGGTAGCTAGGTTATTCTGGTAACAGTAGTTAAACCAGTGGTAGCTAGGTTATTCTAGTAACAGTAGTTATACCAGTGGTAGCTAGGTTATTCTGGTAACAGTAGTTATACCAGTAGTAGCTAGGTTATTCTGGTAACAGTAGTTAAACCAGTGGTAGCTAGGTTATTCTGGTAACAGTAGTTATACCAGTGGTAGCTAGGTTATTCTAGTAACAGTAGTTATACCAGTGGTAGCTAGGTTATTCTGGTAATAGTGGTTATACCAGTGGTAGCTAGGTTATTTTGGTAACAATAGTTACATCAGTAGGTTATTCTGGTAACAGTAATTATACCAGTGGTAGCTAGGTTATTATGGTAACAGTAGTTATATCAGGGGTAGTTAGGTTATACTGGTAGCAGGAGTTATATCAGTGGTCGTTAGGTTATTCTGGTAACAAAAAACAAAATTCTTGTCAGGCCACTAAGGTTTAATGAATTTAATCAATTCAGACTCCATGTGTTTTTCTGCTGATTTCAAAATAAACATCCAGTATGGAAAGGTATTTCCATTTATAGAAACTATTTGTGGACTGCTTTGGTATGTTGGGTGATTGTTATAGGATCATTTTAACTCGCTGTTATAATGTAGGGACATGTATCCTGACCCATATCTACTGTTGGTTTATTTTCCTATTTTACATTCACTAAACAATGCAGATCTGTTTTGCGTAAAAGATCTGCTGATCTGCACTGGCTCGGAAGATGAATTCTGATTGGCTAAAAAAACAAAAGACTTGTGGCGTTGAATGCACGTTCATTCTCAGTAATGTTATGCAAATTAGAAATTCAAACTAGCTAATCATTTACAACCTTCCGAGCCAGTGCAGATTAGCCCTAAAAGATCTGATTAACAATTATTGCTTTAAATCAAAATTGTTCACAGACAAGTTAGGGATGACGTCAAAAGATCAATGTCGGATAAAAAACTTATTTGCTTTAGTTTGGGGGTGGGGGGTTTTGACCTCAAAAAGTTTCCATCCTAGTTTTTTTTTCTTCTATCCAATCATGGACAGAAATAACAGAAAATGAAAAAAAAAAACATCCAAGACGAGAAAATAGTTTGGTCCGAGTGTAAATATGTAAGTCAAATGAGGTGCATTTACATTTACACCAACCCGACGACCAACTACTATGCCATACTACTGTCCGGTTAACAATTTATTTATATTTAAAGGTGCATGTAGTTTGGCGCCATGACCAATATTTATCAATTAAGTTTCAGTGGGGGGGGGGTGAAAAAAACTAATGGAATTAAGTTTTTCATCCGACATCAATCTTTTGACGTCTTCCCTTAATAACAGAAAAACTCAAATTATGCAAAAAAGCACTTCGTTTTACTAGAAAAAACTTAATGGAGTTTGCTGACAAGTCTTAACAAGAGATGAGTTTGCTGACAAGTCTTAACAAGAGATGAGTTTGCTGACAAGTTTTAACAAGAGATGAGTTTGCTGACAAGTTTTAACAAGAGATGAGTTTGCTGACAAGTCTTAACAAGAGATGAGTTTGCTGACAAGTCTTAACAAGAGATGAGTTTGCTGACAAGTCTTAACAAGAGATGAGTTTGCTGACAAGTCTTAACAAGAGATGAGTTTGCTGACAAGTTTTAACAAGAGATGAGTTTGCTGACAAGTCTTAACAAGAGATGAGTTTGCTGACAAGTTTTAACAAGAGATGAGTTTGCTGACAAGTTTTAACAAGAGATGAGTTTTCTGACAAGTCTTGTTGACCTCTGACCCCTTTCTATAAATAACTTCCTCTTCTAGGACTATTGACTACATTCAATCCTCCCATTTCCTTTTTGGAAGAAATTATTGTTAATGGCCTACACAAATCCTCATTAAATGATTCAAAGTTATTCTATGCATTCTGTTCTGATTCATTGGTCTCCCCAACAAAAGACTGAATTTTTAATCACTGAAAACCACACTATTTCTATAGGCAACAGCACAATCAATTATTAGTTGGCTGAATAATTTACAGGAGTGTTCATGATAATATATGTATATGTTAAAATGAATATTCAAAACTTGACAGCAACTGATATCCTTACCCAATTCTCAAACTCATTGATAGATCGTAACATAAAATAAGCCCTAGTCCTAAATTTTACAACTGGTTTTTAATCCTAAGTCTCAATCTTGGGGATGACAGGGCTGATTTTATTCCAAAGTGTTAATCTTTAACTCGGTGCGACAGTACATATGGACCTTTAAATGGAGGAAGGGACACTGGAGAGGCTACTACAGCAAACTTTTACAAAGTAATTTTAATCAACAGTAATTCCAGTGTCAAAAACAAACAGATCGTAAATATATACATGTATAAAGATTGTTTTCATATAAGTGTATGATTTCAAATTTAAAGTCCTACTACACATTCAGGTCTATGTTCTCTTATGCTTCATTCATTTAACCTTATAGTCTACAAGTACTAGTGTATAACCATATACTTATAACCTTATCGAGTATCTGAATTCCTATTGTCAAGATGGCTTTTCCAACTCTTGCTGTTTTTAGAATTCTCACTTATGGAATGTGACATTGCTTCACCCAGTCACCATGGATACACTTTTATTAGATTGGAATGATGTGAATAGAATTCCAAATTAATTTGTCATTCTTTAGAGTCAACATCTGATGATGTGGTTAAAAAGAAGAAAACACCTTTCTAAAACATTTTTTTGTACGAGTAATCAATGCTCATTGTCTCTCAATACTGAATGATTATATGTGAACAGATAGTAGAATAAGTTGTTTTGTTAAATATTGCCATACATTTTATATATTTTTTATTATTAATGATTATTAATGATAATCTATGTGATAATGGTGATTTGAAAAAAAAAAATATTATTTAGCTCCAAATAAACATGACATTATAAATTCTGAATGCCTTCCATGTCTTAATTAGACTTGATGCATATATGAAGTGGCAAGGTGTGGAAGTTGCCATGTCATCATTGTATGGTACATGTACTTACTGTGTCATGGCTGTCATCATTGTATGGTAGTTACCATGTCATCACTGTATGGTAGTTACCATGTCATGGCTGTCATCATTGTATGGTAGTTACCGTGTCATCATTGTATGGTAGTTACTGTGTCATGGCTGTCATCATTGTATGGTAGTTACTGTGTCATGGCTGTCATCATTGTATGGTACTTACTGTGTCATGACTGTCATCATTGTATGGCAGTTACTGTGTCATGGCTGTCATCATTGTATGGTAGTTACCATGTCATCACTGTATGGTAGTTACCATGTCATGGCTGTCATCATTGTATGGTAGTTACCGTGTCATCATTGTATGGTAGTTACTGTGTCATGGCTGTCATCATTGTATGGTAGTTACTGTCATGGCTGTCATCATTGTATGGTAGTTACCATGTCATGGCTGTCATCATTGTATGGTAGTTACTGTGTCATGGCTGTCATCATTGTATGGTGGTTACTGTGTTATGGCTGTCATCATTGTATGGTGGTTACTGTGTCATGGCTGTCATCATTGTATGGTGGTTACTGTGTCATGGCTGTCATCATTGTATGGTGGTTACTGTGACATGGCTGTCATCATTGTATGGTGGTTACTGTGTCATGGCTGTCATCATTGTATGGTAGTTACTGTGTCATGGCTGTCATCATTGTATGGTAGTTACTGTGTCATGGCTGTCATCATTGTATGGTAGTTACTGTGTCATGGCTGTCATTGTATGGTAGTTACTATGCCATGGCTGCCATTGTATGGTAGTTACCATGCCATGGCTGTCATTGTATGGTAGTTACCATGTCATGGCTGTCATTGTATGGTAGTTACTGTGTCATGGCTGCCATTGTATGGTAGTTACCATGCCATGGCTGCCATTGTATGGTAGTTACTGTGTCATGGCTGCCATTGTATGGTAGTTACCATGCCATGGCTGTCATTGTATGGTAGTTACCATGTCATGGCTGTCATCATTGTATGGTAGTTACCATGTCATGGCTGTCATCATTGTATGGTAGTTACTATGCCATGGCTGTCATTGTATGGTAGTTACCATGTCATGGCTGTCATCATTGTATGGTAGTTACCATGCCATGGCTGTCATTGTATGGTAGTTACTCTGTCATGGCTGCCATTGTATGGTAGTTACTATGTCATGGCTGTCATCATTGTATGGTAGTTACTGTGTCATGGCTGTCATCATTGTATGGTAGTTACTATGCCATGGCTGCCATTGTATGGTAGTTACCATGCCATGGCTGTCATTGTATGGTAGTTACCATGTCATGGCTGTCATCATTGTATGGTAGTTACCATGTCATGGCTGTCATTGTATGGTAGTTACTGTGTCATGGCTGCCATTGTATGGTAGTTACCATGCCATGGCTGTCATTGTATGGTAGTTACTATGCCATGGCTGCCATTGTATGGTAGTTACCATGTCATGGCTGCCATTGTATGGTAGTTACCATGCCATGGCTGTCATTGTATGGTAGTTACTGTGTCATGGCTGCCATTGTATGGTAGTTACCATGCCATGGCTGTCATTGTATGGTAGTTACCATGTCATGGCTGTCATCATTGTATGGTAGTTACCATGTCATGGCTGTCATCATTGTATGGTAGTTACCATGTCATGGCTGTCATCATTGTATGGTAGTTACCATGTCATGGCTGTCATTGTATGGTAGTTACTGTGTCATGGCTGCCATTGTATGGTAGTTACCATGCCATGGCTGTCATTGTATGGTAGTTACTATGCCATGGCTGTCATTGTATGGTAGTTACCATGTCATGGCTGTCATCATTGTATGGTAGTTACCATGTCATGGCTGTCATTGTATGGTAGTTACTGTGTCATGGCTGCCATTGTATGGTAGTTACCATGCCATGGCTGTCATTGTATGGTAGTTACTATGCCATGGCTGCCATTGTATGGTAGTTACCATGTCATGGCTGCCATTGTATGGTAGTTACCATGTCATGGCTGTCATTGTATGGTAGTTACTGTGTCATGGCTGCCATTGTATGGTAGTTACCATGCCATGGCTGTCATTGTATGGTAGTTACTGTGTCATGGCTGTCATTATATGGTAGTTACTGTGTCATGGCTGCCATTGTATGGTAGTTACCATGTCATGGCTGTCATTGTATGGTAGTTACTGTGTCATGGCTGCCATTGTATGGTAGTTACTATGCCATGGCTGCCATTGTATGGTAGTTACCATGCCATGGCTGTCATTGTATGGTAGTTACTGTGTCATGGCTGCCATTGTATGGTAGTTACCATGTTATGACTGTCATCATTGTACGGTAGTTACTGTGTCATAGCTGTCATCATTGTATGGTAGTTACCATGTCATGGCTGTCATCATTGTATGGTAGTTACTGTGTCATGGCTGTCATCATTGTATGGTAGTTACCATGTCATGGCTGTCATTGTATGGTAGTTACCATGTTATGACTGTCATCATTGTACGGTAGTTACTGTGTCATAGCTGTCATCATTGTATGGTAGTTACCATGTCATGGCTGTCATTGTATGGTAGTTACTATGCCATGGCTGCCATTGTATGGTAGTTACCATGCCATGGCTGCCATTGTATGGTAGTTACTGTGTCATGGCTGTCATTGTATGGTAGTTACCATGTTATGACTGTCATCATTGTACGGTAGTTACTGTGTCATAGCTGTCATCATTGTATGGTAGTTACCATGTCATGGCTGTCATCATTGTATGGTAGTTACTGTGTCATGGCTGTCATCATTGTATGGTAGTTACCATGTCATGGCTGTCATTGTATGGTAGTTACCATGTTATGACTGTCATCATTGTACGGTAGTTACTGTGTCATAGCTGTCATCATTGTATGGTAGTTACCATGTCATGGCTGTCATCATTGTATGGTAGTTACTGTGTCATGGCTGTCATCATTGTATGGTAGTTACCATGTCATGGCTGTCATTGTATGGTAGTTACCATGTCATGGCTGTCATCATTGTATGGTAGTTACTGTGTCATGGCTGTCATCATTGTATGGTAGTTACTGTGTCATAGCTGTCATCATTGTATGGTAGTTACCATGTCATGGCTGTCATCATTGTATGGTAGTTACTGTGTCATGGCTGTCATCATTGTATGGTAGTTACCATGTCATGGCTGTCATTGTATGGTAGTTACCATGTCATGGCTGTCATCATTGTATGGTAGTTACTGTGTCATGGCTGTCATCATTGTATGGTAGTTACCATGTCATGGCTGTCATTGTATGGTAGTTACCATGTCATGGCTGTCATCATTGTATGGTAGTTACTGTGTCATGGCTGTCATCATTGTATGGTAGTTACCATGTCATGGCTGTCATTGTATGGTAGTTACCATGCCATGGCTGTCATTGTATGGTAGTTACTGTGTCATGGCTGCCATTGTATGGTAGTTACCATGCCATGGCTGCCATTGTATGGTAGTTACTGTGTCATGGCTGTCATTGTATGGTAGTTACCATGTTATGACTGTCATCATTGTACGGTAGTTACTGTGTCATAGCTGTCATTGTATGGTAGTTACCATGTCATGGCTGTCATCATTGTATGGTAGTTACTGTGTCATGGCTGTCATCATTGTATGGTAGTTACCATGTCATGGCTGTCATTGTATGGTAGTTACCATGTTATGACTGTCATCATTGTACGGTAGTTACTGTGTCATAGCTGTCATCATTGTATGGTAGTTACCATGTCATGGCTGTCATCATTGTATGGTAGTTACTGTGTCATGGCTGTCATCATTGTATGGTAGTTACCATGTCATGGCTGTCATTGTATGGTAGTTACCATGTCATGGCTGTCATCATTGTATGGTAGTTACTGTGTCATGGCTGTCATCATTGTATGGTAGTTACTGTGTCATGGCTGTCATCATTGTATGGTAGTTACCATGTCATGGCTGTCATCATTGTATGGTAGTTACCATGTCATGGCTGTCATTGTATGGTAGTTACCATGTCGTGGTTGTCATCATTGTATGGTAGTTACTGTGTCATGGCTGTCATCCTTGTATGGTGGTTACTGTGTTATGACTGTCATCATTGTACGGTAGTTACTGTGTCATGGCTGTCATCATTGTATGGTAGTTACTCTGTCATGGCTGTCATCATTGTATGGTAGTTACCATGTCATGGCTGTCATCATTGTATGGTAGTTACCGTGTCATGGTTGTCATTGTATAGTAGTTACTGTGTCATGGCTGTCATCATTGTATGGTAGTTACCATGTCATGGCTGTCATCATTGTATGGTAGTTACTCTGTCATGGCTGTCATCATTGTATGGTAGTTACCATGTCATGGCTGTCATCATTGTATGGTAGTTACCGTGTCATGGTTGTCATTGTATAGTAGTTACTGTGTCATGGCTGTCATCATTGTATGGTAGTTACTCTGTCATGGCTGTCATCATTGTATGGTAGTTACCATGTCATGGCTGTCATCATTGTATGGTAGTTACCATGTCATGGCTGTCATCATTGTATGGTAGTTACCATGTCATGGCTGTCATTATTGTATGGTAGTTACCATGTCATGGCTGTCATCATTGTATGGTAGTTACTATGTCATGACTGTCATTGTATGGTAGTTACCATGTCATGACTGTCATTGTATGGTAGTTACCATGTCATGACTGTTATCATTGTATGGTACTTACCATGTCATGGCTGTCATTGTATGGTACCATGTCATGGCTGTCATCATTGTATGGTACTTATCGTGCCATGGCTGTCATTGTATGGTAGTTACTATGCCATGGCTGTCATTGTATGGTAGTTACTATGCCATGGCTGTCATTGTATGGTAGTTACTATGCCGTGGCTGTCATCATTGTATGGTAGTTATTATGTCATGGCTGTCATCATTGTATGGTAGTTACTATGTCATGACTGTTATCATTGTATGGTAATTACCATGTCATGGCTGTCATCATTGTATGGTAGTTACCATGTCATGGCTGTCATTGTATGGTAGTTACCATGTCATGGCTGCCATCATTGTATGGTACTTACCATGTCATGGCTGTCATTGTATGGTAGTTACTGTGTCATGGCTGTCATTGTATGGTAGTTACCATGTTATGGCTGTCATTGTATGGTAGTTACCATGTCATGGCTGTCATCATTGTATGGTAGTTACCATGTCATGGCTGTCATTGTATGGTAGTTACCATGTCATGGCTGCCATCATTGTATGGTACTTACCATGTCATGGCTGTCATTGTATGGTAGTTACTGTGTCATGGCTGTCATTGTATGGTAGTTACCATGTCATGGCTGTCATCATTGTATGGTAGTTACCATGTCATGGCTGTCATCATTGTATTGTAGTTACCATGTTATGACTGTCATCATTGTATGGTAGTTACCATGTCATGGCTGTCATTGTATGGTAGTTACTCTGTCATGGCTGTCATTGTATGGTAGTTACTCTGTCATGGCTGTCATCATTGTATGGTAGTTACCATGTCATGGCTGTCATCATTGTATGGTACTTACCATGTCATGGCTGTCATCATTGTATGGTAGTTACCATGTCATGGCTGTCATTATTGTATGATAGTTACCATGTCATGGCTGTCATCATTGTATGGTAGTTACCATGTCATGGCTGTCATCATTGTATGGTAGTTACTGTGTCATGACTGTCATCATTGTATGGTACTTACCATGTCATGGCTGTCATCATTGTATGGTAGTTACTGTGTCATGGCTGTCATCATTGTATGGTAGTTACCATGTCATGGCTGTCATCATTGTATGGTAGTTACCATGTCATGGCTGTCATTGTATGGTACTTACCATGTCATGACTGTCATTGTATGGTAGTTACCATGTCATGGCTGTCATCATTGTACGGTAGTTACCATGTTATGACTGTCATCATTGTATGGTAGTTACCATGTCATGACTGTCATCATTGTATGGTACTTACCATGTCATGGCTGTAATCATTCTATGGTAGTTACCATGTCATGGCTGTCATTGTATGGTAGTTACCATGTCATGGCTGTCATCATTGTATGGTAGTTACCATGTCATGGCTGTCATTGTATGGTAGTTACCATGTCATGGCTGCCATCATTGTATGGTACTTACCATGTCATGGCTGTCATTGTATGGTAGTTACTGTGTCATGGCTGTCATTGTATGGTAGTTAGCATGTCATGGCTGTCATCATTGTATGGTAGTTACCATGTCATGGCTGTCATCATTGTATTGTAGTTACCATGTTATGACTGTCATCATTGTATGGTAGTTACCATGTCATGGGTGTCATTGTATGGTAGTTACTCTGTCATGGCTGTCATCATTGTATGGTAGTTACCATGTCATGGCTGTCATCATTGTATGGTACTTACCATGTCATGGCTGTCATCATTGTATGGTACTTACCATGTCATGGCTGTCATCATTGTATGGTAGTTACCATGTCATGGCTGTCATCATTGTATGGTAGTTACCATGTCATGGCTGTCATCATTGTATGGTAGTTACTGTGTCATGACTGTCATCAATGTATGGTACTTACCATGTCATGGCTGTCATCATTGTATGGTAGTTACCGTGTCATGGCTGTCATCATTGTATGGTAGTTACCATGTCATGGCTGTCATCATTGTATGGTAGTTACCATGTCATGGCTGTCATCATTGTATGGTACTTACCATGTCATGGCTGTCATTGTATGGTAGTTACCATGTCATGGCTGTCATCATTGTACGGTAGTTACCATGTCATGACTGTCATCATTGTATGGTACTTACCATGTCATGGCTGTAATCATTGTATGGTAGTTACCATGTCATGGCTGTCATTGTATGGTAGTTACCATGTCATGGCTGTCATCATTGTATGGTACTTACCATGTCATGGCTGTCATTATATGGTAGTTACTGTGTCATGGCTGTCATTGTATGGTAGTTACCATGCCATGGCTGTCATCATTGTATGGTAGTTACCATGTCATGGCTGTCATCATTGTATTGTAGTTACCATGTCATGGCTGTCATCATTGTATGGTAGTTACCATGTCATGGCTGTCATCATTGTATGGTAGTTACCATGTCATGGCTGTCATTGTATGGTAGTTACCATGTCATGGCTGTCATCATTGTATGGTAGTTACCATGTCATGGCTGTCATCATTGTATTGTAGTTACCATGTTATGACTGTCATCATTGTATGGTAGTTACCATGTCATGGCTGTCATCATTGTATGGTAGTTACCATGTCATGGCTGTCATCATTGTATGGTAGTTACCATGTCATGGCTGTCATCGTATGGTAGTTACCATGTCATGGCTGTCATTGTATGGTAGTTACCATGTCATGGCTGTCATCATTGTATGGTAGTTACCATGCCATAGCTGTCATCATTGTATGGTACTTACCATGTCATAGCTGTCATCATTGTATGGTACTTACCATGTCATAGCTGTCATCATTGTATGGTACTTACCATGTCATGGCTGTCAACATTGTATGGTACTTACCATGTCATGGCTGTCATCATTGTATGGTAGTTACCATGTCATGGCTGTCATCATTGTATGGTAGTTACCATGTCATGGCTGTCATCCTTGTATGGTAGTTACCATGTCATGGCTGTCATCATTGTATGGTAGTTACCATGTCATGGCTGTCATCATTGTATGGTAGTTACCATGTCATGGCAGTCATCATTGTATGGTAGTTACCATGTCATGGCTGTCATCATTGTATGGTAGTTACCATGTCATGGCTGTCATCATTGTACCGTAGTTACAGTGTCATGACTCATCATTGTACGGTAGTTACCGTGTCATGACTGTCATCATTGTATGGTAGTTACTGTGTCATGGCTGTCATCATTCTATGGTAGTTACCATGTCATGGCTGTCATCATTGTACGGTACTTACCATGTCATGGCTGTCATCATTGTATGGTACTTACCATGTCATGGCTGTCATCATTGTATGGTAGTTACCATGTCATGGCTGTCATCATTGTATGGTAGTTACTGTGTCATGGCTGTCATCATTGTATGGTACTTACCATGTCATGGCTGTCATTTGTTTTTTCAAATCTTATGTTATCAATCTTATCTCAACTGGCTTTACACTAGCAAAGCATGCTTTCAAAACTATCATATACTGTTAAAGCTCTATAATTCTGTCCAACTTGTTTGTATATCCGTACAGGGTCATCTGGAACACTATTGCAGATAAAATACTTTATTGAAAACATAGATCTGATGAACATGTTTAATAATGATATATGGCCATGTGACTTCATTAAAAATACATAATTATCATATTTGGTGTACTATTGCAGATACAGACGTTCAACCAGTGCTTTGTAATAAAGATCCGGCAATCTGCCATAAGGAAATGAACAGAAGCCAATCACCGTCCTTGGTGTGTTGTATGTGGTGACGAGTTGGAAACGTAGAGTGGAGTGATGTTGATTAAGTTTGGCACCATAAAAGAAACTGGTCACTGTATTATTACAATTCTGAAGAAATGGAGACTGAAGTATGATATGGCCAGTCAGGACAAGATTTTTAAAACTCAAAATAGAAGAGAGATTGACCTTGACTTCAACTTCAACATAGTTGTCTAATAACAGCAAAGATATAAACAATGGAAATGGAATCTTGACCTGAAATTCAACATTTTTTTTTTTAATTTGCCCTGGTAGTTCAGAATACAACAATACACTTGTCTATTTCTGTTCATATACCGTACATACATAGCCCATATATAATATATGGGAAAGTGGGAAAATAAAGAAAAAAAAATAATCACAAAAAAAATTCAAAAATTCACAGAAACAGAGACTATTTACTAAAAATAGACACTTGCATTTGATCTCATGAAATTAGTATATCTGAGTCTAGTTCATGTCAAGGACATTCAAGCCAAATTTCAATGTAATCTGTTAAGCAGTTTTTCACCCAAAAAAACTAAACTATTCCTGTGATGTTATAAAATGAACAAATCTGACACCCCAGGACCACCCCAGGTAGCTTTGCTATAAATAGCAAAGTGATCTAGCTTACAAATTGGAAGAAGGAGGTCCAGTCAAACCCAGGAGCTTCGCTCGATTATCTTTGATGACAGCAGAGCTAATGAAGCTGGATGGACAATAAATCAGTATGCAGGTAACTGGTAGCATAGTGATTGTCACTTGGGTAGACCCAAGTTCAAATTCTACTTTAGGCCAACTCCACTGGCTGAGATTCATTCGCTAATTCATGGACATTCAGGTAATGGTAAATCATGGACACTCAGGTAATGGTAAGTCATGGACATTCAGGTAATGGTAAGTCATGGACATTCAGGTAATGGTAAATCATGGACATTCAGGTAATGGTAAATCATGGACATTCAGGTAATGGTAAGTCATGGACATTCAGGTAATGGTAAATCATGGACATTCAGGTAATGGTAAATCATGGACATTCAGGTAATGGTAAGTCATGGACATTCAGGTAATGGTAAGTCATGGACATTCAGGTAATGGTAAGTCATGGACATTCAGGTAATGGTAAGTCATGGACATTCAGGTAATGGTAAGTCATGGACATTCAGGTAATGGTAAATCATGGACATTCAGGTAATGGTAAGTCATGGACATTCAGGTAATGGTAAATCATGGACATTCAGGTAATGGTAAATCATGGACATGCAGCTAATGGTAAGTCATGGACATTCAGGTAATGGTAAATCATGGACATTCAGGTAATGGTAAATCATGGACATTCAGGTAATGGTAAACGTTGGTTTATAACTAAAACCGAATCCTGTATACGAAGTTCGAGAAACCATTCAGTGTTTAGAAGTTACTATATTTTATTGTTAGGACGTATTCTGTTAAATTTATTATTTCCAACCATTTTGCGATAGCATTTTCTAGATTGAAGGCAGCAATTACAGTTTATTCAAAGTTAAAAGTTGCATTGGGATTACGTTGATACAGTGTAACAATGTCAGTGCTGGTGATCTGTGCGTAGCGTAGCCAAAATAAAAAGCATGATCATTTAAACACTGCTATTACAAGACTGGTAGGAGGTAATAAATTCGGGGCAAAAATTATGTACAGTAGTTCCATGGCATTTGTACAGTAATTCCATGGTCTGTGGTATTTGTACAGTGATTCCACGGTCTGTGGTATTTGTACAGTAATTCCATGTTCCATGGTATTATTTGTACATTAATTCCATGGTCCGTGGTATTTGTACATTAATTCCATGGTCCGTGGTATTTGTACAGTAATTCCATGGTCTGTGGTATTTGTACAGTAATTCCATGGTCTGTGGTATTTGTACAGTAATTCCATGGTCCATGGTATTTGTACAGTAATTCCATGGTCCATGCATGGTATTTGTACAGTAATTCCATGGTCTGTGGTATTTGTACAGTAATTCCATGGTCCATAGTATTTGTACAGTAATTCCATGGTCCAATGTATTTGTACAGTAATTCCATGTTTCATGGTATTTGTACAGGAACTCAATGGTCCATGGTATTTGTACAGTAATTCCATGGTCTGTGGTATTTGTAGAGTAATTCCAAGATCCATGGTATTTATTTGTACAGTAATTCCATGGCCATGGTATTTGTACAGTAATTCCATGGTCCATGGTATTTGTATAATAATTCCATGGTTTGTGGTATTTGTACAGTAATTCCATGGTCTGTGGTATTTGTACAGTAATTCCATGGTCCATGGTATTTGTACAGTAATTCCATGGTTTGTGGTATTTGTACAGTAACTATGGTTTGTGGTATTTGTACAGTAATTCCATGGTCCATGGTATTTGTACAGTAATTCCATGGTCCATGGTATTTGTACAGTAATTCCATGGTCCGTGTTATTTGTACAGTAATTCCATGGTCCGTGTTATTTGTACAGTAATTCCATGGTCCATGGTATTTGTACAGTAATTCCATGGTCCATGGTATTTGTACAGTAATTCCATGGTCCATGGTATTTGTACAGTAATTCCATGGTCCAGGGTATTTGTACAGTAATTCCATGGTCTGTGGTATTTATTTGTACAGTAATTCCATGGTTCATGGTATTTGTACAGTAATTCCATGGTCTATGGTATTTGTACAGTAATTCCATGTTTCGTGGTATTTGTACAGTAATTCCAAGGCCTGTGGTATTTGTACAGTAATTCCACGGTATTTGTACAGTAATTCCATGGTCTGTGGTATTTGTACAGTAATTCCATGGCCTGTGGTATTTGTACAGTAATTCCATGGTATTTGTACAGTAATTCCATGGTCTGTGGTATTTGTACAGTATTTCCATGGTATTTGTACAGTAATTCCATGGCCTGTGGTATTTGTACAGTAATTCCATAGTATTTGTACAGTAATTCCATGGTTCATGGTATTTGTACAGTAATTCCATGGTCCATGGTATTTGTACAGTAATTCCATAGTATTTGTACAGTAATTCCATGGTCTGTGGTATTTGTACAGTAATTCCATGGTCTGTGGTATTTGTACAGTAATTCCATGGTCCGTGGTATTTGTACAGTAATTCCATGTTCCATGGTATTTGTACAGTAATTCCATGGTTCATGGTATTTGTACAGTAATTCCATGGTCTGTGGTATTTGTACAGTAATTCCATGGTCTGTGGTATTTGTACAGTAATTCCATGGTATTTGTACAGTAATTCCATGGTCCGTGGTATTTGTACAGTAATTCCATGTTCCATGGTATTTGTACAGTAATTCCATGGTCTGTGGTATTTGTACAGTAATTCCATGGTCCGTGGTATTTGTACAGTAATTCCATGGTCCATGGTATTTGTACAGTAATTCCATGGTCCATGGTATGTGTACAGTAATTCCATGGTCCATGGTATTTGTACAGTAACTCTATGGTCCATGGTATTTGTACAGTAATTCCATGGTCCGTGGTATTTGTACAGTAATTCCATGGTCCATGGTATTTGTACAATAATTCCATGGTTTTCGGTATTCGTACAGTAATTCCATGGTTTGTGGTATTTGTACAGTAATTCCATGTTCCATGGTATTTGTACAGTAATTCCATAGTATTTGTACAGTAATTCCATGGTCCATGGTATGTGTACAGTAATTCCATGGTCTGTGGTATTTGTACAGTAATTCCATGGTCCATGGTATTTGTACAATAATTCCATGGTTTGTGGTATTTGTACAGTAATTCCATGGTTTGTGGTATTTGTACAGTAATTCCATGGTTATGGTATTTGTACAGTAACTCTATGGTCCATGGTATTTTACACACCAGTTTAGGTAGGATGCACTGAAGATAAATAAGAGACAACAGTTTATTTTAATTCAATACCCAAGTCTGCCAAGATTTTATGAACTATGATACCAATGATTTGCTTTGACTAGCTCTGGACAGTATCATTACACAGGCAAACGAATAAAATACTTCTCAGTATATGTTGTTTCATTTATATGACAGATTATATGCAACTGCTAATGTACTTTTGATATTATTTTATAATTCAGACAACCTTTCCCAGAAGAGTACACACCTGTTGTTAATAAAATCAAATATACTGAGTACACTGGTTCTTTTATTTGTTGAGGCTACTAAAAATATCTTTCTGGAATATCAAAAATAAATTCTTTGATTATTTCTAATGGATGAACCATACAAGGCTATCCCTACTAAGCTAAATGTAACATACCAACTGCTTTTTTAGCATATCCACAAGACAGAACCAACAAAAATGTATTCATTCAGATGTTGCCATGGTAACAAAGCAATACAAGGTACCCTGTAATAATCATATTCTTACAATGCCTTATTCTAGTAATTTATTAACAAAAATATGATTTTATTAATTTAGGGGAGGCAATTAAGGCCATTCCACCACAACTGTGAACATCAAAACATAATAACCTCATTTTTGGCATTAGGGTCAATCACTTATCCAAAAATGTTTTTTTTAGCAGTTATAAATAGAACATTATTATCTCTCATGGATAGAATGGTTTCAGGTTACCCATGGATGTGGTTTTACAGTCAAAATCACTAGCACACTGAAACACAATTTATAAATTACCTGTACATCGTTCAATCAGCAATCAGCATAGAGGACCATCCCAAATGCCTATCAGAAACAATCGTTAATTTAATCTAAATACTGTAAAGGGGTTAATTATTCACTGGGTTTTAATTTTCTTTATTTCGCTGACTGGAAAATGCGCTAAATTAAACAGTGAATATGTAAAATTTAGCATAGAACACATTATTTAAATGATAAAACCGTGAATTAAAACCCACTGAATATGCCTGAAATGGCAAATCAGCAAAATTTAAACCCAGTGAAAATTAGTCATTTTACAGTATACCAAATATATGTACCAAAGAATAAATTCCCAACTTCAGTACTGTATGGTTATCTGCCTAGCCCTTTCATTGAAACCAATCAAACTACAACCTCAAATCTATAAAAACTACAAAGCACAGAAGTCAGCTAGCCAATACACCTTGGTCTGCAATGCCACTAAATATATAGGGGTTGAGATGTTAGCAACACTAGCTAAAACAATTAAACAATGGCATTGATAATCCATATTCTGCCTTGCTATTGAAAATGACTATATCAATAAATAAGCTGGCTACACACAGCTGGTAGTTACATTGCCCAATATGGTACTCAAGGTTACATAGGCATAACAAAACTGTATTAAAACTATAATATATAACTTCATTGTAACCAATCACATTCAGATTGCTAGTCTGCTCTAAACGACATTACAAATTCTTCTGACTGATTTCTCTATCTTCAACTCGCAAGGAGTTACAGACAATTACACTAAAATATGGCATATTTTATTTTACTTGTCTTCATAAATCATTGTTTTGGATTTAACTAGTTGACTGTTGGGTTCAATAGTCATATTTCATTGTGTCTTATTTTGCTCCAAAGAAATACTTATATTCTCCTAAAGCTTTTCATTGGAAGACTAAGTAATGTAATCAACTACAGTACAGTTTTTTGCTTTATTTTAAAACTCATATATGTAAATTGTGCAGAATAATCTGCCAAAATATGTTTCATATTAGTAACATATTACAAAGAATAAGTTGAAATTAATGATAACCACTTTTCAATTGAAAATCTATTTTCCTTGAAGTATTTCAACTACCAGCACCCCAACCACATCTCAAGTCAGTAATTTGATAAATTAAACACAAACTGTCAAACATTTAAAACATGCACCGAGAGAACACATACAATACATTATTGACTCACAGAACAAGTATTTCACTAACTATATTCCTAAATCAGTAAACGATGAAATCTAAAATTAGGTCACAAAGTGCATGTAAAATATGAAAATGACAGGCAGCATAGAGCATGCACACCTTTGGGTAAATCGCATACCGTAAGAAACAAAATACACCTGGGTTGAGTGGTGAGCTCTCTCCTTTCTTTTCATTTAAAAGTAGCCGACAATACACAAAACACACAAATGGGAACATTCATTGTTTCCTATAATGAGTTTAGTTAACGAGACAGTAATGAATAACTGACACAGACTTGAGGAAATAATTATAGAAATACGTCAACAGGGGTACCCATTTCCCTCCTCATACGTGATATTTACACCCGTTCCGGGCCTCATTCTGTAACGCAGTGTTTTTATATTTGTAAAGTTTGTAGCATCAGTCTAGTCGATGCCACACGCCCAGTTTTAACGACGACAGTGTCATGTACATCTTACCTAGGTTACCCAAACGTGACCGATGGTACCGATGTCTGAAACATTTACGGAGATCACAGTGTATGTATGTGGACGATCTTCGGCTGGGTCACAGAACCCCCAACCCCCGCCCCGCCCCGCCCCGCCCCGCCCCGCGATGATTTCAACAATGAGACATGAACAAATATGCAGATACATATACGTAGCAGTGGCAATCAAGAAAATTATTATGTTAAATTATCTGTGCATACAAACCATGTAATCTCGTGTGAAATAAGATCAAAAAGGATATGGCCAACAAATGAGCTGAATACACCAGCATCGTGGGTAGTGGGTCTGTTTCATACAGTAAAACGCAACGTCAACAAATCCCGGGTACGGTAGATCCTCGTCTTCTTCACCGGCGACGTTATCCATATCTGTATCGTCATCACTGTTTCTCTCATCATCTGAAACGTCACATTGTGCTTGTTCTTCTGAATATCGCGTTCTCCGTCTCCGTTTGGTCGTTTCATTATTATCCTCGCGAGTGTGCAACGATGCCAGGCTTTCCTGGCGTTGCATCCTTTCCTCGTGCGACTCCGACGAGCCAGTCGTTCTCTTTATCTCCCCACTCGACTCCTCCGCCATGTTCCTTTAGTGAATTTAACACGACTGAAAACGAAGAAAATATACGCCATGTTTCTGCAGCATGGTAGCTCCTTGGCACAATATATCCGACATTATTATGATGTGGATGTTGATGAGGATGCGCGGTGCAAGATACGCAGAAAGAAATAAAGCCTGGTTGAGTTGAAATCACAGAGAAATATGAACCAGCACAGCCGAAATATTTCACTGAAAAAAGATGACAGGGCTCCTTCGGCTGGTTCCAAATAGTAACAATTCCGTGTGCAATATATAATAAAAACCTAGGGGAAAAACGCGCCGCTGTGTCCCAACAATCCAGATGGGTCGACGAATGAGTGTGAAATAAAAAAAGCACGTCAGCCGGCAAAACGACGTAGATGCTAGCTATGTAGCGAGCTGGGCACACACAACGCACCGATCTTTGGGGTTTCCTCCGTCAAAAAAATCATCCGCAACGCATTTCTTTGGCTGGTTTAACAGCTGATAGTCGACATCATAAGTTAATACAATCACTATTCTGTCCAGAATCGAAGATTATGTCCGCAATTTGATGTAAAACGGGTACTAAAATGGCCTCTATAATGAAGAACCACGAAAAAGAAACTGCACGGCCAGACTGAATGCAATCAGCGAGCGTACTTCAACTACCTGGGATGAACCATTCATAACATGGGGGGTGTTTTAATTAACGATTTGCAGGGAACGATCCATCAAATTCTGTTAAATCCCATGTGTACTGATTGTTGCGTGTGAAATTTTAATTTTGCTTTTTATAATTGTTATTTTAAGGAGTAGGAACTATTTTTGGAGGACAACTATTCAACTATGGCCAATATCCCTCTCCATCCAGCTGTAATGATGAGCACCTCTTTGTTTGAACTACATAAATTAGAAACAAGAGTTTTCACGGATTTTCGACAAATTACTCGTAATAATACTTTCTATGCACACTGTAGTACATTAGCACGTGTTCACAAACAAGCTGACTTTCACGCTCCACTGGTTCGCAAGAAGAGACTATTCTCTCAATAGCGGAAAAGCGAAGATCATTCACGGGAATGCACTGGAGATCAAGATTGTCAAGTGATGAAATAGCCACGATTTAAAAGTCGTTGACACCGGAGAATGTGTTCATTCGTTTAATTACGTGATGATGTAAAATTATTGAATGAATCAACCTGAACCAAATGTAAAGGAAATACGCCCAGCATGCATGGACCATGGTTGGGAGTTCAGTGCACGTCTCTAATAAGCTGAGAAAATTGCATTACTCAACCTTCTTACAAATAACATTTGAGGGATATATTTCTACGGACACAAAGCAATTTATATAAACAAGAACAAAGTTCATTATCGTGCACGAAACATTGCACTGAACTAATAATAGCATAAAAACCTCATCGGAACCAGTGTTTGCACCTTCTCTTCAACACTAATGGATACTTCAGTGTATTTAGTGCAAATTAGGCAAACAATTTTTAAGTTGCTTATCTGAAATGATTATAATGAGCACAAAATCGCCATGAAATGCTTGTGGATTCCCGTATGTCTAGAAATCTATAAGGTTGCGACATCAAGATGTCCCCCTCCATTTAGTAGTAGATACTTGGTGGTACAAATGATGAGTTGCTGTGACGGACCACCACGAAATTCGTGACACCATGGGAGCGATGAGATCAAAGAATCCAGCGAATCCCTTAAGGGGTTAGCATACGTTTAATGTGTTTTTTTTCAATATTTTTTTTTATTTTAAATAATTGATGGTTATGACAGTATCTATGCTTTTATTCTAAACAAAACTCCATTTTATAACGCTCATTTCGACGTTTTTTCTATTTCAAAACATTGCCACATGTGATTGTTTATAAACACCACCAACACAAGCACAACACTCGCATGAAAGTAATCCTAATTGAAACTTGATGAAAGATCCGATTTGCATAAAATTCCTACAAAGTTTACGTAATTACGGTACTCATTTCGCCCAGCTTTCCGCTTTTACACCCACAGCTTATTGCTTGATTTCCGACCGCGCGGTCTTGTCCGACTGGAAACCGACAGCATTTTAATCACTCTTTTTTTCGCTCGCTCGCTCATTGAAAACATTGACTGTTCGCCAAAACACTGATCGCACATGAGTAGTCGAAATGATGGTTTTTCAAATCTAATAGTTGCATGACAACCAATCGTGAAAGCAACTTAACTGGGACCTCTTGTTACGTGTTTTGGGTGCTTGTTCTAAATCAGTAAATGTAATATATTATAGGTAACTTCTTTTGACAGAGCAGAGAAACGAGGAAAATGTTAATGATTAATTCCAAAAATAACGATACCAAAACCACGTCGGTCTGGTATAATTTGACATTCAATTTTCAAAATTCGATCAGTGAATGAACTTGTTCTATACGTACCGTAAAAGTGTTCCCACTAAAATATTTTGACTAAAACGGCCATATGCTCTGAAAAAATAGAACAGAGCTTGACATAAATGAATAATTCAGAAAAAAATGTGTCAAATTTAGTTATAGCCATAAATATTTGGTGGCCAGACGATGAACAATTCGAAAATCAGAATTCACGCGGAAGTCTTTCAGGGCTGAAAATCGTCGACCCTACTCTGGGTTACCTTATTTCACAACTAACAAAGAAAACTGATTCGCCGTGGACTCCGCTTAGTTTTTCTTCTTTCTGAACTGAGGTCAAATCCCCTCCGTTAGTCAAAATATACCGATGTTTTTCAGTGAATAATTTTGAAGCCTGTCACAGAACAAAAAAAAAACTATGTGAATCCAAGCCGGAGATTGGATGGTACGACGACCCTTGCGTCAAATATGCTTTGTTACAACATCATTGATTTGCTGAAAGTCACCTGATCGGAGCACGACCTGGGTCACAGAACCATATTTATCCGTATTATCAACAGGATTTTGCGAGAGAACCACACCCACATTTTCAACCATTTTCAGAGCGGAAGTTGCCAATAAATGTCGAAAATCTCGTGCATTCCATGTATTCGGATAAAATAAATCTAGCGATTGCTAAAAATGGTTATTAATATATTCCCCGATGCTCTTGGATTTTTTTTTTATTTCGAGGTAATAAATGGCTAGTTGAAGTTGTATCGACTTCAAGGCGGCTGTTTCACCGCGAACAACCGAGCTCTGTTGTAGTTTCGCGATGAAAAATGAAATATATATAATAACAGAGGTACATTACTTGGGGTTTGCAACTCGCATAGTACTGTATGGTGACATCATGTCAAGATCCCATTCAAGTCTCTTCTCGTAGATAGCGAGACTGAGGCTACGACCTTCTGACATGACACATATCAATGTTCAAGGTTTGTAATGAAAAAATAAAACTTTTCTTGTCGCTATCATAGTGAAAAATGTAATACATCGAAAATGTACAGAAAATATAGTTCTCGTAATCCGTCATATCGTGGGCAGCTATTTTGATCCACCTGGACATCCCAGTATCCTAGTTACCTCGGGCATGCGCATTCGCATTTTTCTGAGTTGGAACGCTTATGCGAGAGCGAGATTGTGACGGGATCTTGGTATCATGTCACCGTAGTTACAAACCCCAAGTAATGTACCTCTGATAATAATAATACTTGTTTAATTATTTGGATTTTCAGCCCACAAATTACGGAACATGATCCCCATGAATTACGGTCAATGTTTTGTCTCGGCTGATTGTGATGAGTGCCGGACGTCGGGACCGACGCCCATCCTAAACTCAGTATGGAGAAACCAACGGGAATCGATTTCCCGAACAAATTATTGGGGCACGGTCAACATACATTCCAAACAATAGTTGTGTTCACGTTACACGAAGTACGGGCTAAGATTTAAGCTGATTTAGGCTTATCTAGCATATTTGCATTTCGGCTAGACCCAATTGCGTCCACGCACAGGGAGGGCCAGTCGTTAGCACGGGCTAAGGGTTGCCATTAGTCGGTGACCTTTGGTAAGCCGCTATTTACGAACGAAAAATGGATGACACGCACGAGGTTCTATTTCTGCTGCCGGCATGTTTCGTTCTAATTTTGAAGCGACGTGCACAGGAACGCGAGAGAAGACGGACCCAACTTATTTTGATGCACATAAACAGTATACAACGGTCGTAACAGAATACAGAGTTTTATTAATGCATGTCCTAGACAGCGAACCAAATTTATTTTGTCTACGATTGGAGCTGCTGTGCGCTCTACTACAGTGACCCGATTAGTGTGGAAGCGAGCGCGGAGTAATGACTGGTGGAATATTGTCGTTATACGAACATGGGACAATTTTCACACCCAAAGGTCGCCGCAGAGGGCGCTTAGCCCTGGGCTAAGCGTTCGCGCATACTTCGTTAGCCCGTGCTAAGGTCTAGACCGCGTCTTAAATTCGGATCAGATTTAACCCGTACTTAGCATTCCTTAGCCCGTGCTAAGCGTTCACGCACGTTTTCTTAGCACGGGCTAAGGAATTTGACCTCTTAGCCCGTGCTAAGGAGCTGTGCGTGAACGCAACTATTATAAATTATCAACGAAAAAGGAGATTTTTCAAGATATACTGTCATGACAAACATGTAAAATAAACAAATACACAAAGAGGTGTAATATTAGGTTTTATTTTAGGCTTAGATTAAATATTTCCTTTCACTCAGCCCATGCATGAAACTGCCATTTAGCTTCATGGTCCTTCAGCATGTCTTCGCTTTGAGGAAAACAACAATAATTATACAAACCGTAAACACATTGCGAAGACTCAACAATCGGGAAAGAAAACCCAGACAGCTATGAGGGGGGAATTCTTTTTCTCTGGGGTTCTCCACACGTGCCAGGGGGGAATCTCGTCTCGTCTCTCTATCGCGTCCCCTTGAGGTACGGGATCGGGGAAGTCACTTAAAACTCTAAATCTAGTGTAAATAAATTTGGCAGGAAATTAATCGATATGTGCATGGAGTGTAATTGGCAAATATACATGTTACACACCGAATGGTTGCAGCGCTATTGACTTTGGGATTATTTCAAAACATTTTTATAACTCTGTACAATACTTCAAAGTTCACGAGCTATCTAATATTTCGGATCACTGCCCTATCTCTTTGTCTTTAGCCATAAACCAAATCATCTATAATGCCCTGAAAAAAAATAATAACAAAAATAAATTGGATCCATTACCAGCAAAATATATCTGGGATGTGGATACAAAAACTAAATTTTTGGCCTCTCTGCATTACAGTGAAAAAAATGAAATTACGGAATTTCTCCTAAAACAATATAACAACAAGAGAACTGGTGATGGTTGTGAACCATAACTGCCTCAGCACAAAGGCTGTTGTGTAATACCAGGGAATGTAAAGGGAAATGTATTGTAGCGTTACCTCTGTGTAATTTACAATATATCTGCATTAACCTTCACTATTAAGGACAATATGGGAGTAGAAGCAAGTTAGTTAGAATTACCAGACATTGTGGGATATAAAGAAGTGGCCTATTAACCCATGAAACATACTCGCACATATCCATACATGTTTTATTGTGTGGGGCACAGCTGTCATGTACACAATCATAATAACTGGAAATGGTTTCATAACAGAAAAAAAGTGTTATTGCTGTAAAAAATTATGAACAATAACAACTGAAATTTAGAAAAACTATGAACAAAAAATAATGAAAGTCTGTGATTTTCTGCACAGTTTCCAGGAAATTATTAACCGAACCATAACATTTATAACAAGTCATTGTCAATGACACGTCCCCGTTCCGTTCATATTTGAGTGACATATACATTCAAAGCAGATCATGACCGAAATGCACCTGCATATGTACAACACATTGTACTAAATCTGAACAAAATCCATGCATGCATGACTGAGATCCGGTTCTGGAATTGTGAAAATACGTGATTTTAATGCATTTTCGGCCTTAAAATGGCCATCATTCAGCTATTGCTAAGCGGATCATGAAACAAATGCACATATCTATTTGTGACATGATGCACCATGTGTGTGTGAAGTTTGAACTTGATCAATCCAGACATGTCTTGGATACGGATCCAGAACTGAATTCTTTAAGAAAATGGCCGCCAGTCGGCCATTTCGAACTTGATCCGAAAAAAAAAATGACGTGCATCAAGGTCCTATTATGTTTAATGTAAGTACCGAATTTGAACAAAATCCGTCCATGCATAACTGAGATCCGGGTTCGGAATGGTGAAAATGTGCGATTTCAATGCATTTTCGGCCTTAAAGCGGCCGCCATTTGGCTATCGTTAATGGGATCATGAAACAAATGCACATACATATTTGTGACATGATGTACCTTGTGTGTGTGAAGTTTGAACTTGATCAATCCAGACATGTCTCGGATACGGATCCAGAACTGAATTCTTTAAAACAAAATGGCCGCTAGTCGGCCATTTCGAACTTGATCTGAAAAAAAAATGACGTGCATCAAGGTCTTGTTATGTTTAATGTATGTACCAAATTTGAATGAAATCCGTCCATGCATAACTGAGATCTGGGTCCGGAATGGTGAAAATGTGCGATTTCAATGCATTTTCGGCCTTAAAGCGGCCGCCATTTGGCTATCGTTAATGGGATCATGAAACAAATGCACATACATATTTGTGACATGATGTACCTTGTGTGTGTGAAGTTTGAACTTGATCAATCCAGACATGTCTCGGATACGGATCCAGAACTGAATTCTTTAAAACAAAATGGCCGCCAGTCGGCCATTTCGAACTTGATCTGAAATAAAAAATGACGTGCATCAAGGTCCTATTATGTTTAATGTATGTACCAAATTTGAATGAAATCCGTCCATGCATAACTGAGATCTGGGTCTGGAATGGTGAAATTGTGCGATTTCAATGCATTTTCGGCTTTAAAGCGGCCGCCATTTGGCTATCGTTAATGGGATCATGAAACAAATGCACATACATATTTGTGACATGATGTACCTTGTGTGTGTGAAGTTTGAACTTGATCAATCCAGACATGTCTCTGATACGGATCCAGAACTGAATTCTTTAAAACAAAATGGCCGCCAGTCGGCCATTTCGAACTTGATCCGAAAAAAAATATGACGTGCATCAAGGTCCTATTATGTTTAATGTATGTACCAAATTTGAACGAAATCCGTCCATGCATAACTGAGATCCGGGTCCGGAATGGTGAAAATGTGCCATTTTGATGCATTTTCGGCCTTAAAATGGCCGCTATTCGGCTATCGTTAATCGGATCATGAAAAAAATGCATGTGCACATGTCCCATATAATGTGTGATGTATGAGTGAAGTTTGAACATAATCGGTCCATGCATGTTCGAGATACAGGTGATCACGGACGCACGGACGCACGGACGCACGGACGGACGCACACAGGGCAAAACATAAGTCCCCGTTTTCGGACTCCGTCCGAACGGGGACTAAAAAGCACAGTGCTGAGATTCACTTCGAGTATATCAGAAATATAATCTTACAATTGCATACGAGTCATCAAAATGTAGAGTTTGGTGATATAATTCAAATTTTGTATAGTTCAATATGCATACAACTACCCATACACTAGTACATTTTGACAATAAACTCCTCTTTCACATTGTGCAAATACAAACAAGACATTAAACCTTCCTGACAGTAACATGTAAGCGTTGTATAAACCCGAATGAAAAGTCTTGAGTCACGGCGAATACTTCTATCGAGTAGGCCATTTAAAAATCTCTTCAACTATCCAAGGCCAATCACTAATGTGCGGGGTCATTAATTAAATAATATTAATTTTATTAACACATTTCCCGGAGGGATTGGCAATGGCTACAAATGTTTAAGAAAAAATAAAAGGTTAAAAAAATTAAAATAAAATAAAAACATACAAAAAACTAAGCTAATACATTACTGTAACAGAGAAAGAAAATATTAAGACTAAATTATTATACAATAAAAAAATAGAAAAAATGCAAAACTTAAAGGGGAACTGCTCAATCCCGTGGATTGCACCGAAGAATCATGGGACACTATTGTTTATGTTGTTTACAATGTTAATCTATCTTTTGTTATCCATTGTTATTTTAATCCAGAAAGTAAATTTGTTGTGAAATTAATCTTAACTGGAAGGTGCCCCTTTAACTGGGAAAGGAAATTGACACTGGGATTGCTGTCTTATTTCAAAACACTTCTTTAGGTACCTTGTACAGGGAGTGTTAGATCACTGTTGTTTAGCAAGACTATGAATTGTGTCTTTGGTGACAAATTTTGTTTTTTGCCATTTCAAATAATACATTTCTATCGGGGGTATAACTTTTGCATGACATCATTAGGTGATACTCATCTTCTACTTGATTCTGATCACAAAGGTTACATGATCTATTAGCAAGGGGTATTCCGTTGTGTCTGTCAGTCTCAGTTTTAAAGTTATGGTCACTGAGGCGGAATTATATACATTTTCGCACATCTCATTATTTTACATGGTAACAAGGTAGGTTTCAAAAGCAAAATTGTTTTGTTTTTTTTTCTCTGTATGTTCTTAATTCATTTTGTTTTGATTGATTGTCGTTTTGTAATTCACTTTTCCAAGTTGATATAAATGATGTTTGTATATTTTTATTAATTTGTCCTAATTGCCTTGCTGTTAGAATTTCATTGTTGTCAACCAGGTTAGACTGGTTGATGTTGTTCAAAAGGGAGTCTACCATTTACTATTAATTTCTTAATATTAATAATTTACTATTAAACTCGAAAACATCGTAATGTTATTACTTCTACACCAGGTAACACCAATTAAAACCAACATCGATTTAGAATTACTATGGCCAATGACATTGAAATTTGATCTTCCATAAAGCAGCAGTTTCCCTCTTCTAATAATCAAAACTAGCCTGGATACCCTGAGGAAGTATGTCCATTGTTTCACAACAACGACTGTCCCAAGAGATTTTCGTCTTCTCAATTTCTCAAGATAAACATCCCAGGGTTGTTTTGTTTACTGGAAGGAAATGTCCTTTGACAGCATTTCTTGAATTAATTTCCATTGCACAAAAAAGCAGCAAATACTCTTACTGAAACACAGAATTGGCATGATTTTCCCCCGGCCATTCACGCAAACTGCAAATCAAGACTTTTACCGCATCCATAATTGTTGAAAGCCGATTGTGACGTATTTTGACCCCCAGATCCTGACCTTGCATTCTTGCCACGTTTACTGCCCTTTCATACCCGTTCAATTTCCTTTCATTATTTCATCCAGATTCCATGATATTTTATATTTAAAACCAACCTTTATTTCACAGTCACTCTAGTTTTCACTTTTCTAAAATTATCTTACTGATTAAAAGACTTTTCACTCCCATCATGCAATCTCCCATAGTACTTCCGCGCAAACACAGCGGCGATCGCCAACATATCTACAAATAACCTCGCTCTCAGGAGCTGAGGAATGACTCGGAAACAGCTTCTTCAGATTTTGAAAAAATCATATTATCTCTTAGAGACCAAAATGTTAAAAAAATCACTCCAAAGGGTTTTAAAAAGAAAAACAAAACAATACTAAAAAAGAAAACATAGTTGAACTCTGGTGACCTTGCTCTTTGTTATATAATATAATTCCCTTTATCATAGTTTGTTTCAATATAAATATGCATTGTCATAATTAATTTTGAATACAAACAAGTTTTGGGGTTGAACCAACAGTGGGGAATCAGTCTACTGAATGTCCTTAAAAGATGTAAATATCTTACAAAAACATTGGTGCCTTATTTGTTTAATTATTTTAAGGGACATAATTTCCAGCTTTCTTCAAAGTAATTCAGATATTTTAGTATAAAAACAAATGTCTCATTGAAAAAAAAGTGCTGCATTTAGATGTGAATTGATTCATAAAACATGCAAAATATCAGAAAATTTTAGCTGGCTTTAGTCCAAGTATTTTGTGCAGGTGTCAAAAATTAATGATTCACTGAGACAAATATGAACTGCCTCATTGTGTGATTACTGTATTATATGAAAAGTAAAAAAACACCCTTTATGAATAGCTATCATGTTGCAAGCTCTGCTTTGTATGCAAATCAACTTAAATAGTTAGTTGGTGTCCAGTGGAGGGAGAAGTCAACAGTACTGTTGCCTCCTGAGAATCTACATCTTCAAACACTGCAATCTTTGAAGTGCATTTTTAAACTAGTATTATAAAAACTCTATCATTCTGTTCTAATAGCTGAAACATATTCCTGTGAGTTTTCATTTGTCGAATGAACTGTTTGTCAAATACAGAATACATATATTTTAGAATAATTTTCTTTTTAAAATGTGGATGAAATGTTTTGCTTTTAATGTATTTTTTATGTATTGTTTTTGATTTGATAACTTTGAACTAAACATATTTTCTATTAGCTTCAGATCTTGATCAAAGTTAGGCACCCAGTTCATAGGAGTGCTTATATTGATTTTCTGACATCTTGTTTTCTGTAAAGATTTTATTGGTAGGTTTGCAAATGTGTATCAGACTGTGCAATCTCTCCATGAGTTGGTTTTGAAACCCAGTATGGGATTCTGAGATACATTACCAAGGATATTATTACAAGATAAATCATTTGCTTCATTGAACGCATACAACAATGCATATTTCCACTGAGATCAGTGACCTTTGATGTGTATCACCAGTGATCAGTCAAGTAGAAACAGTCAAAATATTTTATCAGATTTTCTCAATTTTTGCATGATATTTTCATACAGGACATCTGTTGTTCAAACTCAGGGAAGACTGTATACTGATGAATAAGGTGACCAAGTTTGATAAAGTTTGGAATAGAATTAGTAAAGTTATTATGCACACAATAACAATTATTAACGACGACGACGACGACAACAACAACAACGACAACGACAACGCCGGACAAAATTTTTCCCTTAATATACCTTTCCCTTCCATCTTTGTGGTACGGGCAAAGTAAAAATGGTTTGATAATGATTGCTGGTTGCTTCGCGTAGAATTAAAAAATATTTCAAAATTACTACAGAAACACCCATTAGACCCGATTATTCGTGATAGATACTTCAAAACAAAAAAGCAATTCAAAAATTTAATCAGGAAAAAAAACATGCCCTAAAACAGTTAAAACTGAATGAGCTTGAAAAGTCAAAAAGTTATACATCTAAATTTTGGAAAATACTGAATGATTTAAACAATGACAGTATAACACATTCAGATAATGAACCTATTTCACCTGAGGACTGGTTAATTTACTTTAAAAAACTGTTAAATAAAAACAACACTGTTCACTCTAATATGAAAACACATCTGAAAACTTTAGAGAAAAATGTGGACGCAGTCAATACAGAATCTTTAAATGGTCCTATTCAAAAAAATGAAATTAAAAAAGCAATTAGCCAATTAAAAAACAATAAGTTATCAGCAGAAGACAAAATCTGTAATGAGGTCTTTAAATGTGGTGGTTATTACCTGTCAGACGCACTACAGAAACTTTTTAGCATAGTGTTCATGTCTGGCAAATTCCCTGATTCTTGGAATACTAGTCTTATTGCACAAATCAGGGTCAAATTTGAACCCATATAATTACAGGGGAATAGCAATTTCAAGTTGTTTAGGTAAATTATTTAATAGTATTTTAAACACAAGACTAGTTTCATATCTAGAAAAAAATAATATCCTCTCGAATAAACAATTTGGATTCAGGAAAGACTGTCGGACAACAGACAATCTGTTTATCCTGAAAACTATTATTAATAAATACCTCCATCAGGACAAAGAGATCATCCATCAAGCAAATGATAAAAATAAATCGAAAACATCAAATAAAATTTATGCCTGCTTTGTAGACCTCAAAAAAGCCTTTGATAGTGTTTGGCATGAAGGTCTTTTTTATAAATTGTTGAAAAATGGTGTAAATGGTAATATGTATAAAATTATAAATGATATGTATGGTGATGTGAAATATAAGGTAAAAACAAGAAATGGTTTAACAGAATCATTTTGTTCAAATATCGGAGTAAAACAAGGATGCAACCTTAGCCCAAGTCTGTTTAATTTATTTATTAATGACCTGCCTGATATTTTTGATAATGATCATTGTGACCCTACACTGCTACACAACACACCCATTAATTGCCTTCTTTATGCAGATGATATTGTGATTCTTTCAAAATCCAAAAAGGGATTACAAAACTGTTTGGATAAATTATCAGCCTACACATCAAAATGGCAGTTGTCTGCCAACACAGATAAAACAAAAATAATGATATTCAATAAGTGTAACAGACTCCTTAACAAGGAAATATTCTTTTATGAAGGAAAAGAAATCAATATAGTTAAAGATTTCAATTACCTTGGCTTAACTATGAGCCCAAATGGTAAATTTAAAGAAAAGAAAAGGAATAAAAGCTTTATTCTCATTAAAGACCAAAATTGGATCTGGTAATCTGGACGTATCCATACTACTGTCACTATTTGATAAACTTATCAGACCAGTTATTGTGTATGGGAGTGACATTTGGGGAGAAGAAAGTTCTACAAAATCAATTGTAGAGGATGTTCAGCTTACATACTATCGGTACATTCTGGGTATCTCAAAAAATACACCAATCATGGCAATATATAGTGAATTGGGAAAATTACCTCTTGACTCTTTTATTAAGAAACAAATGATAAAATATGCCAATCGTATTGCAAATTCCACAAATACTCTACTTAAAGAAGCATACTATGTCAATAAAATTATTAAAAGTAAATGGTTTAAAAGACTTGATTTGATATTAAAAAATATAAACCATTCTTATCTTTTAAATGAAACAAATATTATCTTATTATCAAAACTAAAAACAATTGATGAGAAATTAAAAGAAGAGTTTACAACTGAGTGGAAAAATGAAATAAATAATGACAATAGGAAAAAATCAAATTCTAAAAATAAACTAAGAACCTACAAACTTTTTAAAACCAAAATTGAACAAGAAAACTACTTAACAATTATGAAAAACAATGAACTTCGCAAATCCTTAACAAAATTTAGACTTGGCAACCACTGTCTGAAAATTGAAACAGGCCGGCATATAGGTTTGGATTTTAAAGACAGAGTCTGCAATATGTGCGACAATGACCATGTTGAAGATGAACAACATTTTGTCATAAATTGTCCTCATTACAACGAAATAAGATCAAAACTTTACATTGTAGCTAATAAATGTATACCAAATTTTGACAAATTTAGTAATGAAAATAAATTCATATCATTACTAAGTAACGAGAAAATGTCAATTCCTTTAGCGCAATATTTAAAAAACTGTTTTAATACAAGACAGCAGCACCTACATAAACTAAGCCATATTACATTGTGAATGTTTCTCAGCACAGAGAAAAACTCTAATGGAAGGGATTGAAATGCTCCTATGTAACAAAAAGGAAATAAATTTACATAAAGACTTCATAGCAAACAAAGAAGTGCTATGTTTAATCCTGGGTGACAGTACAAGGCAGTATAATTCAGTCCTGTGTGACGAAATTGATACTTTTACAAAAAAATTCTTAGTTGATGCCATGGACAGTAGAAAGAGGTATACAGATAATATTTAATATTTTTCCAGTGTACTTCTTATATTTTAGTTTTCTTATTTTTTGTTGTTGTTGCTACTTTTAGATGTTTTTTGTTGTTGTTATATTTTGTTATCTTAGTTCATGTAACTTAATTTTTTTTTTGTCTATCAAAAGTTTTTTATCATAAGTCTTTGAGTGAAATGTATTTTTTATTTGGTGCAGCTCCTAGTATACATAGTGAGCCCCTGTTACAAAAGGGAAGCAATAAATAAATAAATAAATAAATAAATAAATAAATAAATAAATAAATAAATAAATAAATAAATAAATAAATAAATAAATAAATAAATAAATAAATAAATAAATAAATAAATAAATAAATAAATAAATAAATAAATAAATAAATAAATAAATAAATAAAAAAAGCCAGGAACACATTCCTTGTATACAAATTTATCTTTCTTTTTTTTAATGCTTTTTTGTTCCCTTACTTTTTATGTAGTTATTTTTCTTTTACTAATATTTGATTTGTAACCCTTTTCATCCCCTCCGGGGGAAGTTGTGTGTTAATAAATAAATAAATTAAGCCTTACGGTCAAATAGACATACACAGCGAAATACGTTTCAACGTTCGTCTTAGTCGATCAGTCGAGCACACTATAAGACACAGTGCCCTGGGGAAAAATCCCCAAGACTATCGCAAGGCTGACCCAAGACTAGCCCAAGACTGGACTGCCTCAAGGCTCGCCCCAAGACTCTCTAGGACTGGACTGCGTCTGTCGTGCTGTACTCACCAAGACCAACTAAAAAAACTTTATTCATTTTCAAAACTCTAGCCAATTACAATACAGTTAAAAGACTCTAGGGCGTAACCTTCAATCATAAAGCCAATCACACTAAGTACTGAATACGTCATATCTTTTGATTAATCGTTCACTACATTAATAACTACGAATACCAACTGTCAGAAATAGTAGTCCGAATAGCGACGGTTATCTCGTAATTGGTTCCAAATCACTGAGCCAAATTCCGTTCAGAACCTCACATGGCCTAAACGATGCCAGACATAACACAGCCGTTCACTCGTAATCAACTAATTAAGTCGATCAACAGATACGTAAAAACAAATTCATCATACAACCATGTCGTACTTGTGCATTTTGTATTTCACGTCAGAATATTGTTGAAAATAAAATATTCAATCCAAGCCAAATCGAAGTCAAAGGGTCAGATTGCGTGCATATAATTATAGATAGTTAAAACAAAAAGTATTTGATCTTTTGTCGGCTGTTCAACATTTATAAAAAACAGTAAGACAATTATAAGACAATGTGAACCTCGGAACTTGAATCAGGCTTATTTGAACGTAGTATACTATCTATCACAGGGGCAGATGAGACCCATTTCCTATTGTGCAATGTTTTATTAATGAAGGGCACAGATGCAATCGTCATGGCAACTGACCGCATCACTACGTTCATTATCTGTTCACACATTTTATAAAGTGCAGATTGTTTTCTTCATAGCCGTGAAATCTATCCGAGTTCCTTGGGCGCTTACTAAATGTGAACAAGATCCCATTACCGAATGTACTCAATGCCCTTGAATGTATCATCTGCAATATAGCACAATAGAACTGGTGATGGTTGTAGAGCCATAACTGCCTCAGCTCAAAGATTGTAATGTAATACAGGGGAATGTGAGCGGAAATGTATTGTAATGTTACCTCTGTGTAATTTACAATATATCTGCATTAACCTCCACTGTGAAGGACAATATGGGAGTTGACTTAAATGACTGGTAAATACAAGGCTGGTCAAATTTTGCGAATTGGCAGTTAGAATTTCCAGATACGCAATCAACACATTGTGGGATATCAAAATATGGATGAGAAACAACAAGTGATATTTCTAGAGATGTAGTTGGATTTGAAGCAAAGGAGTGACCTATTAATCCATGAAACATACTCACACATATCTGTATGTATCATCCTGTCTTATTGTGTGTGGGCAAAGCTGTCATGCACACAATCGGGAAAATATGTTATTACTGTAAATAATTATGAACAATAAAAACTGAAAATAAAAACTATGAACAATTAATAAGGAAAATATATGATTTGCTATACAGTTTCCAGAAAATTATTACAAGTCCCAGAAGCGCATACGAGTCGTCAAAATGTACAGTTTGGTGAAAGTTGGGAATGATACCAAGATTTAACAATTCAATGAGAACATCGCAATGTTCTGTTAACACATAAAACGGATGTGCATTGGTCGAATTTTGTATAGTTTCAATAGCCATACAAGCACCTGTATATATTTTGACAATGAACCCTTCATTCACATTGTGCAAATACAAACAAGACATTAAACTTTCTTGATAGAAACAAGTAAGTGTTGTATAAACCCAAATGAGAAGTCTGGAGTCACGGTGAACACTTCTAACGAGTCACCCCTCTAAAAACGTCATTACTGTGCCGATAACATTGGACTTTGCTCTTCCATAAAGCAGCAGTTCCCATCTTCAAATAATCAAAATAAACTTGATACCCTGGCGAAGCATGTCTATTGTTTCACAACGGCTGTCCCAAGGGATTTTCGTCTTCTCAATTTCTCAAGATAAACGTCCCAGGGTTGTTTACTAGAAGGACATGTCTATTGGTAGCATTTCTTGTATTAATTTCCATTGCACAAAAAAGTAGCAAATAAAACAAAGTAAAAACAGGGGCACAGTGCCCTCATGCCATGGCCATGTTCCCCTTACCCTAGAGAGCAGATTTTCTGGCAACCATAAAATTCTGAATGACAAGGGATCACAAGTGGCTACAGTCTTCAACTTTGACCTGTCTGACAAGGAAGCCATAGAATGCTCCATTTTAACTTAGAATTATCAAAAACTCCACACCCTGATAGGGAGAACCCCATCTTCCCCACTTGGTGGTGCCACTGAATTGTAGTGCTCCCTCTTGCAATTTTTTTCAAGAAAAAACCCTGATTTGAATTAACAAAACATTCTAAATTTGTTCAATGCAAGAATGTTACAGTTCAGCTGACAAGGTTAGGGTGACCGTAACGTTACACATAAGGTATAGATTAATGAAAAATCGTTGATTTTAGTTTGAAATTTTGTAAGTATTAAAATATTATTTTCATTCTATTTTGACAACTCGCAAACAAAAATGTTCCCCTAACGTCACATGAACTGACAGTGACATGGGCACTAAAACAGACTGTACTTGTTGTACACAGAATAATGATAACCAGTTATCTCCATGGATAACAATATATTTACTGACTGACTATTAACTATTTCCATTGCTTTTTAGTTCCGCTGTCGACAAAATCGACACAGCTAGGCATTAGTGGTGGAATGGTGCATAGCATAGTGTCAAAACCTCAGATTTTCTATTTTTGGTGAATATTTTTGTCATTTTTGGTAAAAAGTGATATTTTCGTCTTCTTGTAAAAAACCGCAAGTCCAATTGCTTTGATATTACATATATAGGTGCTACATGTGGACCTTTCTCAGATTTGTTCATTTCTTGATGATATCTTTCATTCTCTAATTTTGGTGGTACATGTATATTTTTGTCATTTTTGTTAAAAACCGCTAGTCAGATTGCTTAGATATTACATATATAGGTACTACATGTGGACCTCCCTCAGATTTGTGCATTTCATGATGATATCTTTTGTTTTTAAAACCTTTTATTGAGTCATCTTATAAGGTTTACAAGTGTAAAGATACATGAAAATGAAAATTGGTACTGTAAACGTTACAATGGTTTGAATACAAGCTTACAATATTCAGTCTTTAGTGGCTTGGTCGGTATCCATAAGTTGTAATTTCCCCCACTTTTTATTGTGTTTACTCATTTTCTCTTTCCTTCTTGCAGTGTAATGTTCAATCATTTCAATCTATTTAACAAATGTCTTAAAGTTGACAAAATTTGGTCTTTTTTGTTGACACCTACATAAATCTCTTGGCCAACAGAATCAGAAAATTTAGTAACATAGGACGAAGGCAATCACCTAATATAATGAATTCAGTGTCTAACGACCCTGGAGCTCCAACATGTTTTCCCCATTCTTCAATGAAATTTGTCTAGAATGCATTGACATGAACACAGTGGCAGAACAGGTGAAGAAGAGTTTCATCTGGCCCTTTACAAAATGTGCATGAACAGGATTCAATTCTTGGGGGGGGGCATTTTATAGAGTATTGTGTTTGTAACCAGGATATTGTGAGAAATTTTCCACTGAAATTCTCTTAATTTTGAATCGATGGTAAGTTTAAATGGTGACCAGTAAATACTTCCCCATTCATTTATAAATGAATTAAATGCTTTTATAAAGAACATTTCCGATCGTGGGGAAATGAAGTAATGTTTTACAATACCCCGGGTGACTGGTTAGTCCCCGTTCGGACGCAGTCCGAAAACGGGGACTTATGTTTTGCCCTGTGTGCGTCCGTCTGTCCGTGCGTCCGTCCGTCCGTCCGTGATCACCTGTATCTCGAACATGCATGGACCGATTAAGTTCAAACTTCACTCATACATCACACATTATATGGGACATATGCACATGCATTTTTTTTCATGATCCGATTAACGATAGCCGAATAGCGGCCATTTTAAGGCCGAAATGCATCAAAATCGCACATTTTCACCATTCCGGACCCGGATCTCAGTTATGCATGGACGGATTTTGTTCAAATTTGGTACATACATTAAACATAATAGGACCTTGATGCACGTCATTTTTTTTTGGGATCGGGTTCGAAATGGCCAACTGGCGGCCATTTTGTTTTAAAGAATTCAGTTCTGGATCCGTATCTGAGACATGCTTGGATTGATAGAGTTCAAACTTCACACACACAAGGTACATCATGTCACAAATATGTATGTGCATTTGTTTCATGATCTCATTAACGATAGCCAAAGGGGGCCGCTTTAAGGCCGAACATGCATTGAAATCGCACATTTTCACCATTCCGGACCCGTATCTCAGTTATGCATGGATGGATTTTGTTCAAATTTGGTACATACATTAAACATAATAGGACCTTGATGCACGTCTTTTTATTTTGGGATCGGGTTCGAAATGGCCAACTGGCGGCCATTTTGTTTTAAAGAATTCAGTTCTGGATCCGTATCTGAGACATGCTTGGATTGATAGAGTTCAAACTTCACACACACAAGGTACATCATGTCACAAATATGTATGTGCATTTGTTTCATGATCTCATTAACGATAGCCAAAGGGGGCCGCTTTAAGGCCGAAAATGCATTGAAATCGCACATTTTCACCATTCCGGACCCGTATCTCAGTTATGCATGGATGGATTTTGTTCAAATTTGGTACATACATTAAACATAATAGGACCTTGATGCACGTCTTTTTATTTTTTTCGGATCAAGTTCGAAATGGCCGACTGGCGGCCATTTTGTTAAAGAATTCAGTTCTGGATCCGTATCCAAGACATGTCTGGATTGATCAAGTTCAAACTTCACACACACATGGTACATCATGTCACAAATAGATATGTGCATTTGTTTCATGATCTGCTTAACAATAGCGGAATGATGGCCATTTTAAGGCCGAAAATGCATCAAAATCACATATTTTCACAATTCCAGAACCGGATCTCAGTCATGCATGGATGGATTTTGTTCAGATTTAGCACAATGTGTTGTACATATGCAGGTGCATTTCGGTCATGATCTGCTTTGAATGTATATGTCACTCAAATATGAACGGAACGGGGACGTGTCATTGACAATGACTTGTTTAATTTTGCACTGACTCAGATGATATTGCACTCCAATAAATTTTATACCTATCTCAGTATTCTCATCATTGGTCCTTGTAAATTTTGACATATCAACATTTTGTTTCCAGCTAGGTGGTATCGCTGCAATTATCCAATACCATTTCAGATAGCAGTGACGGGGCACCCCTCTCGACAAGATCTCCTCCCATTGTAAGACTTGACCATGTTTATTAAAAAGATGTCCAACATACTGAAATCCAGCTTCAAAAAAATAGTTGTTAAAAATACTTTTACCCCCTTGAAGAATATTATAATTATTCCAGATAGCTTGGTTGAGGAAATGCTCTTCATCTTTGCTTTCCCCAACCACAGAAATCCAGGTTTGCATCATTCTAAGATTTAGCCCCTTAAGTACAATAGGTAACAGTTTTATTTTAAAATTGGCTCTCAACAGTGATTTGACACCAATACTGTGCAATTTCTTATGTAAAAACCATTTCCATGGATGGGTATTGTTGTCGTAGTAACGCCTCAGCCAGTTTATACCCTGGGCCTTAAAGTGCCTGTGAAATGGCTGCTATTTTCACACCTAAAATTATCCATTGATACATAAATATTATTAATTTTTATGTTTCTAAGCATGAATTATTTTGTTTAAGTGAAAAAATGTGTTTTAAACTCAGTCTACGACAACTTTATTTTTGTGTATTTTAAAACGAGGCTCCTCATTAGTTTCTCATTTGCATACAGAAATTCCCCTTGTGATGTCAGAAGGGTAAGTCGCATGGCAGCTTACATTTGCCGATACGTGTAAATAGGGCAAATTTCTTGTCCAGTTTTCTCGTCTTTGACTATATTGTCACTTATGTACTTGTTCGTCGAGGAAGAATGGACCATAATGAACACATAGTATAAATATTTGTTGCATGGGGTTGAGTTAGATGCGAAATATGTCCGTTCTGTTGTAGCTGGTCACCGTGATCGTCACCGACACCGGCGCACGTTTGTACACTGTTGCTGAACAAAATAGAATTTGACATCGGAATTATCTCTATTTAGCAGGTTACTAGGCACGTCACTACACTTTTTTATTTCATCGATCGTCTGAGTAAAACTTTCAAAATTAAAATAAAAGAGAACATATTTTGACAATCTAAACAAAACGACAAATCACAGTTACATTTTGTTGAAATAGGTGAACGCTTGGGGTCCATATTAAAACTTTATTTGGTGGAAACACATCTGCAAGCATGGAGGTAAAAAAAGAACAGAGGTGTGAATTCGACATTCAACACCAATCACTAATTCAGAAACTTTTAGCCTTCGAAAATGAAAACAATTAGTATGTAAGGGCTGTGTAATTTCCTGTTTGTCCGACGCTTCGTTTCGTGTCACTGTCAAAATTATTGCTACCTTTTACTTAACAGGGACTAAATAGTCTCTATAAAACAATAATCACGACCGCAAAAAAAAAAACCCAACTCATTTGAAACACTTGCCGGACGTCTCTCTCTTCTGAAATCCGCCTCGGTGATCATGAGCTGGTCCGGAATCTATTTTTTTCAAAGGAGTTGCGCCAGGTTTACGTTGTCGGCGTTTCTCTTTAAACCTAGTTGTTGTTTTTTTGGACGAGGACAGTTTTTCCCCCAAAAAAAGAATCTGAGGTTAAGTGGCTTTTGTTCACTGATGTCGCAGCTTCGGATCGATTAGAAACGTGTGAATACATACACTATGACTATACGTTTCGCTGCAACTGCCCACAACACAACATCTAAAAACTCTCTCAAAAAAAAAAAAAATAGACAAAAAAAAAGGAAAAAACGCCGACCGAAAAATGTATATCGTTTAAAAGTATACAGAATGACCAGTGTTATTACGGCTCAGGGGTATGACTTCCTCACATTTTGTCATTTGGTGGCGCACTTTCGGCGAGAGACGAAAATCCGGAAACAGTCGACGAGAAATATCCAACATTTACTTGGATACGAGTAATCATTTTCAGCAAAAAAATCAATAACTGCCCATTTCAGTGGGACACAGATCTAAAATGGGAAACGTGAGCGTGGGCATTGCACAGGCACTTTAACTATAGCAAAAATGTCGGGCATGCCCAGCCCACCTTCTCCTACACCCCTAACCACAGTTTTCCATGCAACCAGATCCTTCCCATTCCACAGAAATTGAAATAGCAATTTGTTAATTTCTTTCAGGATTCTATTAGGACAGGCTGTAAGATTTAGTACATATTGGAGCCTAGAAATTCACATAGATTTAATAATCTGTACCTCTGCAAGCAGAGTTAGTTTTCTGAGTTTCCAAAATTGCAATGACATTCCGAGTTTCTCCATAGGCTCAGGAAAGTTCCTTTCAGTAGCTAGTTTTTTATCATGGGAGAAATAAATTCCTACAATTTTAATGATATTTGACCATTTCACTTTCAGAGGTTTGTCTTTACATTTTTTCATGCTTCCCAGCCACATCGCTTCACACTTCTCTTTGTTAACTGCAAGACCCGAAATTTCTTCAAAATCTTTCAATATTTGGAAAAGTCTTTTACAGGAGGGGAGGTCAGTCAAGAAACATGTGAGGTCGTCTGTAAAAGAAGCACTTTTAATGGTTCCAAAACCCGGTACTGGGATTCCCTTAATTTCCTGATCTGACCGTATTGAGCATAAACATATTTCTATAGTAAGAATGAACAACATTGGGGATATTGGATCTCCCTGTCTGACCCCTCGTCCTAGAGCGAGATATCCAGTACTAGTACCCCTATTCATAACACAGCTAACAATGTTCGAGTGAAGAGTTTTTGTCCACCTAATAAAGCTGGGTCTGAAATTGAATGTTTCAAGAGTTTTGAACAAAAAGGACCATATTCTACCGTGTCAAAAGCCTTTTCCAGGTATATTGTTAACAATATCCCTGGCTTAGTTTCCTCATCCATATAGTCAAAGATGTTTTCTACAAGACTGACCACATCTCCTATTTGTCTATTTTTGACAAAGGCCGATTGAGTATTATGAATTATATATGGGAGAACTTTTTCTAGCCTTTTGGCCAAACACTTTGTTCCAATTAATCAGTGTTGAGGAGCGAGATGGGGCGCCAATTTTTAAGAAACCTACTATCCCTACCTGTTTAGGGAGTTAACTACATATTTCGACACCAATGGCCAGAATTTGGTATAAAACTCTGCTGGCAAACCATCATTTCCTGGCGTTTTATTCACAGGCGGGGTTTTAATAATACATTTGGCTTCCTCCAAGGTGATAAGTCCCTCACATATTTGAGCCTGGTCCTCAGTCAACTTTGGTATGTAAATTTGGTATGTAAGTATGTCAATTTTGAAGAAAAGTGGATTGCGTGTTAAAATCAATATCAGTGTTTAGGGTGGAGGCGTACAGTTTTTCATAATAGAATTTGATTTGTTTATTTCTTGGGCCAGGATCACTGATCCATTTGTATTTAAAAGGTTGGTAATTTGTGATCTCTTGGCATTCATTTTCTCAAGTTGCAGAAAATATCTGTAGTTTTTCTCCCCTAATTCGTGCCAATTAGCTCGTAATCTAATGATCTGTCCCTCTGCGATATCATCATATTCTTTCTGAAGAGATTGTTTTGTTAATTCATAGTTATTTATACAATCGTTTGTTGGACTGTATCCCATCTCACCCTCCAATTCTGCTAATTTTTTTTCCATTTTAAGGATTTTCTCTTTGTTTTTTACTTTTTTCTTTACTATGAGTTATAGTTGACCTCTTTATACAAAACTTTAACCAATCCCATAAAATCCGATGGTCCTGAATGGCCTCCCCTTCCTCAATCCACTTTGGAAATTTATCCTCAATTAATTTTAAGTAATCTCCATCTCGCAGCAAACTTGTGTTTAGTTTCCAATATGAAGGGCCCTGACTACATTCATCATATTTAATACTTAGTGATATAGCACAGTGGCCAGAGTGCACACATGGGATAATTTTTGCATCGATTGTAATATTTAGTACAGACTGACTAGTGAGGAAGTAGTCCAACCTACTTTGTACCAAAAAATTGTTTCCATGTAAAGCCACTCAGATCTGGGTTCATGACCGTCCACACATCTACCATCTCCCCCGCTTCAATAAAGTTATTCAAGAGCTGATGGGCCCTGTGCCAGAATATTACATGCTACTATTTTGGTACCAATCCTATATCGAATAATAACAGATCCCGACAACAGGGTAATGCTACTATTTGGGTACCATCCCTATAGTGAAGTATAACAGCTCTAACCATCTAAACTATATGTGCCACTATTGTGTTACCATTCCTATAATGAAGTATAGCAGTTCCCGACAACTAAATTATATGTGCTACTATTGTGGTACCATCCCTATAGTGTAGTATAGCAGTTCCCGACAACTAAATTATATGTGCTACTATTGTGGTACCATCCCTATAGTGTAGTATAGCAGTTCCCGACAACTAAATTATATGTGCTACTATTTTGGTACCATCCCTATAGTGTAGTATAACAGTTCCCGACAACTAAATTATATGTGCTACTATTTTGGTACCATCCCTATAGTGTAGTATAACAGTTCCCGACAACTAAATTATATGTGCTACTATTTTGGTACCATTCCTATAATGAAGTATAGCAGTTCCCGACAACTAAATTATATGTGCTACTATTGTGGTACCATCCCTATAGTGTAGTATAGCAGTTCCCGACAACTAAATTATATGTGCTACTATTTTGGTACCATCCCTATAGTGTAGTATAGCAGTTCCCGACAACTAAATTATATGTGCTACTATTGTGGTACCATTCCTATAGTGTAGTAAATTAGTTCCCGACAACTATATTATATTTGCCACTATTTTGGTACCATTCCTATAGTGTAGTATAACAGTTCCCGACAACTAAATTATATGTGCCACTATTTTGGTACCATTCCTATAATGAAGTATAGCAGTTCCCAACAACTAAATTATATGTGCTACTATTGTGGTACCATTTCTATAGTGTAGTATAGCAGTTTCCGACAACTAAATTATATGTGCTACTATTGTGGTACCACCCCTATAGTGTAGTATAGCAGTTCCCGACAACTAAATTATATGTGCTACTATTGTGGTACCATCCCTATAGTGCAGTACAGCAGTTCCCGACAACTAAATTATATTTGCCACTATTTTGGTACCATCCCTATAGTGAAGTACAGCAGTTCCCGACAACTAAACAACTAAATTATATGTGCTACTATTGTGATACCATCCCTATAGTGTAGTATAGCAGTTCCCGACAACTAAATTATATGTGCTACTATTGTGGTACCATCCCTATAGTGTAGTGTAGCAGTTCCCGACAAATAAATTATATTTGCTACTATTTTGGTACCATCCCTATAGTGTAGTGTAGCAGTTCCCGACAACTAAATTATATTTGCCACTATTTTGGTACCAACCCTATAGTGAAGTACAGCAGTTCCCGACAACTAAATTATATGTGCTACTATTGTGGTACCATCCCTATAGTGTAGTATAGCAGTTCCCGACAACTAAATTATATGTGCTACTATTGTGGTACCATCCCTATAGTGCAGTACAGCAGTTCCCGACAACTAAATTATATTTGCCACTATTTTGGTACCATCCCTATAGTGAAGTACAGCAGTTCCCGACAACTAAATTATATGTGCTACTATTTTGGTACCATCCCTATAGTGTAGTATAGCAGTTCCCGACAACTAAATTATATGTGCTACTATTGTGGTACCATTCCTATAGTGTAGTAAATTAGTTCCCGACAACTATATTATATTTGCCACTATTTTGGTACCATTCCTATAGTGTAGTATAACAGTTCCCGACAACTAAATTATATGTGCCACTATTTTGGTACCATTCCTATAATGAAGTATAGCAGTTCCCAACAACTAAATTATATGTGCTACTATTGTGGTACCATTTCTATAGTGTAGTATAGCAGTTTCCGACAACTAAATTATATGTGCTACTATTGTGGTACCACCCCTATAGTGTAGTATAGCAGTTCCCGACAACTAAATTATATGTGCTACTATTGTGGTACCATCCCTATAGTGCAGTACAGCAGTTCCCGACAACTAAATTATATTTGCCACTATTTTGGTACCATCCCTATAGTGAAGTACAGCAGTTCCCGACAACTAAACAACTAAATTATATGTGCTACTATTGTGATACCATCCCTATAGTGTAGTATAGCAGTTCCCGACAACTAAATTATATGTGCTACTATTGTGGTACCATCCCTATAGTGTAGTGTAGCAGTTCCCGACAAATAAATTATATTTGCTACTATTTTGGTACCATCCCTATAGTGTAGTGTAGCAGTTCCCGACAACTAAATTATATTTGCCACTATTTTGGTACCAACCCTATAGTGAAGTACAGCAGTTCCCGACAACTAAATTATATGTGCTACTATTGTGGTACCATCCCTATAGTGTAGTATAGCAGTTCCCGACAACTAAATTATATGTGCTACTATTGTGGTACCATCCCTATAGTGCAGTACAGCAGTTCCCGACAACTAAATTATATTTGCCACTATTTTGGTACCATCCCTATAGTGAAGTACAGCAGTTCCCGACAACTAAATTATATGTGCTACTATTGTGATACCATCCCTATAGTGTAGTATAGCAGTTCCCGACAACTAAATTATATGTGCTACTATTGTGGTACCATTCCTATAATGAAGTATAGCAGTTCCCGACAACTAAATTATATGTGCTACTATTGTGGTACCATCCCTATAGTGTAGTATAGCAGTTCCCGACAACTAAATTATATGTGCTACTATTGTGGTACCATCCCTATAGTGTAGTATAGCAGTTCCCGACAACTAAATTATATGTGCTACTATTTTGGTACCATCCCTATAGTGTAGTATAACAGTTCCCGACAACTAAATTATATGTGCTACTATTTTGGTACCATCCCTATAGTGTAGTATAACAGTTCCCGACAACTAAATTATATGTGCTACTATTTTGGTACCATTCCTATAATGAAGTATAGCAGTTCCCGACAACTAAATTATATGTGCTACTATTTTGGTACCATCCCTATAGTGTAGTATAGCAGTTCCCGACAACTAAATTATATGTGCTACTATTGTGGTACCATTCCTATAGTGTAGTAAATTAGTTCCCGACAACTATATTATATTTGCCACTATTTTGGTACCATTCCTATAGTGTAGTATAACAGTTCCCGACAACTAAATTATATGTGCCACTATTTTGGTACCATTCCTATAATGAAGTATAGCAGTTCCCAACAACTAAATTATATGTGCTACTATTGTGGTACCATTTCTATAGTGTAGTATAGCAGTTTCCGACAACTAAATTATATGTGCTACTATTGTGGTACCACCCCTATAGTGTAGTATAGCAGTTCCCGACAACTAAATTATATGTGCTACTATTGTGGTACCATCCCTATAGTGCAGTACAGCAGTTCCCGACAACTAAATTATATTTGCCACTATTTTGGTACCATCCCTATAGTGAAGTACAGCAGTTCCCGACAACTAAACAACTAAATTATATGTGCTACTATTGTGATACCATCCCTATAGTGTAGTATAGCAGTTCCCGACAACTAAATTATATGTGCTACTATTGTGGTACCATCCCTATAGTGTAGTGTAGCAGTTCCCGACAAATAAATTATATTTGCTACTATTTTGGTACCATCCCTATAGTGTAGTGTAGCAGTTCCCGACAACTAAATTATATTTGCCACTATTTTGGTACCAACCCTATAGTGAAGTACAGCAGTTCCCGACAACTAAATTATATTTGCCACTATTTTGGTACCAACCCTATAGTGAAGTACAGCAGTTCCCGACAACTAAATTATATGTGCTACTATTGTGGTACCATCCCTATAGTGTAGTATAGCAGTTCCCGACAACTAAATTATATGTGCTACTATTGTGGTACCATCCCTATAGTGCAGTACAGCAGTTCCCGACAACTAAATTATATTTGCCACTATTTTGGTACCATCCCTATAGTGAAGTACAGCAGTTCCCGACAACTAAATTATATGTGCTACTATTGTGATACCATCCCTATAGTGTAGTATAGCAGTTCCCGACAACTAAATTATATGTGCTACTATTGTGGTACCATTCCTATAGTGTAGTATAGCAGTTCCCGACAACTAAGTTATATATGCTACTATTTTGGTACCATTCCTATAGTGTAGTATAGCAGTTCCCGACAACTAAATTATATTTGCCACTATTGTGATACCATCCCTATAGTGTAGTATAGCAGTTCCCGACACCTAAATTATATTTGCCACTATTTTGGTACCATCCCTATAGTGAAGTACAGCAGTTCCCGACAACTAAATTATATGTGCTACTATTGTGATACCATCCCTATAGTGTAGTATAGCAGTTCCCGACAACTAAATTATATGTGTTACTATTGTGGTACCATCCCTATAGTGTAGTATAGCAGTTCCCGACAACTAAATTATATGTGCTACTATTGTGGTACCATCCCTATAGTGTAGTATAGCAGTTCCCGACACCTAAATTATATTTGCCACTATTTTGGTACCATCCCTATAGTGAAGTACAGCAGTTCCCGACAACTAAATTATATGTGCTACTATTGTGATACCATCCCTATAGTGTAGTATAGCAGTTCCCGACAACTAAATTATATGTGTTACTATTGTGGTACCATCCCTATAGTGTAGTATAGCAGTTCCCGACAACTAAATTATATGTGCTACTATTGTGGTACCATCCCTATAGTGTAGTATAGCAGTTCCCGACAACTAAATTATATTTGCCACTATTTTGGTACCATCCCTATAGTGAAGTACAGCAGTTCCCGGCAACTAAATTATGTGTGCTACTATTGTGGTACCATCCCTATAGTGTAGTATAACAGTTCCTGACAACTAAATTATATGTGCTACTACTTTGGTACCATCCCTATAGTGTAGTATAGCAGTTTCCGACAACTAAATTATATATGCTACTATTGTGGTACCATTCCTATAGTGTAGTAAAGTAGTTCCCGACATGAGCCACTATTTTGGTACTATTCCTCTAGTGAAGTATAATTTGTGTACAATTGTACTGTTAAAGAATTTTTGTCATCAAATCCATTTGCAAGAAACATTTAATTTAGAACATACGTTCAATTTATTTTATTCTCATGCCAAACGTTGGTATTTTCACAATCCACTAATGTACAAACAAGTTGCAAGTAAATTTGGTTACTAATGGCGGTCTTTATTGTCGAAAGTAGTTATTGCCCGCTTGCTCGATAGTAGTATTCAATGGGCTTTACTGCCACCTCCTAGGCACAGGCGCTCGGAACGTTTCTTGGCTAATAAAAAATGACCTAAAGTGGGATCGGCATAGTTGGTCAGTCGCCGGTAAATTTCCCTACTACTCATATAATAACACAAGGTAGGAAAGCGTTGACACCATGACATCGAAACTTCCCGAAAATAACACGATTTTCCAAATTATATTTCGATCCGCTTCACACAACTCAAGCATGATATCGGTAGAAACTATCGATCGACTTACATTTCCTTTATTCGAACTAAAACGGGTTAAATCCTGTGAAAATTGAAACACCAGAGCAATATGAATCAACCCGTCTACGCGGATATTTTGAAGCAGATGAGGCCCGAGCATGCCTAAATGTTTGGAACTGCGCATGGGTGGAGCTGCGCATGCACGAGCCTCTGCTTCAAAATATCCGCGTAGACGGGTTGATTCATATTGCTGAATTAAAAAGTAGGACGCCTAAAATTCCATTACAATGTCACCCAGTGTCATTTTCTCCGCCCCCAAATTTTATTAACGAACGAATTTGGTACGTCAAATACAATTTTTTTTAAAAATTTTATTGGTAACGAAAGTACAAAAATGTATATTCTAAACGAAGTTTAAAAATGTAAAAATGGACACAACTGCATTGTGTAGCAGCGAGTGGTCACGGATGCTCAATCTGGTCATGCCGCGTTTCACAATTGTTGAAAATAAATTGGTTGAATTGTTATGAAATACAAATAGAATTCAACTTAGTTTCATCGTAAGCGAATGATTCCGGTCGCATATAAACGTTCGAACCTGTAGGATATCCGTCATGTTCTTTCTCTTGCATAAGTTCACCAGTAGGTCAAATCGCGAATTAACCAATCTAAACGCTGGATGATGCCAACGTGTTCAAAATACCATAACTCATTTCAATATGTTAATGTTATTGAACGCACCGCGGAAGAAATTTAATTTGCCGGCGTGATAGTAACATCTTTTGGCTTGGATTTTGATGGGAAAACGGCATGATTTTAAAAAAAAATGGTTGTTTTTAAAAGATAAACTGAGCATTTGAAAATAATTTAACATTGTTCACAGAAATAACAGCTCATTGTCGAAACGAAGCATACCCATTCAGGCTATTCACAATATCATCATACTCTTGAATAGGCGTCAATGACTACGGTAAAACTTCAATTTGACTCTGTTTTAGGCGCCAGGAAGGATGGAAATATTAGAAAAATGTGGCCAAAATAAAAAAAAAAAAAACTTCAAAAACTCCCGAAAAATCACCCTGGGCAATGACAATTGTTTGCTTCATTTTTTAATCTGTTTTTAGAACACTGCAACAAAGCCTTTGTATATAGCAAGAGGCGTCAGAGAATTGTCCAATCAGACTGCGTCAATTGACGGTGGTCTCAAACACGGTCTCATTTCTGGTCTTCCTGGTATCCGAGAGTCTCTAAATCAGTCTCAAATACGGTCTCAAATAGCAGAGAGTCTCAAAACTGAATTCACTGGTACTCACTAAAACGAAGGACCCCGAAGGACCTAACCGAAAGACCGAAGGACTTAAACGGGTGTAATGACTATAAAACGCTGATACGAATTACGTTGTTATACGTTGCATTTCTTCACAAATTATGCAGTAGCGATTAAATTTACAAAAATAATAAACAAGCGAAGGACCACAATTATATTATAAATATGAGCGAAGGACCTCGTTTTTATTGTAAATATGAGCGAATGACCATGATTACGTGATAAAAATGAGCGAAGGACCACGTTTATATTATAAATATGAGCGAAGGACCACGATTATATTATAAATATGAACGAAGGACCACGATTATATTATAAATATGAGCGAAGGACCACGATTATATTATAAATAAGAGCGAAGGACCGTGATTACGTGACAAATATGAGCGAAGCACCATGATTACGTGACAAATATGAAGGACCATGATTACGTGATAAAAATGAGCGAAGGACGACGTTTATATTATAAAAATGAGCGAAGGACCCCGATTATATTATAAATAAGAGCGAAGGACCGTGATTACGTGACAAATATGAGCGAAGGACCATGATTACGTGACAAATATGAAGGACCATGATTACGTGATAAAAATGAGCGAAGGACCCCGATTATATTATAAATAAGAGCGAAGGACCGTGATTACGTGACAAATATGAGCGAAGAACCATGATTACGTGACAAATATGAGCAAAGGACCACGTTTAAATTATACATATGAGCGAAGTACCACGTTTATATTATAAATATAAGCGAAGGACCACGATTATTTTATAAATAAGAGCGACGGACCATGATTACGTGATAACAATGAGCGAAGGACCACGATTATATTATAAATATGAGCGAACGACTACGTTTATATTATAAATATGAGCGAAGGACCATGATTAGGTGATAAATATGAGCGAAGGACCACGTTTATATTATAAATATGAGCAAAGGACCACGTTTATATTATAAATATGAGCGAAGGACCACGATTATATTATAAATATGAGCGAAGGACCACGTTTATATTATAAATATGAGCGAAGGACCATGATTAGGTGATAAATATGAGCGAAGGACCACGTTTATATTATAAATATGAGCGAAGGACCACGTTTATATTATAATTATGAGCGAAGGGCCATGATTACGTGATAAATATGAGCGAAGGAACACGTTTATATTATAAATATGAGCGAAGGACCACGTTTATATTATAAATATGAGCGAAGGACCACGTTTATATTATAAATAAGAGCGAAGGACCACGATTATATTATAAATATGAGCGAAGGACCACGTTTATATTATAAATATGAGCGAAGGGCCATGATTACGTGATAAATATGAGCGAAGGACCACGTTTATATTATAAATATGAGCGAAGGACCACGTTTATATTATAAATATGAGCGAAGGACCACGTTTATATTATAAATAAGAGCGAAGGACCACGATTACGTGATAAATATGAGCGAAGGACCACGTTTATATTATAAATATGAGCGAAGGGCCATGATTACGTGGTAAATATGAGCGAAGGACCACGTTTATATTATAAAAATGAGCGAATGACTACGTTTATATTATAAATATGAACGAAGGGCCACGTTTATATTATAAATATGAGCGAAGGACCACGTTCATAAAACATCACAAGGTTGGCACTCAGTTGGAACCCATAGAACAAAAGGAAAAGGGGCCGTCCAAGAAATACCCGGCGACGGGACCTAGAGGCTGATGTCCGGAGGTTGGGCTATACCTGGAGGGGAGTGGAGCGTCTGGCACCGGACCGGCCTGGTTGGAGAAATCTTGTTGATGTCCCATGAGGGACGATAGGCATTAATAATAATTAATAATCTATCAATTTGTTTATACTTAGCTTTACAATTCATTAATTAATATTGCATTGGATACTAGCCGTACGTTTTTCGCTCAGGATTTTAAAATATACATGTCAATTGTTTTTTAATTCATACACAATGTTTTGTATAAGAAAAATACTATTATTATATGTTGTTGGCAAATGTTTAGCTCCGGGTATGTTGAAAATATATAATAATATATCATCTTAACAAGTCATGTAACTTTAATATCAATGAAGTGTTTTTGTTTGAAAATGGGAAAAAATGATTGATGATATAAAAGACTATTCATACAAAACTTTGGTAATTTTGAATACAAATTATAATATAGTTGTAGCAAATTATATTTCAGAATATTTTTAAATGGAGTTTCTACGTGTATTGGGTATTGTGGTTTGTGCGTGGTTTCGATATTACTTTCATCTGTATTTTTTGACAATATGATTATTACTACAATTTCTAATGGAAGCAGGTGTTTTTCCACGCGTGGGCGATAGATTGTTGGCTCACATATCTAATTTTTTTCTACGCCTATATAGGCAATATTGCAACAAAATGTACGAGGTTGAATAAGTTCAGGTACTACATGTTGATAAATGAGTGATAAAAATATACGACCCACTGTCTAACTGTTCATAATACCCGTCAGGGGAAGAGTATATAAAGTGAGTTTCAAAAAGCTCTAAAACTATTATTTAGTTCTGTTTTATTTGTAAGCATTATTTTTGTATAAAATGTGTTATTATTCTTCATCTTCATTCCCACGTCCACTCAAAAAAAAAATGCAAATTATCACGATCCACTAACTCGTTTTAATCTTAGCAAGCAATTTAATTTACCACTGAATGTTTTGGTTTGCGCAAAATACGTATGTGCGAACACAACAAGTAACCCGAAAAGTCAACTAGTGGCCGAAATTTGTTCATTGCTATTGCTTGTAGGTAATAATCAGTCAATAAGCACTAACGGACTAAGATGTCATTTCAAACGTAACTGTTACGCGTAGAGAATCTGTGGAACTGTCAGTCTGGTAAACCAGGCTACAGCCAATTGACCGCCCGTGTCTGGCAAACTATTTAGTTGCTTACATCTCAACATAAAGCAATCTGATGTTGTTGTATATTGGGTATGGGATGAACACATATGGTGACAATGACCATTCCAGTCCAAAATATTCACATTAGCCCAATACACTTTAATATTCACAATATAGAGTACGACTATTATTACATGATATAAGTACCAAGATTGGGATGTGGTTAATGTCAAGCCAATTATTTTAGCAATTATTTCAAACTATATTATCACGCAGAAGAAGTCCCTGTTTTGTTTTGTTTTAATTCCATTATAATGTAGCCTTGACTCCAGTCATTTAGATTGCCCTTCTCAGTGCATCCGAGAATGATCTGCTGAATTGCAACGTTAATACGTAGACGGCACAGAATTCTGTGTCATCACTGATTGGATGTCTCTATGACTTCAGTTCATTCTCATGGAAACTCCCATGCGCTGACCGAGTCGTAAATAAGGTCCGCTCACGCCCAAAACGATGCGCTAGTCTATTATATAATCAAGTTTAATTATAATGTCAATGCCTAAAGAAAACCAAATGAAATGACTCTAGTTCATTTCCCCTTGACACTTGATATGATATTAATCCGGAATTAAACTACATTTTCTATTTCTTCACGATTTGTATTGAAAATAATTAATGTTATTTGTTTAATAATTGATAGTTTATATTTGCTATTCTTACAAGCAGGGTATAACTCGTCAAAATAATGACACCGACTGTGGCGTGTTAAAGTTTTGTATTTAATGTTCATCAAGTTACGATGTCGCTTGTTTTTGTTTTTATTTTGATTACCAAAATTTGCAATGATTGGGCATTTTGGCACATTTTTCTACCCATGCAGGCCGGGATGTATTGCCGTTGTTTAGAGGATAGAGGGCTCGCATCACATAAGTGAGATATATGAGTTCCATCCGATCCTTAACCATTCCTTCATGTTGAACATACATCGCTTCAATGCGTAATTACAGCCAGTCCCCGTGAAATTTAATTAAGTCAGACATATTCAGTTAAACGGATTTCGAATAGATCAAACTTGTGCACTGTGTCAAATTACTAATAATTGTTGGATTATGTATTACCATATTATAGCACACGGGAAGATTACATACATAAACTAATTATTAATTGTTATTTATTTCAGTATCTCAAGAGCTGCATTTTACAGGAAACTCTTCGCTTTAGTGTAGGTTATCAACAGTTAAAACAGTTAAATAATCAATCCAATCATGTTAAATAATTGTGCAAATACTTACACAGGGATATAAAGTTGGGTAGCATACAAATGTGATTTTGACAAAATCAAATAATGTACATATTAAGTAGAATGCACATGCGTGATTTATAGTGGTGATATATAAGGGCATCCCATTCTTGATTCTTGATTATGATATGTGAGCTACTGGTATATTATCAACATGTCAAAATGACGATATTAACACATAAATTACTAGTTTGGACCTATTGCATTCATAGTGCATTATTTTATTTATTGTATACAAAATGAACTCAGTTAAGAATGTACCGTATATTAAATTCTGTTGGCATTGCTTATTAGAGTGACTCTAAATATCTGCACTCTGAAATGAGTGATATGAAAAAAAGTTGAGTTAAATATATTATTAATAAATCCATATTTATTTTGTATTGTTGTTAAAAGTTTATCAAAGACAAAACGGTTAATTCAACATATTCAAAAATCGTCAATAGTACATACATTTTAACTGTCAAAGGTCAAGGAAACACGAAATATTATCATTAATTTATTTTCATTTCTCTAAAGAAGTATACCCCATTAACCTGGATGAAACAGGTTACACTGCATATAAAAAATAAAGTTACAAGCGTGACTTTAATCGCCTCAATAAAATAAAATGTTATAACTCATCTATTAGAGAACTCACACTAACAAATCATATCTAATCTGAAAAGCTGTGTATACAAATCTTGCAAGAATTTGGATGATTTCATGGTTATCCTGAGAATATATATATATATAAGTTTACTTATACATTGGGAAATAACTCGACAGCTTCCTGCATGTATAAGCCACTGTGTTCATTGGAACATCACTTGAATAATTGTAACATGGATAATCCACTGCAGACATTGGGACATTACATGAATGCTTGTTGCATGTATAAGCCACTGTTGACATTGGGACAAAACATGAATGCTTCCTGCGTGTATAAGCCACTGTGAACATTGGTACATAACATGAATGCCTTCTGCATGTATAAGCCACTGTGGACATTGGGACATCACGTGAAAGGCTGTTGCAAGTATACGCCACTGTGGACATTGTGACATAACATGAATGCTTGCTGCAAGTATAGGACACCGTGGACATTGGGACATTACTTGAATGCTTCCTGCGTGTATAAGCCACGGTGGACATTTGGACATAACACGAATGCTTCCTTCATGTATAAGCCACTGTTGACATTGGGACATAGCATGAATGCTTCCTGCATGTATAAGCCACCGTGGACATTGGGCCATCATTTGAATAATTGTTACAAGTTTAATCCACTTCAGACATTGGGACATTACATGAATGCTTGCTGTATGTATAAGTCACTGTTACATTGGGAAATAACATGAATGCTTCCTGCATGTATAAGCCACTGTGGACATTGGAACATCACATGGATGCTTGCTGCAAGTAAAAGCCAATGTTGACATAACACGAATGCTTCCTGCATGTATAAGCCACTGTGAACATTGTTACATAACATGAATGCCTTCTGCATGTATAAGCCACTGTGGACATTTGGACATAACATGAATGCTTCCTGCATGTATAAACCACTGCAGTCATTGGAACATTACATGAATGCTTGCTGCATGTATAATCCACTGTGGACATTGGGCCATCACTTGAATTATTGTAACAAGTATAATACACTGCAGACATTGTGACATTACATGAATGTTTGTTGCATGTATAAGCCACTGTTAACATTGGGAAATAACATCAATGCTTCCTGCATGTATAAGCCTCTGTTTACATTGGAACATCATATGGATGCTTGCTGCAAGTATAAGCCACTGTTGACATTGGAACATAATATGAATGCTTCCTGCATGTATAAGCCACCGTAGACATTGGGACAAAACATGAATGCTTCCTGCTTTTATAAGCCACTGTGAACATTGGTACATAACATGAATGCCTTCCGCATGTATAAGCCACTGTCGACATTGGGACATCACGTGAAAGGCTGTTGCAAGTATAAGCCACTGTGGACATTGTGACACAACATGAATACTTGCTGCAAGTATAAGATACCGTGGACATTGGGACATTACTTGAATGCTTCCTGCATGTATAAGCCACTGCGGACATTGGGACATAACATAAATGCTTGCTGCATGTATAAACCACTGTTGACACTGGGAAATAACATGAATGCTTCCTGCATGTATAAGCCACTGCAGACATTGGAGCATCACATGGATGCTTGCTGCAAGTATAAGCCAATCTTGACATTGGGAAATAACATGAATGCTTCCTGCATGTATAAGCCACTGTGGACATTCGAAATTCACATGGGTGCTTGCTGCAAGTATAAGCCACTGCTGCCATTGTTACATGACACGAATGCTTGCTGCATGTATAAGCCACTGTTGACATTGGGACATTACATGAACGCTTTATGCATAAGCCACTGTTGACATTGGGACATAACATGAATGCTTTCTGTATAAGCCACTGTGGACATTGTGACATAACATGAATGCTTGCTGCAAGTATAAGCCGCAGTGCACATTGGGACATTACTTGAATGCTTCCTGCATGTATAAGCCACTGCGGACAATGGGACATAACATGAATGTTTGCTGCATGTATAAGCCACTGTTGACACTGGGAAATAACATGAATGCTTCCTGCATGTATAAGCCACTGCAGACATTGGAGCATCACATGGATGCTTGCTGCATGTATAAGCCACTGTTGACATTGGAACATAATATGAATGCTTCCTGCATGTATAAGGCATTATGGACATTTGGACATAATATGAATGCTTCCTGCATGTATAAGCCACTGTGGACATTGGAACATAACATGAATGCTTCCTGGAATAAGCAACTATGGACATTGGGCCAACACTTGAATAATTGTAACTAGTATAATCCACTACAGACATTGGGACATTACATGAATGCTTGCTGCGTGTATAATCCACTGTTGACATTTGAACATAACATGAATGCTTCCTGCACGTATAAACCACTGTTGACATTGGGACATAACATGAATGCTTGCTGCATGTATAAGCCACTGTTAACATTGGGAAATAACATGAATGCTTCCTGCATGTATAAGCCACTGTTTACATTGGAACATCATATGGATGCATGCTGCAAGTATAAGCCACTGTTGACATTGGAACATAATATGAATGCTTCCTGCATGTATAAGCCACCGTAGACATTGGGACAAATCATGAATGCTTGCTGCATGTATAAGCCACTGTGAACATTGGTACATAATATGAATACCTTCTGCATGTATCAGCCACTGTCGACATTGGGACATCACGTGAAAGGCTGTTGCAAGTATAAGCCACTGTGGACATTGTGACACAACATGAATGCTTGCTGCAAGTATAAAACACCGGGGACATTCGCACATTACTTGAATACTTCTTGCATGTATAAGCCATAGTGGACATTGGGCCATCATTTGAATAATTGTTACAAGTTTAATGCACTTCAGACATTGGGACATTACATGAATGCTTGCTGTATGTATAAGTGACTGTTACATTGGGAAATAACATGAATGCTTCCAGCATGTATAAGCCACTGTGGACATTGGAACATCACATGGATGATTGATGCAAGTATAAGCCACTGTTGACATAACACGAATGCTTCCTGCATGTATAAGCCACTGTTGACACTGGGACATAACATGAATGCTTGCTACAAGTATAAGCCACTGTTGACATTGGATCATCACTTGAATGCTTGTTGCAAGTTTAAGCCAATGTGGACATTGAAACATAACACGAATGCCTGTTGCAAGTATAAGAACCTGTTGACACTGGGACATAACATGAATACTTGCTGAAAGTATAAGCCACTTTTGACATTGGGACATAACATAATTGCTTCCTGCATGTATAATCCACTGTGGACATTGGAGCATCACATGGATGCTTGTTGCAAGTATAAGCCACTGTTGACATTGTGACAAGACATGAATGCTTTCTGCTGAAGCCAATGTGGACATTGGGACATAAAATGAATGCCTTATGCATAAGCCACTGTGGACATTGGGACATAACATAAATGATTGCTGCATGTATAAGCCACTGTGTACATTTGGACATAACATGAACGTTTGTTGCATGTATAAGCCACTGTGGACATTGTGACATAACATGAATGCTTGCTGCAAGTATAAGCCACCGTGGACATTGGAACATCACTTGAATAATTGTAACATGTATAATCCACTGCAGACATTGGGACATTACATGAATGCTTGCTGCATGTATAAGCCACTGTTGACATTGGGACATAACATGAATGCTTGCTGAGAGTATAAGCCACTTTTGACATTGGGACATAACATAATTGCTTCCTGCATGTGTAAGCCACTGTGGATATTGGAGCATCACATGGATGCTTGTTGCAAGTATAAGCCACTGTTGACATTGTGACAAGACATGAATGCCTTCTGCTGAAGCCACTGTGGACATTGGGACATAACATGAATGCTTGCTGAAAGTATAAGCCACTTTTGACATTGGGACATAACATAAATGATTGCCGCATGTATAAGCCACTGTGTACATTTGGACATATCATGAACGTTTGTTGCATGTATAAGCCACTGTGGACATTGTGACATAACATGAATGCTTGCTGCAAGTATAAGCCACCATGGACATTGGGACATTACTTGAATGCTTCCTGCATGCGTAAGCCACTGTGGACATTGGGACATAACACGAATGCTTCCTGCATGTATAAGCCACTGTTGACATTGGGACATTACATGAATGCTTGCTGCATGTATAAGCCACTGTTAACATTGGAAAATAACATTAATTCTTCCTGCATGTATAAGTCATTCTTGACATTGGGGCATCACATGGATGCTTCCTGCATATATATGTCACTGTGGACATTGGAACATCACATGGATGCTTGATGCAAGAATAAGCCACTGTTGACATAACACGAATGCTTCATGCATGTATAAGCCACTGTTGACATCGGGACATAACATGAATGCTTGCTGCAAGTATAAGCCACTGTTGACATTGGGACATCACGTGAAAGGCTGTTGCAAGTATAAGCCACTGCGGACATTGGGATATAACATGAATGCTTGCTGCATGTATAAGCCACTGTTGACACTGTGAAATAACATGAATGCTTCCTGCATGTATAAGCCACTGCAGACATTGGAGCATCACATGGATACTTGCTGCAAGTATAAGCCAATCTTGACATTGGGAAATAACATGAATGCTTCCTGCATGTATAAGCCACTGTGGACGATCGAAATTCACATGGGTGCTTGCTGCAAGTATAAGCCACTGCTGCCATTGTTACATGACACGAATGCGTTCTGCATGTATAGGCCACTGTGTACATTGGGACATCACATAGATGCTTGTTGCAAGTATAAGCCACTGTTGACATTGTGACAAGACATGAATGCTTTCTGCTGAAGCCACTGAGGACATTGGGAAATAACATGAATGCTTTATGCATAAGCCACTGTTGACATTGGGACATAACATAAATGATTGCTGCATGTATAAGCCACTGCTGCCATTGTTACATGACACGAATGCTTGCTGCAAATAAAAGCAACTGTTGACATTGGGACATTACATGAACGCTTTATGCATAAGCCACTGTTGACATTGGGACATAACATGAATGCTTTCTGCATAAGCCACTGTGGACATTGTGACATAACATGAATGCTTGCTGCAAGTATAAGCCACAGTGCACATTGGGACATTACTTGAATGCTTCCTGAATGTATAAGCCATTGTGGACATTGAAACATAACACGAATGCTTCCTGCATGTATAAGCCACTGTGGACATTGGGCCATCACTTGAATTATTGTAACAAGTATAATCCACTGCAGACATTATGACATTACATGAATGTTTGCTGCATGTATAAGCCACTGTTAACATTGGGAAATAACATCAATGCTTCCTGCATGTATAAGCCTCTGTTTACATTGGAATATCATATGGATGCTTGCTGCAAGTATAAGCCACTGTTGACATTGTGACATAACATGAATGCTTGCTGCAAGTATAAGACACCGTGGACATTGGGACATTACTTGAATGCTTCCTGCATGTATAAGCCACTGCGGACATTGGGACATAACATGAATGCTTGCTGCAAGTATAAGCCAATCTTGACATTGGGAAATAACATGAATGCTTCCTGCATGTATAAGCCACTGCAGACATTGGAGCATCACATGGATGCTTGCTGCAAGTATAAGCCAATCTTGACATTGTATAAGCCGCTGTTGACACTGGGAAATAACATGAATGCTTCCTGCATGTATAAGCCACTGCAGACATTGGAGCATCACATGGATGCTTGCTGCAAGTATAAGCCAATCTTGACATTGGGAAATAACATAAATGCTTCCTGCATGTATAAGCCACTGTGGACATTCGAAATTCACTTGGGTGCTTGCTGCAAGTATAAGCCACTGCTGCCATTGTTACATGACACGAATGCGTTCTGCATGTATAGGCCACTGTGTACATTGTGACATCACATAGATGCTTGTTGCAAGTATAAGCCACTGTTGACATTGTGACAAGACATGAATGCTTTCTGCTGAAGCCACTGAGGACATTGGGACGTAACATGAATGTTTTATGCATAAGCCACTGTTGACATTGGGACATAACATGAATGCTTTCTGCATAAGCCACTGTGGACATTGGGCCATCACTAGAATAATTGTAACAAGTATAATCCACAGCAGACATTGGGACATTACGTGAATGCTTGCTGCATGTATAAGCCTCTGTTAACATTGGAAAATAACATTAATGCTTCATGCATGTATAAGCCACTGTTGACATTGGGCCATCACTTGAATAATTGTAACAAGTATAATCCACTGCAGACATTTCAACATTACATGAATGCTTGCTGCATGTATAAGACACCGTGGACATTGGGACATTACTTGAATGTTCCCTGCATGTATAAGCCATTGTGGACATTGGGACATAACAAGAATACTTGCTGTATGTATAAGCCACTGTTGACACTGGGAAATAGCATTAATGCTCCTGCATGTATAAGCCACTGCAGACATTAGAGCATCACATGGATCCTTGCTGCAAGTATAAGCCACTGTGGACATTGGGACATAACATGGATGCTTCCTGGAATAAGCAACTATGGACATTGGGCCATCACTTGAATAATTGTAACAAGTACAATCCACTGCAGACATTGGGACATTACATGAATGCTTGCTGCATGTATAAGTCACTGTTGAGATTGGAACATAACATGATTGCTTGCTGCATGTATAAGACACCGTGGACATTGGGACATTACTTGAATGCTTCCAGCATGTATAAGCCACTGTGGACATTGGAACATCACTAGAATAATTGTAACAAGTATAATCCACTGCAGACATTGGGACATTACATGAATGTTTGCTGCAAGTATAATCTACTGTTGACATTGGGAAATACCTCGAGAGCTTCCTGCATGTATAAGCCACTGTGGACATTGGAACATCACTTGAATAATTGTAACTGCAGCCATTGGAACATTACATGAATGCTTGCTGCATGTATAATCCACTGTTGACATTTGAACATAACATGAATGCTTCCTGCCTGTATAAACCACTGTTAACATTGGGACATAACATGAATGCTTTCGGCATGTATTAGCCACTGCGGACATCGTGCCATCACTAGAATAATTGTAACAAGTATAATCCACTGCAGACATTGGGACATTACATGAATGCTTGCTGCATGTATAATCCACTGTTGACATTGAGACATAACATGAATGTTTGCTGCAAGTATAATCTACTGTTGACATTGGGACATGCTTGCTGCATGTATAAGCCACTGTGGACATTGGAAATTCACATGGATGCTTGCAGCAAGTATGAGCCACTGCTGCCATTGTGACATAACACCAATGCGTTCTGCATGTATAGGCCACAGTGGACATTGGGACATCACATAGATGCTTGCTGCAAATATAAGCCACTGTGGACATTGTGACATAACATGAATGCTTGCTGCAAGTATAAGACACCGTGGACATTGGGACATTACTTGAATGCTTCCTGCATGTATAAGCCACTGCGGACAATGGGACATAACATGAATGTTTGCTGCATGTATAAGCCACTGTTGACACTGGGAAATAACATGAATGCTTCCTGCATGTATAAGCCACTGCAGACATTGGAGCATCACATGGATGCTTGCTGCAAGTATAAGCCACTGTTGACATTGGAACATAATATGAATGCTTCCTGCATGTATAAGGCATTATGGACATTTGGACATAATATGAATGCTTCCTGCATGTATAAGCCACTGTGGACATTGGAACATAACATGAATGCTTCCTGGAATAAGCAACTATGGACATTGGGCCAACACTTGAATAATTGTAACTAGTATAATCCACTACAGACATTGGGACATTACATGAATGCTTGCTGCGTGTATAATCCACTGTTGACATTTGAACATAACATGAATGCTTCCTGCACGTATAAACCACTGTTGACATTGGGACATAACATGAATGCTTGCTGCATGTATAAGCCACTGTTAACATTGGGAAATAACATGAATGCTTCCTGCATGTATAACCCACTGTTTACATTGGAACATCGTATGGATGCATGCTGCAAGTATAAGCCACTGTTGACATTGGAACATAATATGAATGCTTCCTGCATGTATAAGCCATCGTAGACATTGGGACAAATCATGAATGCTTGCTGCATGTATAAGCCACTGTGAACATTGGTACATAACATGAATACCTTCTGCATGTATCAGCCACTGTCGAAATTGGGAAATTTATATTATAAATATGAGCGAAGGACCACGTTTATATTATAAATAAGAGCGAAGGACCACGATTACGTGATAAATATGAGCGAAGGACCACGTTTATATTATAAATATGAGCGAAGGGCCATGATTACGTGATAAATATGAGCGAAGGACCACGTTTATATTATAAATATGAGCGAAGGACCACGTTTATATTATAAATATGAGCGAAGGACCACGTTTATATTATAAATAAGAGCGAAGGACCACGATTACGTGATAAATATGAGCGAAGGACCACGTTTATATTATAAATATGAGCGAAGGGCCATGATTACGTGGTAATTATGAGCGAAGGACCACGTTTATATTATAAAAATGAGCGAATGACTACGTTTATATTATAAATATGAACGAAGGGCCACGTTTATATTATAAATATGAGCGAAGGACCACATTTTTATTATAAATAAGAGCGAACGACCTCAATTGCGTGACAAATATGAGCGAAGGACCATGTTTATATTATAAATATGAGCGAAGGACCACGTTTATATTATAAATATGAGCGAAGAACCATGTTCATATTATAAATATGAGCGAAGGACCACGTTCATAAAACATCACAAGGTCGGCACTCAGCTGGAACCCATAGAACAAAAGGAAAAGGGGCCGTCCAAGAAATACCCGGCGACGGGACCTAGAGGCTGATGTCCGGAGGTTGGGCTATACCTGGAGGGGAGTGGAGCGTCTGGCACCGGACCGGCCTGGTTGGAGAAATCTTGTTGATGTCTCATGAGGGACGATAGGCATTAATAATAATTAATAATCTATCAATTTGTTTATACTTAGCTTTACAATTCATTAATTAATATTGCATTGGATACTAGCCGTACGTTTTTCGCTCAGGATTTTAAAATATACATGTCAATTGTTTTTTAATTCATACACAATGTTTTGTATAAGAACAATACTATATTATATGATGTTGGCAAATGTTTAGCTCCGGGTATGTTGAAAATATATAATAATATATCATCTTAACAAGTCATGTAACTTTAATATCAATGAAGTGTTTTTGTTTGAAAATGGGAAAAAATGATTGATGATATAAAAGACTATTCATACAAAACTTTGGTAATTTTGAATACAAATTATAATATAGTTGTAGCAAATTATATTTCAGAATATTTTTAAATGGAGTTTCTACGTGTATTGGGTATTGTGGTTTGTGCGTGGTTTCGATATTACTTTCATCTGTATTTTGTGACAATATGATTATTACTACAATTTCTAATGGAAGCAGGTGTTTTTCCACGCGTGGGTGATAGATTGTTGGCTCACATATCTAATTTTTTTCTACGCCTATATAGGCAATATTGCAACAAAATGTACGAGGTTGAATAAGTTCAGGTACTACATGTTGATAAATGAGTGATAAAAATATACGACCCACTGTCTAACTGTTCATAATACCCGTCAGGGGAAGAGTATATAAAGTGAGTTTCAAAAAGCTCTAAAACTATTATTTAGTTCTGTTTTATTTGTAAGCATTATTTTTGTATAAAATGTGTTATTATTCTTCATCTTCATTCCCACGTCCACTCAAAAAAAAATGCAAATTATCACGATCCACTAACTCGTTTTAATCTTAGCAAGCAATTTAATTTACCACTGAATAATTTGGTTTGCGCAAAATACGTATGTGCGAACACAACAAGTAACCCGAAAAGTCAACTAGTGGCCGAAATGTGTTCATTGCTATTGCTTGTAGGTAATAATCAGTCAATAAGCACTAACGGACTAAGATGTCATTTCAAACGTAACTGTTACGCGTAGAGAATCTGTGGAACTGTCAGTCTGGTAAACCAGGCTACAGCCAATTGACCGCCCGTGTCTGGCAAACCATTTAGTTGCTTACATCTCAACATAAAGCAATCTGATGTTGTTGTATATTGGGTATGGGATGAACACATATGGTGACAATGACCATTCCAGTCCAAAATATTCACATTAGCCCAATACACTTTAATATTCACAATATAGAGTACGACTATTATTACATGATATAAATACCAAGATTGGGATGTGGTTAATGTCAAGCCAATTATTTTAGCAATTATTTCAAACTATATTATCACGCAGAAGAAGTCCCTGTTTTGTTTTGTTTTAATTCCATTATAATGTAGCCTTGACTCCAGTCATTTAGATTGCCCTTCTCAGTGCATCCGAGAATGATCTGCTGAATTGCAACGTTAATACGTAGACGGCACAGAATTCTGTGTCATCACTGATTGGATGTCTCTATGACTTCAGTTCATTCTCATGGAAACTCCCATGCGCTGACCGAGTCGTAAATAAGGTCCGCTCACGCCCAAAACGATGCGCTAGTCTATTATATAATCAAGTTTAATTATAATGTCAATGCCTAAAGAAAACCAAATGAAATGACTCTAGTTCATTTCCCCTTGACACTTGATATGATATTAATCCGGAATTAAACTACATTTTCTATTTCTTCACGATTTGTATTGGAAATAATTAATGTTATTTGTTTAATAATTGATAGTTTATATTTGCTATTCTTACAAGCAGGGTATAACTCGTCAAAATAATGACACCGACTGTGGCGTGTTAAAGTTTTGTATTTAATGTTCATCAAGTTACGATGTCGCTTGTTTTTGTTTTTATTTTGATTACCAAAATTTGCAATGATTGGGCATTTTGGCACATTTTTCTACCCATGCAGGCCGGGATGTATTGCCGTTGTTTAGAGGATAGTGGGCTCGCATCACATAAGTGAGATATATGAGTTCCATCCGATCCTTAACCATTCCTTCATGTTGAACATACATCGCTTCAATGCGTAATTACAGCCAGTCCCCGTGAAATTTAATTAAGTCAGACATATTCAGTTAAACGGATTTCGAATAGATCAAACTTGTGCACTGTGTCAAATTACTAATAATTGTTGGATTATGTATTACCATATTACAGCACACGGGAAGATTACATACATAAACTAATTATTAATTGTTATTTATTTCAGTATCTCAAGAGCTGCATTTTACAGGAAACTCTTCGCTTTAGTGTAGGTTATCAACAGTTAAAACAGTTAAATAATCAATCCAATCATGTTAAATAATTGTGCAAATACTTACACAGGGATATAAAGTTGGGTAGCATACAAATGTGATTTTGACAAAATCAAATAATGTACATATTAAGTAGAATGCACATGCGTGATTTATAGTGGTGATATATAAGGGCATCCCATTCTTGATTCTTGATTATGATATGTGAGCTACTGGTATATTATCAACATGTCAAAATGACGATATTAACACATAAATTACTAGTTTGGACCTATTGCATTCATAGTGCATTATTTTATTTATTGTATACAAAATGAACTCAGTTAAGAATGTACCGTATATTAAATTCTGTTGGCATTGCTTATTAGAGTGACTCTAAATATCTGCACTCTGAAATGAGTGATATGAAAAAAAGTTGAGTTAAATATATTATTAATAAATCCATATTTATTTTGTATTGTTGTTAAAAGTTTATCAAAGACAAAACGGTTAATTCAACATATTCAAAAATCGTCAATAGTACATACATTTTAACTGTCAAAGGTCAAGGAAACACGAAATATTATCATTAATTTATTTTCATTTCTCTAAAGAAGTATACCCCATTAACCTGGATGAAACAGGTTACACTGCATATAAAAAATAAAGTTACAAGCGTGACTTTAATCGCCTCAATAAAATAAAATATTATAACTCATCTATTAGAGAACTCACACTAACAAATCATATCTAATCTGAAAAGCTGTGTATACAAATCTTGCAAGAATTTGGATGATTTCATGGTTATCCTGAGAAAATATATATATAAGTTTACTTATACATTGGGAAATAACTCGACAGCTTCCTGCATGTATAAGCCACTGTGTTCATTGGAACATCACTTGAATAATTGTAACATGGATAATCCACTGCAGACATTGGGACATTACATGAATGCTTGCTGCATGTATAAGCCACTGTTGACATTGGGACAAAACATGAATGCTTCCTGCGTGTATAAGCCACTGTGAACATTGGTACATAACATGAATGCCTTCTGCATGTATAAGCCACTGTGGACATTGGGACATCACGTGAAAGGCTGTTGCAAGTATACGCCACTGTGGACATTGTGACATAACATGAATGCTTGCTGCAAGTATAGGACACCGTGGACATTGGGACATTACTTGAATGCTTCCTGCGTGTATAAGCCACGGTGGACATTTGGACATAACATGAATGCTTCCTTCATGTATAAGCCACTGTTGACATTGGGACATAGCATGAATGCTTCCTGCATGTATAAGCCACCGTGGACATTGGGCCATCATTTGAATAATTGTTACAAGTTTAATCCACTTCAGACATTGGGACATTACATGAATGCTTGCTGTATGTATAAGTCACTGTTACATTGGGAAATAACATGAATGCTTCCTGCATGTATAAGCCACTGTGGACATTGGAACATCACATGGATGCTTGCTGCAAGTAAAAGCCAATGTTGACATAACACGAATGCTTCCTGCATGTATAAGCCACTGTGAACATTGTTACATAACATGAATGCCTTCTGCATGTATAAGCCACTGTGGACATTTGGACATAACATGAATGCTTCCTGCATGTATAAACCACTGCAGTCATTGGAACATTACATGAATGCTTGCTGCATGTATAATCCACTGTGGACATTGGGCCATCACTTGAATTATTGTAACAAGTATAATACACTGCAGACATTGTGACATTACATGAATGTTTGTTGCATGTATAAGCCACTGTTAACATTGGGAAATAACATCAATGCTTCCTGCATGTATAAGCCTCTGTTTACATTGGAACATCATATGGATGCTTGCTGCAAGTATAAGCCACTGTTGACATTGGAACATAATATGAATGCTTCCTGCATGTATAAGCCACCGTAGACATTGGGACAAAACATGAATGCTTCCTGCTTTTATAAGCCACTGTGAACATTGGTACATAACATGAATGCCTTCCGCATGTATAAGCCACTGTCGACATTGGGACATCACGTGAAAGGCTGTTGCAAGTATAAGCCACTGTGGACATTGTGACACAACATGAATGCTTGCTGCAAGTATAAGATACCGTGGACATTGGGACATTACTTGAATGCTTCCTGCATGTATAAGCCACTGCGGACATTGGGACATAACATGAATGCTTGCTGCATGTATAAGCCACTGTTGACACTGGGAAATAACATGAATGCTTCCTGCATGTATAAGCCACTGCAGACATTGGAGCATCACATGGATGCTTGCTGCAAGTATAAGCCAATCTTGACATTGGGAAATAACATGAATGCTTCCTGCATGTATAAGCCACTGTGGACATTGGAACATCACTTGAATAATTGTAACATGTATAATCCACTGCAGCCATTGGAACATTACATGAATGCTTGCTGCATGTATAATCCACTGTGGACATTGGGCCATCACTTGAATTATTGAAAAAAGTATAATACACTGCAGACATTGTGACATTACATGAATGTTTGCTGCATGTATAAGCCACTGTTAACATTGGGAAATAACATCAATGCTTCCTGCATGTATAAGCCTCTGTTTACATTGGAACATCATATGGATGCTTGCTGCAAGTATAAGCCACTGTTGACATTGGAACATAATATGAATGCTTCCTGCATGTATAAGCCACCATAGACATTGGGACAAAACATGAATGCTTCCTGCTTTTATAAGCCACTGTGAACATTGGTACATAACATGAATGCCTTCCGCATGTATAAGCCACTGTCGACATTGCAACATCACGTGAAAGGCTGTTGCAAGTATAAGCCACTGTGGACATTGTGACACAACATGAATGCTTGCTGCAAGTATAAGATACCGTGGACATTGGGACATTACTTGAATGCTTCCTGCATGTATAAGCCACTGCAGACATTGGGACATAACATGAATGCTTGCTGCATGTATAAGCCACTGTTGACACTGGGAAATAACATGAATGCTTGCTGCATGTATAAGCCACTGCAGACATTGGAGCATCACATGGATGCTTGCTGCAAGTATAAGCCAATCTTGACATTGGGAAATAACATGAATGCTTCCTGCATGTATAAGCCACTGTGGACATTCGAAATTCACATGGGTGCTTGCTGCAAGTATAAGCCACTGCTGCCATTGTTACATGACACGAATGCTTGCTGCATGTATAAGCCACTGTTGACATTGGGACATTACATGAACGCTTTATGCATAAGCCACTGTTGACATTGGGACATAACATGAATGCTTTCTGTATAAGCCACTGCGGACATTGTGACATAACATGAATGCTTGCTGCAAGTATAAGCCATACATTGGGACATTACTTGAATGCTTCCTGAATGTATAAGCCATTGTGGACATTGAAACATAACACGAATGCTTCCTGCATGTATAAGCCACCGTGGACATTGGGACATTACTTGAATGCTTCCTGCATGTATAAGCCACTGCGGACAATGGGACATAACATGAATGTTTGCTGCATGTATAAGCCACTGTTGACACTGGGAAATAACATGAATGCTTCCTGCATGTATAAGCCACTGCAGACATTGGAGCATCACATGGATGCTTGCTGCAAGTATAAGCCACTGTTGACATTGGAACATAATATGAATGCTTCCTGCATGTATAAGGCATTATGGACATTTGGACATAATATGAATGCTTCCTGCATGTATAAGCCACTGTGGACATTGGAACATAACATGAATGCTTCCTGGAATAAGCAACTATGGACATTGGGCCAACACTTGAATAATTGTAACTAGTATAATCCACTACAGACATTGGGACATTACATGAATGCTTGCTGCGTGTATAATCCACTGTTGACATTTGAACATAACATGAATGCTTCCTGCACGTATAAACCACTGTTGACATAGGGACATAACATGAATGCTTGCTGCATGTATAAGCCACTGTTAACATTGGGAAATAACATGAATGCTTCCTGCATGTATAAGCCACTGTTTACATTGGAACATCATATGGATGCATGCTGCAAGTATAAGCCACTGTTGACATTGGAACATAATATGAATGCTTCCTGCTTGTATAAGCCACCATAGACATTGGGACAAATCATGAATGCTTGCTGCATGTATAAGCCACTGTGAACATTGGTACATAACATGAATACCTTCTGCATGTATCAGCCACTGTCGAAATTGGGACATCACGTGAAAGGCTGTTGCAAGTATAAGCCACTGTGGACTTTGTGACATAACATGAATGCTTGCTGCAAGTATAAAACACCGGGAACATTCGCACATTACTTGAATACTTCCTGCATGTATAAGCCATAGTGGACATTGGGCCATCATTTGAATAATTGTTACAAGTTTAATGCACTTCAGACATTGGGACATTACATGAATGCTTGCTGTATGTATAAGTCACTGTTACATTGGGAAATAACATGAATGCTTCCAGCATGTATAAGCCACTGTGGACATTGGAACATCACATGGATGATTGATGCAAGTATAAGCCACTGTTGACATAACACGAATGCTTCCTGCATGTATAAGCCACTGTTGACACTGGGACATAACATGAATGCTTGCTACAAGTATAAGCCACTGTTGACATTGGGTCATCACTTGAATGATTGTTGCAAGTTTAAGCCAATGTGGACATTGAAACATAACACGAATGCTTCCTGAATGTATAAGCCACTGTGAACATTTGGACATAACATGAATGCTTCCTGCATGTATAAGCCACTGTGGACAATGGGACATAACATGAATGCTTCCTGGTATAAGCCACTGTGGACATTGGGCCATCACTTGAATAATTGTAACAAGTATAATCCACTGCAGACATTGGGACATTACATGAATGCTTGCTGCATGTATAAGCCACTGTTGACATTGGGACATAACATGAATACTTGCTGAAAGTATAAGCCACTTTTGACATTGGGACATAACATAATTGCTTCCTGCATGTATAATCCACTGTGGACATTGGAGCATCACATGGATGCTTGTTGCAAGTATAAGCCACTGTTGACATTGTGACAAGACATGAATGCTTTCTGCTGAAGCCAATGTGGACATTGGGACATAAAATGAATGCCTTATGCATAAGCCACTGTGGACATTGGGAATAACATAAATGATTGCTGCATGTATAAGCCACTGTGTACATTTGGACATAACATGAACGTTTGTTGCATGTATAAGCCACTGTGGACATTGTGACATAACATGAATGCTTGCTGCAAGTATAAGCCACCGTGGACATTGGAACATCACTTGAATAATTGTAACATGTATAATCCACTGCAGACATTGGGACATTACATAAATGCTTGCTGCATGTATAAGCCACTGTTGACATTGGGACATAACATGAATGCTTGCTGAAAGTATAAGCCACTTTTGACATTGGGACATAACATAATTGCTTCCTGCATGTGTAAGCCACTGTGGGTATTGGAGCATCACATGGATGCTTGTTGCAAGTATAAGCCACTGTTGACATTGTGACAAGACATGAATGCCTTCTGCTGAAGCCACTGTGGACATTGGGACATAACATGAATGCTTGCTGAAAGTATAAGCCACTTTTGACATTGGGACATAACATAAATGATTGCCACATGTATAAGCCACTGTGTACATTTGGACATATCATGAACGTTTGTTGCATGTATAAGCCACTGTGGACATTGTGACATAACATGAATGCTTGCTGCAAGTAAAAGCCACCATGGACATTGGGACATTACTTGAATGCTTCCTGCATGCGTAAGCCACTGTGGACATTGGGACATAACACGAATGCTTCCTGCATGTATAAGCGATTATGGACATTGGGAATAACATGAATGCTTTCTGCAAAGAAAGATGTTGAAATTGGGATATAACGTGAATGCTTCCTGCATGTATAAGCCACTGTTGACATTGGGACATTACATGAATGCTTGCTGCATGTATAAGCCACTGTTAACATTGGAAAATAACATTAATTCTTCCTGCATGTATAAGTCATTCTTGACATTGGGGCATCACATGGATGCTTCCTGCATATATATGCCACTGTGGACATTGGAACATCACATGGATGCTTGATGCAAGAATAAGCCACTGTTGACATAACACGAATGCTTCCTGCATGTATAAGCCACTGTTGACATCGGGACATAACATGAATGCTTGCTGCAAGTATAAGCCACTGTTGACATTGGGACATCACGTGAAAGGCTGTTGCAAGTATAAGCCACTGCGGACATTGGGATATAACATGAATGCTTGCTGCATGTATAAGCCACTGTTGACACTGTGAAATAACATGAATGCTTCCTGCATGTATAAGCCACTGCAGACATTGGAGCATCACATGGATACTTGCTGCAAGTATAAGCCAATCTTGACATTGGGAAATAACATGAATGCTTCCTGCATGTATAAGCCACTGTGGACGATCGAAATTCACATGGGTGCTTGCTGCAAGTATAAGCCACTGCTGCCATTGTTACATGACACGAATGCGTTCTGCATGTATAGGCCACTGTGTACATTGGGACATCACATAGATGCTTGTTGCAAGTATAAGCCACTGTTGACATTGTGACAAGACATGAATGCTTTCTGCTGAAGCCACTGAGGACATTGGGAAATAACATGAATGCTTTATGCATAAGCCACTGTTGACATTGGGACATAACATAAATGATTGCTGCATGTATAAGCCACTGCTGCCATTGTTACATAACACGAATGCTTGCTGCATATATAAGCAACTGTTGACATTGGGACATTACATGAACGCTTTATGCATAAGCCACTGTTGACATTGGGACATAACATGAATGCTTTCTGCATAAGCCACTGTGGACATTGTGACATAACATGAATGCTTGCTGCAAGTATAAGCCACAGTGCACATTGGGACATTACTTGAATGCTTCCTGAATGTATAAGCCATTGTGGACATTGAAACATAACACGAATGCTTCCTGCATGTATAAGCCACTGTGGACATTGGGCCATCACTTGAATTATTGTAACAAGTATAATCCACTGCAGACATTATGACATTACATGAATGTTTGCTGCATGTATAAGCCACTGTTAACATTGGGAAATAACATCAATGCTTCCTGCATGTATAAGCCTCTGTTTACATTGGAACATCATATGGATGCTTGCTGCAAGTATAAGCCACTGTTGACATTGTGACATAACATGAATGCTTGCTGCAAGTATAAGACACCGTGGACATTGGGACATTACTTGAATGCTTCCTGCATGTATAAGCCACTGCGGACATTGGGACATAACATGAATGCTTGCTGCAAGTATAAGCCAATCTTGACATTGGGAAATAACATGAATGCTTCCTGCATGTATAAGCCACTGCAGACATTGGAGCATCACATGGATGCTTGCTGCAAGTATAAGCCAATCTTGACATTGTATAAGCCGCTGTTGACACTGGGAAATAACATGAATGCTTCCTGCATGTATAAGCCACTGCAGACATTGGAGCATCACATGGATGCTTGCTGCAAGTATAAGCCAATCTTGACATTGGGAAATAACATAAATGCTTCCTGCATGTATAAGCCACTGTGGACATTCGAAATTCACTTGGGTGCTTGCTGCAAGTATAAGCCACTGCTGCCATTGTTACATGACACGAATGCGTTCTGCATGTATAGGCCACTGTGTACATTGTGACATCACATAGATGCTTGTTGCAAGTATAAGCCACTGTTGACATTGTGACAAGACATGAATGCTTTCTGCTGAAGCCACTGAGGACATTGGGACGTAACATGAATGTTTTATGCATAAGCCACTGTTGACATTGGGACATAACATGAATGCTTTCTGCATAAGCCACTGTGGACATTGGGCCATCACTAGAATAATTGTAACAAGTATAATCCACAGCAGACATTGGGACATTACGTGAATGCTTGCTGCATGTATAAGCCTCTGTTAACATTGGAAAATAACATTAATGCTTCATGCATGTATAAGCCACTGTTGACATTGGGCCATCACTTGAATAATTGTAACAAGTATAATCCACTGCAGACATTTCAACATTACATGAATGCTTGCTGCATGTATAAGACACCGTGGACATTGGGACATTACTTGAATGTTCCCTGCATGTATAAGCCATTGCGGACATTGGGACATAACAAGAATACTTGCTGTATGTATAAGCCACTGTTGACACTGGGAAATAGCATTAATGCTTCTTGCATGTATAAGCCACTGCAGACATTAGAGCATCACATGGATCCTTGCTGCAAGTATAAGCCACTGTGGACATTGGGACATAACATGGATGCTTCCTGGAATAAGCAACTATGGACATTGGGCCATCACTTGAATAATTGTAACAAGTACAATCCACTGCAGACATTGGGACATTACATGAATGCTTGCTGCATGTATAAGCCACTGTGAACATTGGTACATAACATGAATACCTTCTGCATGTATCAGCCACTGTCGAAATTGGGACATCACGTGAAAGGCTGTTGCAAGTATAAGCCACTGTGGACATTTGAACATAACATGAATGCTTCCTGCATGTATAAACCACTGTTAACATTGGGACATAACATGAATGCTTTCGGCATGTATTAGCTACTGCGGACATCGGGCCATCACTAGAATAATTGTAACAAGTATAATCCACTGCAGACATTGGGACATTACATGAATGCTTGCTGCATGTATAAGCCACTGTTGACATTGAGACATAACATGAATGTTTGCTGCAAGTATAATCTACTGTTGACATTGGGACATGCTTGCTGCATGTATAAGCCACTGTGGACATTGGAAATTCACATGGATGCTTGCAGGAAGTATGAGCCACTGCTGCCATTGTGACATAACACCAATGCGTTCTGCATGTATAGGCCACAGTGGACATTGGGACATCACATAGATGCTTGCTGCAAATATAAGCCACTGTGGACATTGTGACATAACATGAATGCTTGCTGCAAGTATAAGACACCGTGGACATTGGGACATTACTTGAATGCTTCCTGCATGTATAAGCCACTGCGGACAATGGGACATAACATGAATGTTTGCTGCATGTATAAGCCACTGTTGACACTGGGAAATAACATGAATGCTTCCTGCATGTATAAGCCACTGCAGACATTGGAGCATCACATGGATGCTTGCTGCAAGTATAAGCCACTGTTGACATTGGAACATAATATGAATGCTTCCTGCATGTATAAGGCATTATGGACATTTGGACATAATATGAATGCTTCCTGCATGTATAAGCCACTGTGGACATTGGAACATAACATGAATGCTTCCTGGAATAAGCAACTATGGACATTGGGCCAACACTTGAATAATTGTAACTAGTATAATCCACTACATACATTGGGACATTACATGAATGCTTGCTGCGTGTATAATCCACTGTTGACATTTGAACATAACATGAATGCTTCCTGCACGTATAAACCACTGTTGACATTGGGACATAACATGAATGCTTGCTGCATGTATAAGCCACTGTTAACATTGGGAAATAACATGAATGCTTCCTGCATGTATAAGCCACTGTTTACATTGGAACATCATATGGATGCATGCTGCAAGTATAAGCCACTGTTGACATTGGAACATAATATGAATGCTTCCTGCATGTATAAGCCACCATAGACATTGGGACAAATCATGAATGCTTGCTGCATGTATAAGCCACTGTGAACATTGGTACATAACATGAATACCTTCTGCATGTATCAGCCACTGTCGAAATTGGAACATCACGTGAAAGGCTGTTGCAAGTATAAGCCACTGTGGACATTGTGACATAACATGAATGCTTGCTGCAAGTATAAGCCACAGTGCACATTGGGACATTACTTGAATGCTTCCTGGATGTATAAGCCATTGTGGACATTGAAACATAACACGAATGCTTCCTGCATGTATAAGCCAATCTTGACATTGGGAAATAACATGAATGCTTCCTGCATGTATAAGCCACTGCAGACAATGGAGCATCACATGGATGCTTGCTGCAAGTATAAGCCAATCTTGACATTGTATAAGCCGCTGTTGACACTGGGAAATAACATGAATGCTTCCTGCATGTATAAGCCACTGCAGACATTGGAGCATCACATGGATGCTTGCTGCAAGTATAAGCCAATCTTGACATTGGGAAATAACATAAATGCTTCCTGCATGTATAAGCCACTGTGGACATTCGAAATTCACTTGGGTGCTTGCTGCAAGTATAAGCCACTGCTGCCATTGTTACATGACACGAATGCGTTCTGCATGTATAGGCCACTGTGTACATTGTGACATCACATAGATGCTTGTTGCAAGTATAAGCCACTGTTGACATTGTGACAAGACATGAATGCTTTCTGCTGAAGCCACTGAGGACATTGGGACGTAACATGAATGTTTTATGCATAAGCCACTGTTGACATTGGGACATAACATGAATGCTTTCTGCATAAGCCACTGTGGACATTGGGCCATCACTAGAATAATTGTAACAAGTATAATCCACAGCAGACATTGGGACATTACGTGAATGCTTGCTGCATGTATAAGCCTCTGTTAACATTGGAAAATAACATTAATGCTTCATGCATGTATAAGCCACTGTTGACATTGGGCCATCACTTGAATAATTGTAACAAGTATAATCCACTGCAGACATTTCAACATTACATGAATGCTTGCTGCATGTATAAGACACCGTGGACATTGGGACATTACTTGAATGTTCCCTGCATGTATAAGCCATTGCGGACATTGGGACATAACAAGAATACTTGCTGTATGTATAAGCCACTGTTGACACTGGGAAATAGCATTAATGCTTCCTGCATGTATAAGCCACTGCAGACATTAGAGCATCACATGGATCCTTGCTGCAAGTATAAGCCACTGTGGACATTGGGACATAACATGGATGCTTCCTGGAATAAGCAACTATGGACATTGGGCCATCACTTGAATAATTGTAACAAGTACAATCCACTACAGACATTGGGACATTACATGAATGCTTGCTGCATGTATAAGCCACTGTTGAGATTGGAACATAACATGATTGCTTGCTGCATGTATAAGACACCGTGGACATTGGGACATTACTTGAATGCTTCCAGCATGTATAAGCCACTGTGGACATTGGAACATCACTAGAATAATTGTAACAAGTATAATCCACTGCAGACATTGGGACATTACATGAATGTTTGCTGCAAGTATAATCTACTGTTGACATTGGGAAATACCTCGAGAGCTTCCTGCATGTATAAGCCACTGTGGACATTGGAACATCACTTGAATAATTGTAACTGCAGCCATTGGAACATTACATGAATGCTTGCTGCATGTATAATCCACTGTTGACATTTGAACATAACATGAATGCTTCCTGCATGTATAAACCACTGTTAACATTGGGACATAACATGAATGCTTTCGGCATGTATTAGCCACTGCGGACATCGGGCCATCACTAGAATAATTGTAACAAGTATAATCCACTGCAGACATTGGGACATTACATGAATGCTTGCTGCATGTATAAGCCACTGTTGACATTGAGACATAACATGAATGTTTGCTGCAAGTATAATCTACTGTTGACATTGGGACATGCTTGCTGCATGTATAAGCCACTGTGGACATTGGAAATTCACATGGATGCTTGCAGGAAGTATGAGCCACTGCTGCCATTGTGACATAACACCAATGCGTTCTGCATGTATAGGCCACAGTGGACATTGGGACATCACATAGATGCTTGCTGCAAATATAAGCCACTGTGGACATTGTGACATAACATGAATGCTTGCTGCAAGTATAAGACACCGTGGACATTGGGACATTACTTGAATGCTTCCTGCATGTATAAGCCACTGCGGACAATGGGACATAACATGAATGTTTGCTGCATGTATAAGCCACTGTTGACACTGGGAAATAACATGAATGCTTCCTGCATGTATAAGCCACTGCAGACATTGGAGCATCACATGGATGCTTGCTGCAAGTATAAGCCACTGTTGACATTGGAACATAATATGAATGCTTCCTGCATGTATAAGGCATTATGGACATTTGGACATAATATGAATGCTTCCTGCATGTATAAGCCACTGTGGACATTGGAACATAACATGAATGCTTCCTGGAATAAGCAACTATGGACATTGGGCCAACACTTGAATAATTGTAACTAGTATAATCCACTACATACATTGGGACATTACATGAATGCTTGCTGCGTGTATAATCCACTGTTGACATTTGAACATAACATGAATGCTTCCTGCACGTATAAACCACTGTTGACATTGGGACATAACATGAATGCTTGCTGCATGTATAAGCCACTGTTAACATTGGGAAATAACATGAATGCTTCCTGCATGTATAAGCCACTGTTTACATTGGAACATCATATGGATGCATGCTGCAAGTATAAGCCACTGTTGACATTGGAACATAATATGAATGCTTCCTGCATGTATAAGCCACCGTAGACATTGGGACAAATCATGAATGCTTGCTGCATGTATAAGCCACTGTGAACATTGGTACATAATATGAATACCTTCTGCATGTATCAGCCACTGTCGAAATTGGGACATCACGTGAAAGGCTGTTGCAAGTATAAGCCACTGTGGACATTGTGACATAACATGAATGCTTGCTGCAAGTATAAGCCACAGTGCACATTGGGACATTACTTGAATGCTTCCTGACTGTATAAGCCATTGTGGACATTGAAACATAACACGAATGCTTCCTGCATGTATAAGCCACTGTGGACATTGGGCCATCACTTGAATTATTGTAACAAGTATAATCCACTGCAGACATTGTGACATTACATGAATGTTTGCTGCATGTATAAGCCACTGTTAACATTGGGAAATAACATCAATGCTTCCTGCATGTATAAGCCTCTGTTTACATTGGAACATCATATGGATGCTTGCTGCAAGTATAAGCCACTGTTGACATTGTGACATAACATGAATGCTTGCTGCAAGTATAAGACACCGTGGACATTGGGACATTACTTGAATGCTTCCTGCATGTATAAGCCACTGCGGACATTGGGACATAACATGAATGCTTTCTGCAAGTATAAGCCAATCTTGACATTGGGAAATAACATGAATGCTTCCTGCATGTATAAGCCACTGCAGACATTGGAGCATCACATGGATGCTTGCTGCAAGTATAAGCCAATCTTGACATTGTATAAGCCGCTGTTGACACTGGGAAATAACATGAATGCTTCCTGCATGTATAAGCCACTGCAGACATTGGAGCATCACATGGATGCTTGCTGCAAGTATAAGCCAATCTTGACATTGGGAAATAACATAAATGCTTCCTGCATGTATAAGCCACTGTGGACATTCGAAATTCACTTGGGTGCTTGCTGCAAGTATAAGCCACTGCTGCCATTGTTACATGACACGAATGCGTTCTGCATGTATAGGCCACTGTGTACACTGTGACATCACATAGATGCTTGTTGCAAGTATAAGCCACTGTTGACATTGTGACAAGACATGAATGCTTTCTGCTGAAGCCACTGAGGACATTGGGACGTAACATGAATGTTTTATGCATAAGCCACTGTTGACATTGGGACATAACATGAATGCTTTCTGCATAAGCCACTGTGGACATTGGGCCATCACTAGAATAATTGTAACAAGTATAATCCACAGCAGACATTGGGACATTACGTGAATGCTTGCTGCATGTATAAGCCTCTGTTAACATTGGAAAATAACATTAATGCTTCATGCATGTATAAGCCACTGTTGACATTGGGCCATCACTTGAATAATTGTAACAAGTATAATCCACTGCAGACATTTCAACATTACATGAATGCTTGCTGCATGTATAAGACACCGTGGACATTGGGACATTACTTGAATGTTCCCTGCATGTATAAGCCATTGCGGACATTGGGACATAACAAGAATACTTGCTGTATGTATAAGCCACTGTTGACACTGGGAAATAGCATTAATGCTTCCTGCATGTATAAGCCACTGCAGACATTAGAGCATCACATGGATCCTTGCTGCAAGTATAAGCCACTGTGGACATTGGGACATAACATGGATGCTTCCTGGAATAAGCAACTATGGACATTGGGCCATCACTTGAATAATTGTAACAAGTACAATCCACTACAGACATTGGGACATTACATGAATGCTTGCTGCATGTATAAGCCACTGTTGAGATTGGAACATAACATGATTGCTTGCTGCATGTATAAGACACCGTGGACATTGGGACATTACTTGAATGCTTCCAGCATGTATAAGCCACTGTGGACATTGGAACATCACTAGAATAATTGTAACAAGTATAATCCACTGCAGACATTGGGACATTACATGAATGTTTGCTGCAAGTATAATCTACTGTTGACATTGGGAAATACCTCGAGAGCTTCCTGCATGTATAAGCCACTGTGGACATTGGAACATCACTTGAATAATTGTAACTGCAGCCATTGGAACATTACATGAATGCTTGCTGCATGTATAATCCACTGTTGACATTTGAACATAACATGAATGCTTCCTGCATGTATAAACCACTGTTAACATTGGGACATAACATGAATGCTTTCGGCATGTATTAGCCACTGCGGACATCGGGCCATCACTAGAATAATTGTAACAAGTATAATCCACTGCAGACATTGGGACATTACATGAATGCTTGCTGCATGTATAAGCCACTGTTGACATTGAGACATAACATGAATGTTTGCTGCAAGTATAATCTACTGTTGACATTGGGATATGCTTGCTGCATGTATAAGCCACTGTGAACATTGGAAATTCACATGGATGCTTGCAGGAAGTATGAGCCACTGCTGCCATTGTGACATAACACCAATGCGTTCTGCATGTATAGGCCACAGTGGACATTGGGACATCACATAGATGCTTGCTGCAAATATAAGCCACTGTGGACATTGTGACATAACATGAATGCTTGCTGCAAGTATAAGACACCGTGGACATTGGGACATTACTTGAATGCTTCCTGCATGTATAAGCCACTGCGGACAATGGGACATAACATGAATGTTTGCTGCATGTATAAGCCACTGTTGACACTGGGAAATAACATGAATGCTTCCTGCATGTATAAGCCACTGCAGACATTTTAGCATCACATGGATGCTTGCTGCAAGTATAAGCCACTGTTGACATTGGAACATAATATGAATGCTTCCTGCATGTATAAGGCATTATGGACATTTGGACATAATATGAATGCTTCCTGCATGTATAAGCCACTGTGGACATTGGAACATAACATGAATGCTTCCTGCAATAAGCAACTATGGACATTGGGCCAACACTTGAATAATTGTAACTAGTATAATCCACTACATACATTGGGACATTACATGAATGCTTGCTGCGTGTATAATCCACTGTTGACATTTGAACATAACATGAATGCTTCCTGCACGTATAAACCACTGTTGACATTGGGACATAACATGAATGCTTGCTGCATGTATAAGCCACAGTTAACATTGGGAAATAACATGAATGCTTCCTGCATGTATAAGCCACTGTTTACATTGGAACATCATATGGATGCATGCTGCAAGTATAAGCCACTGTTGACATTGGAACATAATATGAATGCTTCCTGCATGTATAAGCCACCGTAGACATTGGGACAAATCATGAATGCTTGCTGCATGTATAAGCCACTGTGAACATTGGTACATAACATGAATACCTTCTGCATGTATCAGCCACTGTCGAAATTGGGACATCACGTGAAAGGCTGTTGCAAGTATAAGCCACTGTGGACATTGTGACATAACATGAATGCTTGCTGCAAGTATAAGCCACAGTGCACATTGGGACATTACTTGAATGCTTCCTGAATGTATAAGCCATTATGGACATTGAAACATAACACGAATGCTTCCTGCATGTATAAGCCACTGTGGACATTGGGCCATCACTTGAATTATTGTAACAAGTATAATCCACTGCAGACATTGTGACATTACATGAATGTTTGCTGCATGTATAAGCCACTGTTAACATTGGGAAATAACATCAATGCTTCCTGCATGTATAAGCCTCTGTTTACATTGGAACATCATATGGATGCTTGCTGCAAGTATAAGCCACTGTTGACATTGTGACATAACATGAATGCTTGCTGCAAGTATAAGACACCGTGGACATTGGGACATTACTTGAATGCTTCCTGCATGTATAAGCCCCTGCGGACATTGGGACATAACATGAATGCTTGCTGCAAGTATAAGCCAATCTTGACATTGGGAAATAACATGAATGCTTCCTGCATGTATAAGCCACTGCAGACATTTGAGCATCACATGGATGCTTGCTGCAAGTATAAGCCAATCTTGACATTGTATAAGCCGCTGTTGACACTGGGAAATAACATGAATGCTTCCTGCATGTATAAGCCACTGCAGACATTGGAGCATCACATGGATGCTTGCTGCAAGTATAAGCCAATCTTGACATTGGGAAATAACATAAATGCTTCCTGCATGTATAAGCCACTGTGGACATTCGAAATTCACTTGGGTGCTTGCTGCAAGTATAAGCCACTGCTGCCATTGTTACATGACACGAATGCGTTCTGCATGTATAGGCCACTGTGTACATTGTGACATCACATAGATGCTTGTTGCAAGTATAAGCCACTGTTGACATTGTGACAAGACATGAATGCTTTCTGCTGAAGCCACTGAGGACATTGGGACGTAACATGAATGTTTTATGCATAAGCCACTGTTGACATTGGGACATAACATGAATGCTTTCTGCATAAGCCACTGTGGACATTGGGCCATCACTAGAATAATTGTAACAAGTATAATCCACAGCAGACATTGGGACATTACGTGAATGCTTGCTGCATGTATAAGCCTCTGTTAACATTGGAAAATAACATTAATGCTTCATGCATGTATAAGCCACTGTTGACATTGGGCCATCACTTGAATAATTGTAACAAGTATAATCCACTGCAGACATTTCAACATTACATGAATGCTTGCTGCATGTATAAGACACCGTGGACATTGGGACATTACTTGAATGTTCCCTGCATGTATAAGCCATTGCGGACATTGGGACATAACAAGAATACTTGCTGTATGTATAAGCCACTGTTGACACTGGGAAATAGCATTAATGCTTCCTGCATGTATAAGCCACTGCAGACATTAGAGCATCACATGGATCCTTGCTGCAAGTATAAGCCACTGTGGACATTGGGACATAACATGGATGCTTCCTGGAATAAGCAACTATGGACATTGGGCCATCACTTGAATAATTGTAACAAGTACAATCCACTACAGACATTGGGACATTACATGAATGCTTGCTGCATGTATAAGCCACTGTTGAGATTGGAACATAACATGATTGGTTGCTGCATGTATAAGACACCGTGGACATTGGGACATTACTTGAATGCTTCCAGCATGTATAAGCCACTGTGGACATTGGAACATCACTAGAATAATTGTAACAAGTATAATCCACTGCAGACATTGGGACATTACATGAATGTTTGCTGCAAGTATAATCTACTGTTGACATTGGGAAATACCTCGAGAGCTTCCTGCATGTATAAGCCACTGTGGACATTGGAACATCACTTGAATAATTGTAACTGCAGCCATTGGAACATTACATGAATGCTTGCTGCATGTATAATCCACTGTTGACATTTGAACATAACATGAATGCTTCCTGCATGTATAAACCACTGTTAACATTGGGACATAACATGAATGCTTTCGGCATGTATTAGCCACTGCGGACATCGGGCCATCACTAGAATAATTGTAACAAGTATAATCCACTGCAGACATTGGGACATTACATGAATGCTTGCTGCATGTATAAGCCACTGTTGACATTGAGACATAACATGAATGTTTGCTGCAAGTATAATCTACTGTTGACATTGGGATATGCTTGCTGCATGTATAAGCCACTGTGAACATTGGAAATTCACATGGATGCTTGCAGGAAGTATGAGCCACTGCTGCCATTGTGACATAACACCAATGCGTTCTGCATGTATAGGCCACAGTGGACATTGGGACATCACATAGATGCTTGCTGCAAATATAAGCCACTGTGGACATTGTGACATAACATGAATGCTTGCTGCAAGTATAAGACACCGTGGACATTGGGACATTACTTGAATGCTTCCTGCATGTATAAGCCACTGCGGACAATGGGACATAACATGAATGTTTGCTGCATGTATAAGCCACTGTTGACACTGGGAAATAACATGAATGCTTCCTGCATGTATAAGCCACTGCAGACATTTTAGCATCACATGGATGCTTGCTGCAAGTATAAGCCACTGTTGACATTGGAACATAATATGAATGCTTCCTGCATGTATAAGGCATTATGGACATTTGGACATAATATGAATGCTTCCTGCATGTATAAGCCACTGTGGACATTGGAACATAACATGAATGCTTCCTGCAATAAGCAACTATGGACATTGGGCCAACACTTGAATAATTGTAACTAGTATAATCCACTACATACATTGGGACATTACATGAATGCTTGCTGCGTGTATAATCCACTGTTGACATTTGAACATAACATGAATGCTTCCTGCACGTATAAACCACTGTTGACATTGGGACATAACATGAATGCTTGCTGCATGTATAAGCCACAGTTAACATTGGGAAATAACATGAATGCTTCCTGCATGTATAAGCCACTGTTTACATTGGAACATCATATGGATGCATGCTGCAAGTATAAGCCACTGTTGACATTGGAACATAATATGAATGCTTCCTGCATGTATAAGCCACCGTAGACATTGGGACAAATCATGAATGCTTGCTGCATGTATAAGCCACTGTGAACATTGGTACATAACATGAATACCTTCTGCATGTATCAGCCACTGTCGAAATTGGGACATCACGTGAAAGGCTGTTGCAAGTATAAGCCACTGTGGACATTGTGACATAACATGAATGCTTGCTGCAAGTATAAGCCACAGTGCACATTGGGACATTACTTGAATGCTTCCTGAATGTATAAGCCATTATGGACATTGAAACATAACACGAATGCTTCCTGCATGTATAAGCCACTGTGGACATTGGGCCATCACTTGAATTATTGTAACAAGTATAATCCACTGCAGACATTGTGACATTACATGAATGTTTGCTGCATGTATAAGCCACTGTTAACATTGGGAAATAACATCAATGCTTCCTGCATGTATAAGCCTCTGTTTACATTGGAACATCATATGGATGCTTGCTGCAAGTATAAGCCACTGTTGACATTGTGACATAACATGAATGCTTGCTGCAAGTATAAGACACCGTGGACATTGGGACATTACTTGAATGCTTCCTGCATGTATAAGCCCCTGCGGACATTGGGACATAACATGAATGCTTGCTGCAAGTATAAGCCAATCTTGACATTGGGAAATAACATGAATGCTTCCTGCATGTATAAGCCACTGCAGACATTTGAGCATCACATGGATGCTTGCTGCAAGTATAAGCCAATCTTGACATTGTATAAGCCGCTGTTGACACTGGGAAATAACATGAATGCTTCCTGCATGTATAAGCCACTGCAGACATTGGAGCATCACATGGATGCTTGCTGCAAGTATAAGCCAATCTTGACATTGGGAAATAACATAAATGCTTCCTGCATGTATAAGCCACTGTGGACATTCGAAATTCACTTGGGTGCTTGCTGCAAGTATAAGCCACTGCTGCCATTGTTACATGACACGAATGCGTTCTGCATGTATAGGCCACTGTGTACATTGTGACATCACATAGATGCTTGTTGCAAGTATAAGCCACTGTTGACATTGTGACAAGACATGAATGCTTTCTGCTGAAGCCACTGAGGACATTGGGACGTAACATGAATGTTTTATGCATAAGCCACTGTTGACATTGGGACATAACATGAATGCTTTCTGCATAAGCCACTGTGGACATTGGGCCATCACTAGAATAATTGTAACAAGTATAATCCACAGCAGACATTGGGACATTACGTGAATGCTTGCTGCATGTATAAGCCTCTGTTAACATTGGAAAATAACATTAATGCTTCATGCATGTATAAGCCACTGTTGACATTGGGCCATCACTTGAATAATTGTAACAAGTACAATCCACTACAGACATTTCAACATTACATGAATGCTTGCTGCATGTATAAGACACCGTGGACATTGGGACATTACTTGAATGTTCCCTGCATGTATAAGCCATTGCGGACATTGGGACATAACAAGAATACTTGCTGTATGTATAAGCCACTGTTGACACTGGGAAATAGCATTAATGCTTCCTGCATGTATAAGCCACTGCAGACATTAGAGCATCACATGGATCCTTGCTGCAAGTATAAGCCACTGTGGACATTGGGACATAACATGGATGCTTCCTGGAATAAGCAACTATGGACATTGGGCCATCACTTGAATAATTGTAACAAGTACAATCCACTACAGACATTGGGACATTACATGAATGCTTGCTGCATGTATAAGCCACTGTTGAGATTGGAACATAACATGATTGGTTGCTGCATGTATAAGACACCGTGGACATTGGGACATTACTTGAATGCTTCCAGCATGTATAAGCCACTGTGGACATTGGAACATCACTAGAATAATTGTAACAAGTATAATCCACTGCAGACATTGGGACATTACATGAATGTTTGCTGCAAGTATAATCTACTGTTGACATTGGGAAATACTTCGAGAGCTTCCTGCATGTATAAGCCACTGTGGACATTGGAACATCACTTGAATAATTGTAACTGCAGCCATTGGAACATTACATGAATGCTTGCTGCATGTATAATCCACTGTTGACATTTGAACATAACATGAATGCTTCCTGCATGTATAAACCACTGTTAACATTGGGACATAACATGAATGCTTTCGGCATGTATTAGCCACTGCGTACATCGGGCCATCACTAGAATAATTGTAACAAGTATAATCCACTGCAGACATTGGGACATTACATGAATGCTTGCTGCATGTATAAGCCACTGTTGACATTGAGACATAACATGAATGTTTGCTGCAAGTATAATCTACTGTTGACATTGGGACATGCTTGCTGCATGTATAAGCCACTGTGGACATTGGAAATTCACATGGATGCTTGCAGCAAGTATGAGCCACTGCTGCCATTGTGACATAACACCAATGCGTTCTGCATGTATAGGCTACAGTGGACATTGGGACATCACATAGATGCTTGCTGCAAATATAAGCCACTGTGGACATTGTGACATAACATGAATGCTTGCTGCAAGTATAAGACACCGTGGACATTGGGACATTACTTGAATGCTTCCTGCATGTATAAGCCACTGCGGACAATGGGACATAACATGAATGTTTGCTGCATGTATAAGCCACTGTTGACACTGGGAAATAACATGAATGCTTCCTGCATGTATAAGCCACTGCAGACATTGGAGCATCACATGGATGCTTGCTGCAAGTATAAGCCACTGTTGACATTGGAACATAATATGAATGCTTCCTGCATGTATAAGGCATTATGGACATTTGGACATAATATGAATGCTTCCTGCATGTATAAGCCACTGTGGACATTGGAACATAACATGAATGCTTCCTGGAATAAGCAACTATGGACATTGGGCCAACACTTGAATAATTGTAACTAGTATAATCCACTACATACATTGGGACATTACATGAATGCTTGCTGCGTGTATAATCCACTGTTGACATTTGAACATAACATGAATGCTTCCTGCACGTATAAACCACTGTTGACATTGGGACATAACATGAATGCTTGCTGCATGTATAAGCCACAGTTAACATTGGGAAATAACATGAATGCTTTCTGCATGTATAAGCCACTGTTTACATTGGAACATCATATGGATGCATGCTGCAAGTATAAGCCACTGTTGACATTGGAACATAATATGAATGCTTCCTGCATGTATAAGCCACCGTAGACATTGGGACAAATCATGAATGCTTGCTGCATGTATAAGCCACTGTGAACATTGGTACATAACATGAATACCTTCTGCATGTATCAGCCACTGTCGAAATTGGGACATCACGTGAAAGGCTGTTGCAAGTATAAGCCACTGTGGACATTGTGACATAACATGAATTCTTGCTGCAAGTATAAAACACCGGGGACATTCGCACATTACTTGAATGCTTCCTGCATGTATAAGCCATAGTGGACATTGGGCGATCATTTGAATAATTGTTACAAGTTTAATGCACTTCAGACATTGGGGCATTACATGAATGCTTGCTGTATGTATAAGTCACTGTTACATTGGGAAACAACATGAATGCTTCCAGCATGTATAAGCCACTGTGGACATTGGAACATCACATGGATGATTGATGCAAGTATAAGCCACTGTTGACATAACACGAATGCTTCCTGCATGTATAAGCCACTGTTGACACTGGGACATAACATGAATGCTTGCTACAAGTATAAGCCACTGTTGACATTGGGTCATCACTTGAATGCTTGTTGCAAGTTTAAGCCAATGTGGACATTGAAACATAACACGAATGCCTGTTGCAAGTATAAGAACCTGTTGACACTGGGACATAACATGAATGCTTCCTGGATGTATAAGCCACTGTGGACAATTGGACATAACATGAATGCCTGTTGCAAGTATAAGTACCTGTTGACACAGGGACATATCATGAATGCTTCCTGAATGTATAAGCCACTGTGAACATTTGGACATAACATGAATGCTTCCTGCATGTATAAGCCACTGTGGACAATGGGACATAACATAAATGCTTCCTGGTATAAGCCACTGTGGACATTGGGCCATCACTTGAATAATTGTAACAAGTATAATCCACTGCAGACATTGGGACATTACATGAATGCTTGCTGCATGTATAAGCTACTGTTGACATTGGGACATAACATGAATACTTGCTGAAAGTATAAGCCACTTTTGACATTGGGACATAACATAATTGCTTTCTGCATGTATAATCTACTGTGGACATTGGAGCATCACATGGATGCTTGTTGCAAGTATAAGCCACTGTTGACATTGTGACAAGACATGAATGCTTTCTGCTGAAGCCAATGTGGACATTGGGACATAAAATGAATGCCTTATGCATAAGCCACTGTGGACATTGGGACATAACATAAATGATTGCTGCATGTATAAGCCACTGTGTACATTTGGACATAACATGAACGTTTGTTGCATGTATAAGCCACTGTGGACATTGTGACATAACATGAATGCTTGCTGCAAGTATAAGCCACAGTGGACATTGGAACATCACTTGAATAATTGTAACATGTATAATCCACTGCAGACATTGGGACATTACATGAATGCTTGCTGCATGTATAAGCCACTGTTGACATTGGGACATAACATGAATGCTTGCTGAAAGTATAAGCCACTTTTGAAATTGGGACATAACATAATTGCTTCCTGCATGTGTAAGCCACTGTGGATATTGGAGCATCACATGGATGCTTGTTGCAAGTATAAGCCACTGTTGACATTGTGACAAGACATGAATGCCTTCTGCTGAAGCCACTGTGGACATTGGGACATAACATGAATGCTTGCTGAAAGTATAAGCCACTTTTGACATTGGGACATAACATAAATGATTGCTGCATGTATAAGCCACTGTGTACATTTGGACATATCATGAACGTTTGTTGCATGTATAAGCCACTGTGGACATTGTGACATAACATGAATGCTTGCTGCAAGTATAAGCCACCATAGACATTGGGACATTACTTGAATGCTTCCTGCATGCGTAAGCCACTGTGGACATTGGGACATAACACGAATGCTTCCTGCATGTATAAGCGATTATGGACATTGGGAATAACATGAATGCTTTCTGCAAAGTAAACGTTGAAATTGGGATATAACGTGAATGCTTCCTGCATGTATAAGCCACTGTTGACATTGGGACATTACATGAATGCTTGCTGCATGTATAAGCCACTGTTAACATTGGAAAATAACATTAATTCTTCCTGTCATTCTTGACATTGGGGCATCACATGGATGCTTCCTGCATATATATGCCACTGTGGACATTGGAACATCACATGGATGCTTGATGCAAGAATAAGCCACTGTTGACATAACACGAATGCTTCCTGCATGTATAAGCCACTGTTGACATCGGGACATAACATGAATGCTTGCTGCAAGTATAAGCCACTGTTGACATTGGGACATCACGTGAAAGGCTGTTGCAAGTATAAGCCACTGCGGACATTGGGATATAACATGAATGCTTGCTGCATGTATAAGCCACTGTTGACACTGTGAAATTACATGAATGCTTCCTGCATGTATAAGCCACTGCAGACATTGGAGCATCACATGGATGCTTGCTGCAAGTATAAGCCAATCTTGACATTGGGAAATAACATGAATGCTTCCTGCATGTATAAGCCACTGTGGACGATCGAAATTCACATGGGTGCTTGCTGCAAGTATAAGCCACTGCTGCCATTGTTACATGACACGAATGCGTTCTGCATGTATAGGCCACTGTGTACATTGGGACATCACATAGATGCTTGTTGCAAGTATAAGCCACTGTTGACATTGTGACAAGACATGAATGCTTTCTGCTGAAGCCACTGAGGACATTGGGAAATAACATGAATGCTTTATGCATAAGCCACTGTTGACATTGGGACATAACATGAATGCTTTCTGCATGAATAAGCCACTGTGGACATTGGGCCATCACTTGAATAATTGTAACAAGTATAATCCACAGCAGACATTGGGACATTACGTGAATGCTTGCTGCATGTATAAGCCGCTGTTAACATTGGAAAATAACATTAATGCTTCATGCATGTATAAGCCACTGTTGACATTGGGCCATCACTGGAATAAATGTAACAAGTATAATCAGACATTTCAACATTACATGAATGCTTGCTGCATGTATAAGACACCGTGGACATTGGGACATTACTTGAATGCTCCCTGCATGTATAAGCCACTGCGGATATTGGGACATAACAAGAATACTTGCTGTATGTATAAGCCACTGTTGACACTGGGAAATAGCATTAATGCTTCCTGCATGTATAAGCCACTGCAGACATTGGAGCATCACATGGATCCTTGCTGCAAGTATAAGTCAATGTTGACATTGGGACATAACATGAATACTTGCTGCAAGTATAAGTTACTGTTGACAATGGGACATAACATGAATGCTTCCTGTATGAATAAGGCATTATGGACATTTGGACATAATATGAATGCTTCCTGCATGTATAAGCACTGTGAACATTGGGACATAACATGAATGCTTCCTGCATGTATAAGCCACTGTGGACATTGGGACATAACATGAATGCTTCCTGCATGTATAAGCCACTGTGGATATTGTGACATAGCATGAATGCCTTTTGCATGTATAAGCCAATGTGGTCATTGGGAATAACATGAATGCCTGTTGCAAGTATAGGCCACTGTGGACATTGGGACATAACATGAATGCTTCATCCGTGTATAAGCCACTGTGTACATTTGAACATCACATGAATGATTGTTGCATGTATAAGCCACTGTGGACATTGGGACATAACATGAATTCTTGCTGCAAGTATAAGCCACTGTTGGCATTGGGCCATCACATGGATGCTTGCTGCAAGTATAAGCCACTGTTGACATTGTGACATAACATGAATGCTTGCTGCGAGTATAATCCACTCTTGACATTGGGAAATAGCTTGAATGCTTCCTGCATGTATAACCCACTGTAGACATTGGAACATCACATGGATGCTTGCTACAAGTATAAGCCACTGTTGACATTGTGACATAACATGAATGCTTGCTGCGAGTATAATCCACTCTTGACATTGGGAAATATCATGAATTCTTCCTGCATGTATAAGCCACTGTGGACATTGGAACATCACATGGATGCTTGCTACAAGTATAAGCCACTGTTGACATTGGGACATAACATGAATGCTTCCTGCAAGTATAAGCCAATGTGGGCATTGGGACATAGCATGAATGCCTTTTGCATGTATAAGCCAATGTGGTCATTGGGAATAACATGAATGCTTGCTGCGAGTATAATCCACTCTTGACATTGGGAAATAGCTTGAATGCTTCCTGCATGTATAACCCACTGTAGACATTGGAACATCACATGGATGCTTGCTACAAGTATAAGCCACTGTTGACATTGTGACATAACATGAATGCTTGCTGCGAGTATAATCCACTCTTGACATTGGGAAATATCATGAATTCTTCCTGCATGTATAAGCCACTGTGGACATTGGAACATCACATGGATGCTTGCTACAAGTATAAGCCACTGTTGACATTGGGACATAACATGAATGCTTCCTGCAAGTATAAGCCAATGTGGGCATTGGGACATAGCATGAATGCCTTTTGCATGTATAAGCCAATGTGGTCATTGGGAATAACATGAATGCTTGCTGCGACTATAATCCACTCTTGACATTGGGAAATATCATGAATGCTTCCTGCATGTATAAGCCACTGTGGATATTGTGACATAGCATGAATGCCTTTTGCATGTATAAGCCAATGTGGTCATTGGAAATAACATGAATGCCTGTTGCAAGTATAGGCCACTGTGTACATTGGGACATAACATGAATGCTTCATCCGTGTATAAGCCACTGTGTACATTTGAACATCACATGAATGATTGTTGCATGTATTAGTTACTGTTGACAATGGGACATAACATGAATGCTTCCTGCATGAATAAGGCATTATGGACATTTGGACATAATATGAATGCTTCCTGCATGTATAAGCCACTGTGAACATTGGGACATAACATGAATGCTTCCTGCATGTATAAGCCACTGTGGACATTGGGACATAACATGAATGCTTCCTGCATGTATAAGCCACTGTGGATATTGTGACATAGCATGAATGCCTTTAGCATGTATAAGCCAGTGTGGTCATTGGGAATAACATGAATGCCTGTTGCAAGTATAGGCCACTGTGGACATTGGGACATAACATGAATGCTTCATCCGTGTATAAGCCACTGTGTACATTTGAACATCGCATGAATGATTGTTGCATGTATAAGCCACTGTGGACATTTGAACATCGCATGGATGCTTGCTGCAAGTATAAGCCACTGTTGACATTGGGACATAACATGAATTCTTGCTGCAAGTATAAGCCACTCTTGGCATTGGGCCATCACATGGATGCTTGCTGCAAGTATAAGCCACTGTTGACATTGTGACATAACATGAATGCTTGCTGCGAGTATAATCCACTCTTGACATTGGGAAATAGCTTGAATGCTTCCTGCATGTATAACCCACTGTAGACATTGGAACATCACATGGATGCTTGCTACAAGTATAAGCCACTGTTGACATTGTGACATAACATGAATGCTTGCTGCGAGTATAATCCACTCTTGACATTGGGAAATATCATGAATGCTTCCTGCATGTATAAGCCACTGTGGACATTGGAACATCACATGGATGCTTGCTACAAGTATAAGCCACTGTTGACATTGGGACATAACATGAATGCTTCCTGCAAGTATAAGCCAATGTGGGCATTGGGACATAGCATGAATGCCTTTTGCATGTATAAGCCAATGTGGTCATTGGGAATAACATGAATGCTTGCTGCGAGTATAATCCACTCTTGACATTGGGAAATATCATGAATGCTTCCTGCATGTATAAGCCACTGTGGACATTGGAACATCACATGAATGCTTGCTACAAGTATAAGCCACTGTTGACATTGGGAAATATCATGAATGCTTCCTGCATGTATAAGCCACTGTTGACATTGGGACATAACATGAATGCTTCGTGCATGTATAAGCCACTGTGGATATTGTGACATAGCATGAATGCCTTTTGCATGTATAAGCCAATGTGGTCATTGGGAATAACATGAATGCCTGTTGCAAGTATAGGCCACTGTGTACATTGGGACATAACATGAATGCTTCATCCGTGTATAAGCCACTGTGTACATTTGAACATCACATGAATGATTGTTGCATGTATAAGCCACTGTGGACATTGGGACATAACATGAATGCTTCATCCGTGTATAAGCCACTGTGTACATTTGAACATCACATGAATGATTGTTGCATGTATAAGCTACTGTTGACATTGGGACATAACATGAATGCTTCCTGCATGTATAAGCCACTGTGGACATTGGGACATAACATGAATTCTTGCTGCAAGTATAAGCCACTGTTGGCATTGGGACATAACACGAATGCTTCCTGCATGTATAAGCCACTGTGGACATTGAGACATAACATAAACAAGTCATTGTCAATGACACGTCCCTGTTCCGTTCATATTTGAGTGACATATACATTCAAAGCAGATCATGACTGAAATCTCACACCACTTTCAGTGGTCTGATCCGAAATGCACCTGCATATGTACAACACATTGTACTAAATCTGAACAAAATCCATCCATGCATGACTGAGATCCGGTTCCGAAATTGTGAAAATACGTGATTTTGATGCATTTTCGGCCTTAAAATGGCCATCATTCAGCCATTGTTAAGCGAATCATGTAACAAATGCAGATATCTATTTGTGACATGATGTAGCATGTGTGTGTGAAGTTTGAACTTGATCAATCCAGACATGTCTTGGATACGGATGCAGAACTGAATTCTTTAAAACAAAATGGCCGCTAGTCGGCCATTTTGAACTTGATCCGAAAGAAAAAATGACGTGCATCAAGGTCCTATCATGTTTAATGTATGTATCAAATTTGAACAAAATCCGTCCATGCGTAACTGAGATCCGTATCCAGAATGGTGAAAATGTGCGATTTCAATGCATTTTCGGCCTTAAAGCAGCCGCCATTTGGCTATCATTAATCAGATCATGAACAAAATGCATGTGCATATGTCCCATATAATGTGTGATGTACGAGTGAAGTTTGAACTTAATCTGTTCATGCATGTTCGAGATACAGGTGATCACGGATGCACGGACGCACACAGAGCAAAACATAAGTCCCCGTTTTCGGACTACGTCCAAACAGGGACTAATGATTGCTGCATGTATAAGCCACTGTGGACATTGGGACATAACATGAATGCTTCCTGCAAGTATAAGCCACTATTGACATTGGGACATAACATGAATGCTTCCTGCATGTATAAGCCACTGTTGACATTGGGACATAACATGAATGCTTGCTCAAGTATAAGCCAATGTGGACATAAATTATTTCCACTGCGAGATATATCGAGGAAGAATTCATGCAAGCAATAAATCAATCCTTACTATCATTATTTCACAAACGTCCAAGATTGTGATATGTACACACAATTATACATTCACATTGATGTCCTTCTGAAAAGGTTGTAAAATTTCAAAAACAGTTTACCCTATACCGATTATTATTTAAATATTGACACAAAATGAACATAATGACATGATGAAAGAATACTACGACATACAAAATAGTTGTTTGATTTCCTGTTGCATAAAGTCTTGCATGATCTCGGTGCTCGGCTGTATAGAGATAATTTCAAATAAAAGTGAAAATTGGAAAGTTAAACCAGTTTTATTGTTTATTCGTCCTTTCCAATTACACTATTTGGATATAGTGACATATTATATAATCACTGCATTGTAGTCTTGACCATCATTTTCTATCTGACATTGCATGGGCAGCACCAGCACTAATGATCGCTAAATTCTGCCTGGATAGATGAAAGTAATTGTCAGTGCCTAATAAACCATGGAACGAGCTAAAGCACTTCATTCTAATGTTAAATTTTGCAAGGGTGGAGCACAAATTGTCTTTTAACCCTTCATATTAGGGTCGACCTGTCACAGGAAGCTACATCTGCAACTAAGGTGTTTTGTGCAGTGATTTTCCTTTGCCATAAGTATACGAGTTTGTGTCACATCTACTGAGAGTGTGCATGTCTGGTCCTAGGTCATCACAGGTGGCATTCATATCCAGCATTGTGTTATACCATCCTTCAATCTGCATCTTGTACTTTAACAACATTTCCTTGTTTTTCTTGCTCCTCAGGATTACTTTTGGGCAGATGACTGGTTATGGGGAGCTCATAGTAAATGATAATTCCCCAACCGCCTTGGTCAAAGTACGAACCTGTGTAATGTGGTTTTTACTAAGAACATTCCAGTTTCCCATTTGCAGCAGCTACAAAATCCTTCAGTGCTCAACATTGCATCAGGTTTTGAAATGCAGCCATAAGTATCATATACATGTAATATGCATACCTCCCGGATGGATGATTATATTATACAAGCAGCCTGTCGGCTGAGATAGCTCCGCTGTTAGCAATGCACATTTCACTTAATGAACAGAAGATATCATTAGAAAATGAACAATATGCATAGTATCAATGCAATGGGACGTGCTGTTTTCAACAAGAATTCAAAAATATCACTTTTCACCAAAAATGACAAAAATATTCACCAAAATTAGATAATTGAAGATATCACCACGAAATTAACAAATCTGAAAGAGATTCACGTGTAGTACCTATATATGTAATATCAAAGCAATTGGACTTGGGGTTTTTAACAAGAAGTCAAAAATCTCACTTTTTACCAAAAATATTCACCAAAATTAGAGAATTGAAGATATCATTACAAAATGAACAAATCTGAGAGAGGTCCCACATGTAGTACCTATATATGTAATATCAAAGCAATCGGACTTGCAGTTTTTAACAAGAAGTCGAAAATATCACTTTTTACCAAAAATGACAAAAATATTCACCAAAATTAGAGAATTGAAGATATCATGAAATGAACAAATCTGAGAGAGGTCTACCCAAGGTACACCAAGTATCAAAGCATTCAGGCTTGTAGGTATCAAGAATAAGTCGAAAAAGTAAAACATTGACATGGGCGACGACGGACAATCAGTGGAGCTAAAACTAGCATAGCTAATACCAGCTAACCTGTTTTCTTGATGTAAATAGCAGCTTGCTAATGGGTATATTACCGTATTTTATCTTTACATTTGTACCATAGCGTTGTGGCCACAGTTGAATAAATGTATATATATATATTATTAATATATGTCATCCCAATATCTACCAGTGATTACTGCATATATGATATATGGGAAAGTGATTGGAGCATCAACCAATGAAAAGACCAAATACCGGTACAGTTGTATATAGGTGTTTGAATGTGCCCAGAGTTCTTTTGCACTCTTGCCAACCTGTGGAACCACAGCACTCATATCATATGATACACTGTATCACTGCTACTCATGTTATCTTAAGTGATCTATGTTAAAACAAATATGAAGAAAGTGATTGATTTTTTTGATTATGTACTTTTAATATATCTACAAATTAAAATTTACATCTATTATGAGACAAAAACTATCTTTTAAATTTTTGCAACCCATATAATTTTGTAATACACACTTTACCAGCAAATTAGTGGGTCATATTATGCAGGAAATTATCAAGAAAAAGCCAATTTAAAATGGTCTTAAATGGTGATGTTTTGTTAATATGCAACATCCGTGTTCAAGTGATCAATAACGCAAATTATGAATTAAACATGCAAATTTAACAAATTCACCGAGATGATAATTTTACATTTTACATAGTGAAACCATACTTACATTTATGATAGTAAGGTATTAACTCAAACTCTTGAGACTACAAACAAATATTAGTAAAGTTGATTGCCAAACACATTTTTTTCTTTGAGGCTTCACTATCAGAAACAACATTGTTACAATTAAACTAATACAAAGACAAGTTGCTAATGCTACTGACAGACAATTAACAATTACTAATATTTTTAGCACAACAAAGGTAAGTATGGCTGAACATGGTAAAATATATGTACATTGTATCATGGAAGGTACTAACGGAAGAAGCCACAACGCCTCTCAAGTGGCCACTTAAGCTTCTTTACAGGATTATTTTCTATTGTTTCAACCCAAGTTAATCCCGATGAGGACATTGTCCAGCTCATCTTTGATGTTCATGATAGTTTGCGATTGTTTACACAAGTAACGAGTTAGCGGAATATGATACAACCCCACCGATTTTTAAATGTGACCATAAAATATATGCGCATTATGAAACTATGGTCATCACACATGCGCACTCGGTTTGTTTAGGTGTGAAGGGTCAATATACGTATTTCACAACCGGAAATTCAACAGATGAACGTTTGACTTCACATATTTCACATGTTTTAGTTATTAGCAACTGTAACAAGAACAAGATTTCGAGTGTCCAAAACAAAAATTCCTAAGGACTCCTAAAAAATATTATCACAGAGAAAGTGTCTAGGCATGCCCTTCTTTTGATACTATCTTTTCTGGTGGTGTTCGCCGATGCCCGGTTGGTCGAAAATGTCAATAGTTTCGGGCGTCAAACCCACGCAATGACAATGGTACCATTGAATAATGCAATGGTTATTATCACAGGCAATCATTAAGTCTCATCATCGTTACAAATACAAAAAGATTCACGATAGTTCATCAGATGTTATATCTGCTAATTTTTCATTAAAGTTCGCCAACAACTCCGGAAACAGCAGTATTCAAACTAGACGCCATTTTCAGCATTTTACATGCGAGGTTTGTCTATCGCTTCCGAACATGCTCCAAATATTACCAAATGCTTGAGACTGGCGTAACCCATTGTACGAAGGTGTTAAGAGCTAACAGAACCAATGTTTGTGAACAAACAATGACAAACGATCATGGGGCAAAGTTAAAACAATAGCGTTGTGGCTCCTTCCGTTAGTACCTTTCATGATTGTATATAGCTCACTGATACACTATTGTCATTCAAAATTATTGTAAAATACTTTAAGTAAGCGACAGTCAACTTGAGGTTTATATGTATCAAGGCATTAAATTCCTTAATCCTTCACTTTGATGTCAACAACTTTTCTAAATCTTCCAAATGATTGACTGGAATCTGACATTTGTATTTCTCACAAACATGAGCTGTAGCTTTTCCCTCCACTCTCTCAAGCTGGCATAGAAATGGCAACTTCCTGTACAGAAGTCCATTATGGTTACCATCAGCAAGTATCACAATCTTGTTGGGGATAAAAAAGGAATGTACACATCGCAAGAGCTGGTTTGTGTCATCTGCATCTCTGTCACCACAGATTATTATCTGAAAAAGAATAGATATAAGATTTTAAAACAAATGATATCATTATTATACAACCATATCTTATTGCATAGCAGCGATTTACTCAAATGCTGCAATGATATTAACTTATAATATTGACTGAAAGTTGATCTTGAAATCAAAGAAACCTTAGAAAAACTCCTGTGTGCTGTGTGCAAATACAAGAAATAGAAATATCTTTGAAATATCTTTGAAATATGACTTATTTTGGTCAAATAGAGCAAATACGATATTTAAACAAGCAGCCTGTCGGCTGAGATAGTTCCGCTGTTAGCAATGCACATTTCAATTGAAAAAAAGAAGATATTATTAGAAAATGAACAATATGTATAGTATCAACAAGAAGTCAAAAATATCACTTTTTATCTGAAATGACAAAAATATTCACAAAAATTAGAGAATTGAGGATATCATCACGAAATGAACAAATTTGAGAGAGGTCCACATGTAATACCTATATATGTAATATCAAAGCAATTGGACTTGCGGTTTTTAACAAGAAGTCGGAAAATATCACTTTTTACCAATCAAAGTTAAACTGTGAATAGCTCCTGTGTGATCAGAGCAGGTATTATAAAGGTTTAGGCTTTGCATAATAAGTGAATGTAATTGCATGTAGGTCGATCCATACTTTTACCAAATATCAATAAAATTGATCAAGAAACTATGACATATATGGAAACACTAGATTTTGATATGGGCATTTTGAAAAACATGTGAGGACACTATACTTGTAAACAAAGGGCACTGTGAAAGTTAACTGTAATAGAGACAAAATCTGAAAGATCACTTTAAAAAGAACAAAAAATATTAAACATGTGAGGGCCATCACTGTAAAAACAACTGCTTGTATAGAGATATCGGTACTCTCATCCTTTATTTACGGGAAAACGTAACATTTGTTAATTTCAAGTTAATTTTTTCCAGAGAATTGGGCTACATTTAGTATTTTGTGATATTTGTGCCTGGCTGGTCCGAGAGCAATGTTGGGGATATTGGCAGCGAAGTGTCCGACCTTCAGTCCGCTGCTGTTGCGATCATCAGTCCTTTTTGATTTAAAAATAAACAAATTTAGAATGTTTTGTTAATTAAGACAATTCATTATCAAGATCAAAATTATCTTAGAAATTACATCAAAATGAAACGTGATTTTTGCCTAATCCATGCATTAAGTGTAGCCACTTTGAATCTAGACACAGGGGATTCAGATTTCCTTTTCTCTGCTCATGGCGTCGCAATATAGCGGTGAAGGTAAATACTGGGTTGAACGGCAGCCATGACCACTATATTTTGAATGATCGTAAATAATGTTTGAACCCAATAGTAGTGATCACGATGATTATTATATATATCTCTTGAAATGTCTGGAACGATACTAACAAAAATTCATTAGTTTTCCATCTATATTCATGCTTCAAAGTAGGCTGAAGTATCCGCAGACCCGCCGGTGAATACAAGTATCCAGATAATTGTTTAGGATCGATCATTTCACATGTATTATTCTGTTCAGCCACCTAAAACAGGCTATGTCTGATGCTAATTACTTATTCATCATTGCAAAACAATGTTTAGAAAGATTAATGTTTCGCGTAGACCAAATTTAATCACGCATAAGTATTAATTGTTTTAATACATTGGTGAGAGGTCGCATTTCATGTGAACAAGAACGTGCACTAAGAAGGAAAAGCAAGCTAAATTCGAAACGAAGTGTATCATGGACTTGGTACAACATATGCTGTGACAATTGAGTGATCATTGACATTATTTGGAGCCCAATTGAACTTCAAGTACTTTGCGAAACTTGCTGCGCGGCGATGCTGACATCAAGTGCGTGTTGACCGAAGTTTGACCCCAAGTCACGCACTGAACTGGCGCGTTACCTTAGCAACCTTTTTCTCTTTCATGCTTTGTGCGGCAAAATTAAATTTTTATTAATATATCCGGTGGTACTGTAATAACACAACTTGTATGCAACTCTGTATTGGCTTTGAATATTTCATCATCGTTTACTTAGTGTGCTGCTTTTTAAATCACGCAAATCTGTTTACAATATTGTACCAGCTCTAAATATTTCAACATTGCAATGTATTGCTTTTATAATAATTACGCAAAGTTATTTTTACTATTGTTTGGACTATTCTTAGGACACTAACCCGGGGTCTGTGAGTATTTCAGTATTATATCGACTTAACAATGCGTTGCATTCGTAATTATTACACAAACATAAACATGGGGGCATTTAAATCATTGAAAAAGATAGTAGTCAAGTGTCTACCGAAAGTCGAGAAAATATTTTAAATATTCATCGATGATTCATCGATGTTCCAATAGTGAATTATTTTATTCAATATTAAGTGAATTTGTAATATAAACCATACAATAACATACAATACCATGCGTAATGTTAAGTTTTACTATAATAAACTCGTATCGCACTTCGATCACATTATTCGCGTGCATTTCAACTGAACTCTAATAACCACGTGTTTGAATTACGTGCGGCAACCTCCAGAGTTCACGCACTGATATTTAAATTCGGGCAACCCAGCTTGACGCAAATGGATATAGTTACTTATTATTTGTTCAACAAATCTTTTAACTCTCACAAATACCATGAAAGCGAAGAGTTAACTGAAAAGCAATGTCTTTTTTGACAAAAAACATGTCAATACAAGATTATGTGTACAAGGTTAGATTTATAGAGCGTACATGACCGCTTATGTTTATTTTAATAATCATGTTGCACACAAGAGACAATTTAGTTCCTGCATTTCTTGTTCACTGATCTTGAACTGTTTGTCTGGAATGCAATACAGACAAAGTATAAACAACTGATACCTACCGTTGTCAAATCAACCAAGAGGAAGGCTTGTCTATTTTAAACTTTGTAAATAGCATTCTTTTCAAACGTAGACTTTATTCAAGTGCAATAAATGTAAGTAAAATATACGGACGAGTCAAACTCGTACCTTCGAAAGTTACGACTCTTACTCTTGAAATTGGTGATAAATACATGCATTACCATTTTTTCATGCAACAGCATATACAGCATTGGATTTATGGATTTTTATTTTAATAAAATATGTGGGCCAATAATATTACCATATATTTCCATGCTAGTGATGCTTGTAACCTGCTCGATTTAAAAACAGCTATTTAAAACAAAGAATGGAAGCACAAACGAAACTGTTAAGTACGTATTTCACACCTTACCCATGACTGCGATTGCAACCGGTACTTAGTGGCTACCGCGGAGGAGACCACTAATTATGGGCTCATACCACTAATTGAATTTCCATAGACGACAATGTTAACATATGACGAGATTGCTATATGAAAATGACAAAGACAGTTGAAAATATGGCTCAAAAATGGGAAATCAACATGCCAGTAATCAACCATATGAAAAAAACTAACATGTTGGCCAGCTCAAACTCTTGCAAATCTCAGGTAAACAAGACTGAGAAATCACTGGAAAAACACCAAGATTAGAACATCCATTAACACACAGAATAAACCCACAGGTACACAGCCGCTAAGTAGTAAACAAAAGACCACATGTTGGTCTCACCTCTGACCCAGGTGATTACGCCCTCAAACAGGGAGCACCTGAGAAAAATAATATTTAAAAAATGTCATTGGTTCTTGCTAGGCATTTAAATTACGAGCAGCCATTGGTTAATTAGTGGCATGAGACCTTAAAAGCAGTATGCGGCTCTCTCGGAGTCAAACTGAAAAAATGGCTGCGCCACTCTTGTAGCTGCGCATGCGTACTTGCTATAATGATAAAACCGCATTTCATGTTTTTAGTCGCTGTATCTGCTCAAATAACATCCATCATGACATATTAAATCATTATATACTAAAACTCAGACCTTCCAATAAAATATTACCAGTAGTTTTGCGACAGAATACGTTATCGCAATATGCAAATTAGGCTAAGTCAAATATTTGGTCAATTTCAAAGACCACTAAGTTATAAATTAGTCAGCACATCTACTCATTATATATTAGCTGTGTGCCAAATTTCATTTGAATTGAAATTGTAGATCTTGAGTTATCAGTGGAACAAATTTTAGTCACAGAGTCACAGCGTCACAGACACCGGTACCACATAAGCTCTGTTTCATGGGAGCTAAAAATGGCAAAAATATTCATCAAAATTAGAGAACTGAAGATATATTATCACAAAATGAACAAATCTAAGAGAGGGCTACCCAAGGTACATATACATCAAGTATCAAAGCATTCGGGCTTGTAGTTTTCAAGAATAAGTCGAAAAAGTAAAAAGTTTACACGAATGACAACGGACAATCAGTCATATGATAAGCTCCACTCAGCAAAGTCGACAGCGGGGCTGAAAACTTTGTCATACAGCTGTGTGGCAAGGGCATACATAGTTGCCTCACACCAATATACAAGAATATATTTGCACCTCATACGTTACAAAAATTAAATTAAATTGTAGGGAATGTCATAGATTAAATTTGAGAAGCAAACTTGACATATTGTCGAGGCCTGACGTTTTTGTTGACGAGCCCCTCGAACGAACCCTGCTATTATCATGTCGTCATGACCAATCAGTCCGCCACATCCACCAATGAAATAATCTAGGCCAGTACTCACAGCTTGGTTTGTCTTTTCACTGACATTTTTTTTTCCTTTCTCGCGACTGACCTAGTTCACCGACTTTTAATATATCTCTATATCTATAACATGATGCATACTCATAACTCATGCCAGAGATTGTACACCTTTTGTACTCCATTCATTATGGGCAGCATACAGTGCTATATGGTTGTCAATGTGTTAACACATTGAAGGACACACAAATTGTACTCCATACATTATAGGCAGCATACAGTGCTATATGGTTGTCAATGTGTTAACACATCTGAGGACACACAAATTGTACACCATACATTATAGGCAGCATACAGTGCTATATGGTTGTCAATGTGTTAACACATTGAAGGACACACAAATTGTACTCCATACATTATAGGCAGCATACAGTGCTATATGGTTGTCAATGTGTTAACACATCTGAGGACACACAAATTGTACACCATACATTATGGGCAGCATACAGTGCTATATGGTTGTCAATGTGTTAACACATTGAAGGACACACAAATTGTACTCCATACATTATAGGCAGCATACAGTGCTATATGGTTGTCAATGTGTTAACACATCTGAGGACACACAAATTGTACACCATACATTATAGGCAGCATACAGTGCTATATGTTTGTCAATGTGTTAACACATCTGAGGACACACAAATTGTACTCCATACATTATGGGTAGCATACAGTGCTATATGTTTGTCAATGTGTTAACACATTGGAGGACACACAAATTGTACACCATACATTATAGGCAGCATACAGTGCTATATGTTTGTCAATGTGTTAACACATCTGAGGACACACAAATTGTACACCATATATTATGGGCAGCATACAGTGCTATATGGTTGTCAATGTGTTAACACATTGGAGGACACACACATTGTACTCCATACGTTATGGGTAGCATACTGTGCTATATGATTGTCAATGTGTTAACACATTGGAGGACACACAAATTGTACACCATACATTATGGGTAGCATACAGTGCTATATGGTTGTCAATGTGTTAACACATCTGAGGACACACAAATTGTACTCCATATATTATGGGCTATCAATTTATTTATTAACACACAACATCCCTCGGAGGGGATGAAAAGGGTTACAAATCAGATATTAGTAAAAGAAAAATAACCACATAAAGAGTAAGGGAACAAAAAGGCATAAAAAAAAAAAAAAAGATAATAAGTTGAATACAAGGAATGTATTACTGGCTTAGTTTATGTAGGTGCTGCTGTCTTGTATTAAAACAGTTTTTTAAATATTGCGCTAAAGGAATTGACATTTTCTCGTCACTTAGTAATGATATGAATTTATTTTCATTACTAAATTTGTCAAAATTTGGTATACGTTTATTAGCTACAATGTAAAGTTTTGATCTTATTTCATTGTAATGAGGACAATTTGTGACAAAATGTTGTTCATCTTCAACATGGTCATTGTCGCACATATTGCAGACTCTGTCTTTAAAATCCAATCCTGTATGCCGGCCTGTTTCAATTTTCAGACAGTGGTTGCCAAGTCTAAATTTTGTTAAGGATTTGCGAAGTTCACTGTTTTTCATAATTGTTAAGTAGTTTTCTTGTTCTATTTTGGTTTTAAAAAGTTTGTAGGTTCTTAGTTTATTTTTAGAATTTGATTTTTTCCTATTGTCATTATTTATTTCATTTTTCCACTCAGTTGTAAACTCTTCTTTTAATTTCTCATCAATTGTTTTTAATTTTGATAATGAGATAATATTTGTTTCATTTAAAAGATAAGAATGGTTAATATTATTTAATATCAGATCAAGTTTTTTAAACCATTTACTTTTAATAATTTTATTGACATAGTATGCTTCTTGAAGTAGAGTATTTGTGGAATTTGCAATACGATTGGGCAGCATACAGTGCTATATGGTTGTCAATGTGTTAACACATTGGAGGACACACACATTGTACTCCATACGTTATGGGTAGCATACTGTGCTATATGATTGTCAATGTGTTAACACATTGGAGGACACACAAATTGTACACCATACATTATGGGTAGCATACAGTGCTATATGATTGTCAATGTGTTAACACATTGGAGGACACACAAATTGTACACCATACATTATAGGCAGCATACAGTGCTATATGTTTGTCAATGTGTTAACACATCTGAGGACACACAAATTGTACACCATACATTATGGGTAGCATACAGTGCTATATGGTTGTCAATGTGTTAACACATCTGAGGACACACAAATTATACTCCATATATTATGGGCAGCATACAGTGCTATATGATTGTCAATGTGTTAACACATTGGAGGACACACAAATTGTACACCATACATTATAGGCAGCATACAGTGCTATATGTTTGTCAATGTGTTAACACATCTGAGGACACACAAATTGTACACCATATATTATGGGCAGCATACAGTGCTATATGGTTGTCAATGTGTTAACACATCTGAGGACACACAAATTGTACACCATATATTATGGGCAGCATACAGTGCTATATGGTTGTCAATGTGTTAACACATTGGAGGACACACAAATTGTACACCATACATTATAGGCAGCATACAGTGCTATATGTTTGTCAATGTGTTAACACATCTGAGGACACACAAATTGTACACCATATATTATGGGCAGCATACAGTGCTATATGGTTGTCAATGTGTTAACACATCTGAGGACACACAAATTGTACACCATATATTATGGGCAGCATACAGTGCTATATGGTTGTCAATGTGTTAACACATCTGAGGACACACAAATTGTACACCATATATTATGGGCAGCATACAGTGCTATATGGTTGTCAATGTGTTAACACATTGGAGGACACACAAATTGTACTCCATACATTATAGGCAGCATACAGTGCTATATGGTTGTCAATGTGTTAACACATCTGAGGACACACAAATTGTACACCATATATTATGGGCAGCATACAGTGCTATATGGTTGTCAATGTGTTAACACATTGGAGGACACACAAATTGTACTCCATACATTATAGGCAGCATACAGTGCTATATGGTTGTCAATGTGTTAACACATCTGAGGACACACAAATTGTACACCATATATTATGGGCAGCATACAGTGCTATATGGTTGTCAATGTGTTAACACATTGGAGGACACACAAATTGTACACCATACATTATAGGCAGCATACAGTGCTATATAGTTGTCAATGTGTTAACACATTGGAGGACACACAAATTGTACACCATACATTATGGGCAGCATACAGTGCTATATGGTTGTCAATGTGTTAACACATTGGAGGACACACAAATTGTACACCTTATATTATGGGCAGCATACAGTGCTATATGATTGTCAATGTGTTAACACATTGGAGGACACACAAATTGTACTCCATACATTATAGGCAGCATACAGTGCTATATGGTTGTCAATGTGTTAACACATTGGAGGACACACAAATTGTACTCCATACGTTATGGGTAACATACAGTGCTATATGGTTGTCAATGTGTTAACACATTGGAGGACACACAAATTGTACACCATATATTATGGGCAGCATACAATGCTATATGGTTGTCAATGTGTTAACACATTGGAGGACACACAAATTGTACACCTTATATTATGGGTAGCATACAGTGCTATATGGTTGTCAATGTGTTAACACATTGGAGGACACACAAATTGTACACCTTATATTATGGGCAGCATACAGTGCTATATGGTTGTCAATGTGTTAACACATTGGAGGACACACAAATTGTACACCTTATATTATGGGCAGCATACAGTGCTATATGGTTGTCAATGTGTTAACACATTGGAGGACACACAAATTGTACTCCATACGTTATGGGTAACATACAGTGCTATATGATTGTCAATGTGTTAACACATTGGAGGACACACAAATTGTACTCCATACATTATGGGCAGCATACAGTGCTATGTGGTTGTCAATGTGTTAACACATTGGAGGACACACAAATTGTACTCCATACGTTATGGGCCAATGGTGAATACAGAATATGGAATGAACACAAAATGTGGCCTAATAAACTGATAGTTGTTGCTGTTTTGTTCCATAGCTGTTTTTTAAGAAGACAGCTAAGGCTGGTGCTAGAGTATGGTTATAATAATAATAATAATCAAATTTTATTGCATCCTTAGAAATTACAATATTTCTTTTGGTAAAAAGCAATAAATATATCCATACACAACACAATTACAATACAATATAAATAGATACGTTAAAGTTTTCTGTACTCCATGGCTTTAAGTAGATAGGTCCCCATACATTTAATTGCCTTGGAGTCCTTGTTGCTCACCAAAAATATAAAATTACTCAATTTATCTCCTGCATTAGTTAATGTAATTTCTGTGAGCAATTCATGTCTAATATATTTGTACCGATCACATTCTAAAAGGAAGTGTGAACTTCATCTTCTATTTTATTTTGGGAACATAAATTACAAATTCTTTTTTCAATGGGAGTTTTTGGCTGTGTGTGCCTTCCTTTTTCAATAGCCAAACAATGGTTACTTGTTCGGAAGCGTGACATGCAGACTTGATGTTTTTTCGGAAGACAATTTAAGTATGACTCAAAATTATAAGTGTTTTTGAATTTTGCATATGTTCTTAGTTTTGTGTTTTCTTGATTGACATTCTGTTTCCAAAATGTAATATAGTTTTCTTTTAAAGTCTTATCAATGTTCTTTATATTCAAATCTGTTTTACTAGTTTGAATTCTTGAGTCAATAACTAAATTCTGAACCGATGAACACCATGGTAAATTGAATTTCATTTGTTCATAATATGCTTGTTTTGTAAGACATTTATCTGGAAGCATTTGTATACGTAACCAATACTTGATAAGGTTTTTCTTGGTGTCTATTAGTAATGGGAAACAGCCCAACTCTGCCCTACAAGCTAAATTTGCACCAAATTTATTTAGGCCTAGAATATTTCTACAGAATTTCAAATGTAGTTTTTCACTTGTAGTTTTGTCCCATTTGTTTTCATCCAAAACTTCAATTCCCCAAATTTCTGAACCATAAATGAGTACTGGAAGAATACATGTTCTGAACAGATAGATAAATGTTTTACAGTTGCATTCAGGTGGAATGTGTCTTAACATTGCATATAAGGCTCTGTTGGCTTTATCTGCCATGTTTTGTCTGGCTTCAGTAAATTTCCCATTGGACTGCATTGTAACACCTAAGTAATTATAGGAGTTAACACAGTTGATATGATTTCCAAGATATAGGAATTTATCATGTGTTTTTAAACCTCTTTTTCTGAAAATAACAATTTTTGTTTTTGTTAAATTGACACTAAGTTTCCAATTAGAACAATAGTCTGATAAAATATCTAATGCTTTTTGAAGACCATTGTTTGTTGTGGAAAGTAAAACTAGGTCATCTGCGTAGAAGAATGAGCTAATTTTAGTGTCATTTAGTGAAACATGGTCTATTGAACTATCCTGTAATACATCATTTAAGTCATTAATATAGATGTTAAAAAGCATAGGGCTGATTACACAGCCTTGTTTTACTCCCTTAGTTGTCTCAAAAACAGAAGAAGTCTTGTTTCCAAATCGTATGCAGGCCTTTGTATTTAAGTACATATATTTAATAATATTACAAATTTTCCCGTCTATACCACTGTTCAGAAGTTTGTAAAATAAACCATTTCTCCAAACAGTATCGAAAGCTTTCTGGAAGTCTATGAAACAAGTGTATAGTCTTCCATTTTGCTTTAGATACTTATGTACAATTGTTTTTAGAGTGAAAATATGATCAGTGGTGCGAAAACCTTTTCGAAAGCCAGCTTGGTTGGAATGTAAAATATTGTTTTTGTCCATAAACTGTTGAATTCTATTATTCATAATAACACAAAATGTCTTACCCACACAACTGGAAACAGATATTCCCCTATATTTACCAGGCTCTGCTCTATCTCCCTTCTTAAAAATATGTGATATGATACTGATGTTCCAGATATCTGGGTAAATACCTGAATCCAAGATGAGGTTGTAAAGTTTTTGTAGTGGTTTAATCAGGAAGTCTGAACTTTGTTTCAATAATTCTGGACAGTATCCATCATACCCTGCTGCCTTTTTTGACTTAAGTTTTTTAATAGCTAATTTAATTTCTTCATCTGTAATTGTGCTATTCAATTTAGTTGCTAAAGGTTCCCTATTTTCAAGTGATGTAATTTCAGAAATTATGTTATTATGATAACTGTTATTGGTCTCACAGGCATTTAATTTACTGTAATACCTATTCCATTCCTCTGGTGAAATATGGCTTGCCTGTTCATGAGTTGATTCTCTTAATTGATTAATAACTTTCCAAAATTGATTAGGGTTAGTATTATTTAAGTTAATAAGTTTATTCACAATTAAGTTTTCTTCTTGTTTTTTCTTTAATTTAATTAGTTTTTTAAATTTCTTTTTTCTTCTATAAAATAAGTCTCTCAACCTAGTATCAAAAGGAAATTTATTAACTAATTGGGCTGTTTTAACAAGATCTTTTTTGAGTACCATGCAGTCTTTGTCAAACCATTTTTTTCTTTTTAGGTTTCTGCTTCTTATTTTTATTAAACTTCTTGTTAAATGTTCTGTCTGCAGACTCAGTAATTAATGAATTCAAATTATTTACTGCATCATTTATTCCCTTACTATCTAATGTATATTTGTTAGTTAAGAAGGAATTTATTTTATGTTGACTATGTGTTGAAGCAAGGTTATCCTGGTAATTAAAAACTGAAAGTTTATCCCAGACCCAGCTTTTAGGTAGATTATGTAAATCATTGTTATTAGTTTTATGTAATTTAATTATCTTATTTAATTTAAGTTGGCAAGAAATCTGGCAATGGTCTGAAAGATAAGTAAAATCATGGATTTTAAAATAATCAAAATAATCAATAATATCACAAGACGACAGGGCGTAATCAACTGTGCTTACTCCATTGTAATGGTAACATGTTATGTTACCACTACAATCTCCTGGCATTCTGCCATTCAGTATCCTCATATCACAATTTTTGCAAAGGTCAATTAAAGCTTTACCGTATGCATTGACTGTAGTATCTCGATTGTTATGAACTGTTATTGTGTCATTATTATCTGGTGAAAATGGTAATGGTAAAAATGTATCATCAAAATCAGCATAATCCTTTAACATACCAGTTCTACTGTTAAAGTCTCCTAGAATGACAATGTTACCAAACTGTGAGAATTTAGATATGTCCTTCTCCAAGTGTTCAAAAAAGTCAGGATTGCAGTGTTTTGAGTTCAGTGGGGAATTATAAACAAAACAGTTTGCCATAATCAAAATGGGCAGCATACAGTGCTATATGGTTGTCAATGTGTTAACACATTGAAGGACACACAAATTGTACTCCATAGATTATGGGTAGCATACAGTGCTATATGGTTGTCAATGTGTTAACACATCTGAGGACACACAAATTGTACTCCATACATTATGGGCAGCATACAGTGCTATATGGTTGTCAATGTGTTAACACATTGGAGGACACACAAATTGTACTCCATTCATTATGGGCAGCATACAGTGCTATATGGTTGTCAATGTGTTAACACATTGAAGGACACACAAATTGTACTCCATAGATTATGGGTAGCATACTGTGCTATATGGTTGTCAATGTGTTAACACATCTGAGGACACACAAATTATACTCCATATGTTATGGGTAGCATACAGTGCTATATGGTTGTCAATGTGTTAACACATTGGAGGACACACAAATTGTACTCCATAGGTTATGGGTAGCATACAGTGCTATATGGTTGTCAATGTGTTAACACATTGGAGGACACACAAATTGTACACCTTATATTATGGGCAGCATACAGTGCTATATGGTTGTGAATGTGTTAACACATCTGAGGACACACAAATTGTACTCCATACATTATGGGCAGCATACTGTGCTATATGGTTGTCAATGTGTTAACACATTGGAGGACACACAAATTGTACACCATACATTACGGGTAGCATACAGTGCTATATGGTTGTCAATGTGTTAACACATTGGAGGACACACAAATTGTACTCCATACATTATGGGCAGCATACAGTGCTATATGGTTGTCAATGTGTTAACACATTGGAGGACACACAAATTATACTCCATATGTTATGGGTAGCATACAGTGCTATATGGTTGTCAATGTGGTAACACATTGGAGGACACACAAATTGTACTCTATACATTATGGGTAGCATACAGTGCTATATGGTTGTCAATGTGTTAACACATTGGAAGACACACAAATTGTACTCCATTCATTATGGGTAGCATACAGTGCTATATGGTTGTCAATGTGTTAACACATTGAAGGACACACAAATTGTACACCTTATATTAAAATGTATAAAATGCTTTGGGATTCAAATGAATGTCATTCAGTGAGTCTAGCCTGTAAACTGTTTGATTCTGTTATTAAACCAGTTATTCTTTATGGGTCAGAAGTCTGGGGTAGTTTTCTGACTAATCTATTTAGTGGAACTGGCAATAGCAAATCAGAGATTGATAATACTGTTTTTGTATCAAAGCTATTCTCTGACAAAATATTACCAGAAAAACTTCATATAAAGTTTTGTAAGAGAGTTTTGGAAGTACATAGGAAAGCATCGAATATTGCTTGTAGAGGTGAACTAGGTCGTTTCCCACTTGTGATTGATGTTTGTACTACTGTCATAAAATTTTATCAAAGGTTGTCATGTAAGAAAACAAACAACATAATTATCGAAGCTGCTTTTAAAGAAAGTAGTGGGTTTAAATACGATCCCTGGTATAAATTTGTCCAAAAACTTCTACAAATTACAAATATGACAAACACGGATACTAATCAGGCAAATTTTTGCAATCTGTTTAAAGAAAGGTTAAACCAAATTTACTCAACAAATGTGGAAAGTCAGTTGAACAAAACTGGTCATAATAAACTAAGTACTTATAAAACATTCAAAAATAATTATAAATTTGAAAAATACTTGGATGATATAAAAAACAAAAAACACAGAGTAGCATTAACCAAATTTCGTATTTCAGCCCACTTCTTGCCAATTGAAATAGGTCGTCACAGGGGAATAAATAAAATTGACAGGGTATGTAACAAATGTGACTCTAAAGATGTGGGTGATGAAAAACATTACTTTTTTCATTGTGACAGTTTTTCTGAACACAGAAAAAAATTCCTCTATACATTGTTCAAATACTCACCTGACTATCAAACATTACCAAATGGAGAATTGTTTATTAATGTTTTCTCTAGTGTAGACAAATATATTTGTAGTATTTTAGCTAATTTTGTTTTTCAGATTTTAAAATTATTTTAGATTAGTTGTGATACTGTATGTTTCTTACGTTGGACTTTACTCAAGCATTGTTTTTGTGTACGTTACAAATAAAATATCCTATCCTATTATGGGTAGCATACAGTGCTATATGGTTGTCAATGTGTTAACACATTGGAGGACACACAAATTGTACTCCATTCATTATGGGCAGCATACAGTGCTATATGGTTGTCAATGTGTTAACACATCTGAGGACACACAAATTGTACACCATACATTATGGGCAGCATACAGTGCTATATGGTTGTCAATATGGTAACACATTGAAGGACACACAAATTGTACACCTTATATTATGGGCAGCATACAGTGCTATATGGTTGTCAATGTGTTAACACATTGGAGGACACACAAATTGTACTCCATACATTATAGGCAGCATACAGTGCTATATGGTTGTCAATGTGTTAACACATCTGAGGACACACAAATTGTACACCATACATTATGGGCAGCATACAGTGCTATATGGTTGTCAATATGGTAACACATTGAAGGACACACAAATTGTACACCTTATATTATGGGCAGCATACAGTGCTATATGGTTGTCAATGTGTTAACACATTGGAGGACACACAAATTGTACTCCATACATTATAGGCAGCATACAGTGCTATATGGTTGTCAATGTGTTAACACATCTGAGGACACACAAATTGTACACCATACATTATGGGCAGCATACAGTGCTATATGGTTGTCAATGTGTTAACACATTGGAGGACACACAAATTGTACTCCATACATTATAGGCAGCATACAGTGCTATATGGTTGTCAATGTGTTAACACATCTGAGGACACACAAATTGTACACCATACATTATGGGCAGCATACAGTGCTATATGGTTGTCAATGTGTTAACACATTGGAGGACACACAAATTGTACTCCATACATTATAGGCAGCATACAGTGCTATATGGTTGTCAATGTGTTAACACATCTGAGGACACACAAATTGTACACCATACATTATGGGCAGCATACAGTGCTATATGGTTGTCAATATGGTAACACATCTGAGGACACACAAATTGTACACCATACATTATAGGCAGCATACAGTGCTATATGGTTGTCAATGTGTTAACACATCTGAGGACACACAAATTGTACACCATACATTATGGGCAGCATACAGTGCTATATGGTTGTCAATGTGTTAACACATCTGAGGACACACAAATTGTACACCATACATTATGGGCAGCATACAGTGCTATATGGTTGTCAATGTGTTAACACATCTGAGGACACACAAATTGTACACCATACATTATGGGCAGCATACAGTGCTATATGGTTGTCAATGTGTTAACACATCTGAGGACACACAAATTGTACACCATACATTATAGGCAGCATACAGTGCTATATGGTTGTCAATGTGTTAACACATCTGAGGACACACAAATTGTACACCATACATTATGGGCAGCATACAGTGCTATATGGTTGTCAATATGGTAACACATTGAAGGACACACAAATTGTACACCTTATATTATGGGCAGCATACAGTGCTATATGGTTGTCAATGTGTTAACACATTGGAGGACACACAAATTGTACACCTTATATTATGAGCTGCATACAATGCGATATAGTTGTCAATGTGTTAACACATTGAAGGACACACAAATTGTACACCTTATATTATGGGCAGCATACAGTGCTATATGGTTGTCAATGTGTTAACACATCTGAGGACACACAAATTGTACACCTTATATTATGGGCAGCATACAGTGCTATATGGTTGTCAATATGGTAACACATTGAAGGACACACAAATTGTACACCTTATATTATGGGCAGCATACAGTGCTATATGGTTGTCAATGTGTTAACACATTGGAGGACACACAAATTGTACACCTTATATTATGAGCTGCATACAATGCGATATAGTTGTCAATGTGTTAACACATTGAAGGACACACAAATTGTACACCTTATATTATGGGCAGCATACAGTGCTATATGGTTGTCAATGTGTTAACACATCTGAGGACACACACATTGTACTCCATACATTATAGGCAGCATACAGTGCTATATGGTTGTCAATGTGTTAACACATTGAAGGACACACAAATTGTACACCATATATTATGGGCAGCATACAGTGCTATATGGTTGTCAATGTGTTAACACATCTGAGGACACACAAATTATACTCCATACATTATGGGCAGCATACAGTGCTATATGGTTGTCAATGTGTTAACACATCTGAGGACACACAAATTGTATACCATACATTATGGGTAGCATACAGTGCTATATGGTTGTCAATGTGTTAACACATCTGAGGACACACAAATTGTACTCCATACATTATGGGTAGCATACAGTGCTATATGGTTGTCAATGTGTTAACACATCTGAGGACACACAAATTGTACTCCATACATTATGGGTAGCATACAGTGCTATATGGTTGTCAATGTGTTAACACATCTGAGGACACACAAATTGTACACCATACATTATGGGCAGCATACAGTGCTATATGGTTGTCAATGTGTTAACACATCTGAGGACACACAAATTGTACTCCATACATTATGGGCAGCATACAGTGCTATATGGTTGTCAATGTGTTAACACATCTGAGGACACACAAATTATACACCTTATATTATGGGCAGCATACAGTGCTATATGGTTGTCAATGTGTTAACACATCTGAGGACACACAAATTGTACACCATATATTATGGGCAGCATACAGTGCTATATGGTTGTCAATGTGTTAACACATTGGAGGACACACAAATTGTACACCTTATATTATGGGCAGCATACAGTGCTATATAGTTGTCAATGTGTTAACACATTGGAGGACACACAAATTGTACACCTTATATTATGGGCAGCATACAGTGCTATATGGTTGTCAATGTGTTAACACATCTGAGGACACACAAATTATACACCTTATATTATGGGCAGCATACAGTGCTATATGGTTGTCAATGTGTTAACACATCTGAGGACACACAAATTGTACACCTTATATTATGGGCAGCATACAGTGCTATATAGTTGTCAATGTGTTAACACATTGGAGGACACACAAATTGTACACCTTATATTATGGGCAGCATACAGTGCTATATGGTTGTCAATGTGTTAACACATCTGAGGACACACAAATTATACACCTTATATTATGGGCAGCATACAGTGCTATATGGTTGTCAATGTGTTAACACATCTGAGGACACACAAATTGTACACCTTATATTATGAGCAGCATACAGTGCTATATGGTTGTCAATGTGTTAACACATTGGAGGACACACAAATTGTACACCTTATATTATGGGCAGCATACAGTGCTATATAGTTGTCAATGTGTTAACACATCTGAGGACACACAAATTGTACACCTTATATTATGGGCAGCATACAGTGCTATATAGTTGTCAATGTGTTAACACATTGGAGGACACACAAATTGTACACCTTATATTATGGGCAGCATACAGTGCTATATAGTTGTCAATGTGTTAACACATCTGAGGACACACAAATTGTACACCTTATATTATGGGCAGCATACAGTGCTATATGGTTGTCAATGTGTTAACACATTGGAGGACACACAAATTGTACACCATACATTATGGGCAGCATACAATGCGATATAGTTGTCAATGTGTTAACACATTGAAGGACACACAAATTGTACACCTTATATTATGGGCAGCATACAGTGCTATATAGTTGTCAATGTGTTAACACATCTGAGGACACACAAATTGTACACCTTATATTATGGGCAGCATACAGTGCTATATAGTTGTCAATGTGTTAACACATTGGAGGACACACAAATTTTATACCATACATTATGGGCAGCATACAATGCGATATAGTTGTCAATGTGTTAACACATTGAAGGACACACAAATTGTACACCTTATATTATGGGCAGCATACAGTGCTATATAGTTGTCAATGTGTTAACACATCTGAGGACACACAAATTGTACACCTTATATTATGGGCAGCATACAGTGCTATATAGTTGTCAATGTGTTAACACATTGGAGGACACACAAATTGTACACCATACATTATGGGCAGCATACAGTGCTATATGGTTGTCAATGTGTTAACACATCTGAGGACACACACATTGTACTCCATACATTATGGGTAGCATACTGTGCTATATGGTTGCCAATGTGTTAACACATTGGAGGACACACAAATTGTACACCTTATATTATGGGCAGCATACAGTGCTATATGGTTGTCAATGTGTTAACACATTGAAGGACACACAAATTGTACTCCATTCATTATGGGCAGCATACAGTGCTATATGGTTGTCAATGTGTTAACACATCTGAGGACACACAAATTGTACACCATACATTATGGGCAGCATACAGTGCTATATGGTTGTCAATGTGTTAACACATTGGAGGACACACAAATTGTACACCATACATTATAGGCAGCATACAGTGCTATATAGTTGTCAATGTGTTAACACATTGGAGGACACACAAATTGTACACCATACATTATGGGCAGCATACAGTGCTATATGATTGTCAATGTGTTAACACATTGGAGGACACACACATTGTACTCCATTCATTATGGGCAGCATACAGTGCTATATATATGGTTGTCAATGTGTTAACACATTGGAGGACACACACATTGTACTCCATACGTTATGGGCAGCATACAGTGCTATATGGTTGTCAATGTGTTAACACATTGGAGGACACACAAATTGTATACCATACATTATGGGCAGCATACAGTGCTATATGGTTGTCAATGTGTTAACACATTGGAGGACACACAAATTGTACTCCATTCATTATGGGCAGCATATAGTGCTATATGGTTTGTCGATGTGTTTAAGCACATTTGGAGGGGGACACATTTTACTGAATATATATAAATCTATAATAATTTGTGAATAATTTCATTTTAGTAGGGATGTTTACTATTACAGTCACTTTACAATTTGTTGAGTATTATTCATGTCAGTTTCTTGTAAGAAAGAGGGTTTCCATGGTAACAAGTATTAATGCTCTAGGCAGTGCTGCATCTTGTTTCTTTTGTAACCTAGCCAATGTGACCTACTGAACTTATAATAAATTGACAGGGTATTGCACCAAATAAAATCTGGCTAATATTTCTGGCAAAATGGCGATTTTTTTCGATTTATTTCAAAATTGATTTCTAACTTTGACCAACAAACCTGGTTGTACATTTTGAACTAGGTAAACTGCATGATGTTTTTAATGTACATAGGTTTGCAGCTGGAGTTGCATTAGTATTTTTTTTTTAGTATTTAACATTAAATTATTAATTGTTATTATTAAAACATTTTAATAAAACTTTAAACACACCAAAATATAAAACAGTGACTGTCACTTTTCAACAGGATTTTTACAGCTTCTAATATATATTGTAAGTTTTGAACAAAATCCATATATACATGTCAGGGATCTGGTTCAATCATAAAACAAATGATAATGTGTGAAGTTTGATGGTGATTGGCTGAAACATGTCTGAGACACTGGTCTGAATGGATTAACCCATACATGTATGTATGTATGTATGTAGATAAATCCATCCCAAATTTTTGTTTTTTGACTGCGTCAGAAGGGAGACTACCGGTAATAATTTTAAAACCTGTAGTGACAGAGACACATGTAAATTTATTTCCATTATGAGTAGCAGACATATGTCACTGCCCATAAGGCCAGTTTAAATACCAGACAGTAATATCTTCTTTCTGTGTTTAAAATTAAATTAAAGCTTTGTGTTTGTTATTTTCTTTGCTCTTTTTGTTTTGTTTTGTATTATCTTTTTTTACCTTCTCTGGCAATATTATTAGTTAATAAATGATTGTAGTTCATATAGGGAATTATATAGGGAATTAATTAATGTCCAACATATTCCTAGTAAAACCATTCAACAACCCATTATCAATATTTAACAGAAACCAATAAAATGCATAGGCATATTTGTGAATCATACAAAGAAATACTGCTGATAATGGCATATTACTGAGCTATTAACCACACCATCCTAAAATTAAACACAAGGTGGTATAGCAATAGATACATGTATATACTTGAAGTCATTTAACAGCATACCCAGATTTTATTAGCAGCAGCTTCCTGTGCAGTATGATAAGTAGTGTTTTATTGTCAGGCACACAGATCAATTAGGATTGTTTTATTAGAGTCATTCATTGAATATGAAATTTAATGGATGAGTATGACTGATAGTAGGGTAGCCATGAACTTCCTGCATTCAGGATAGTAAATTTTACTACCAATAAAAAGTGGCAAAAGTGTTTTTAGTTCAATTTGTACAAAGAATAGTGTTTCTGTGCAACAGCTGTCATCTATTCAACTGCCAAATTACCGTAACACTAGACCAGCTATTAAATAATTACGAGAAACACCTTGATCTGCTGGGTTAACACAAAGATAAATTATGTAGTGTGGGAAGACATGTGACTGAAATGAGTATGGTCAGGGTCAAGGCATTCAACCAAGTTTATATTTTAATACTGCATCATCCTTGTACTATGTCGCATACAACAACAAAACAAGCAAATTCTAGATCTTAATTCAAAAGACAGATTAATGATAAAATGTTTTTTTCCTAAATTTAGGTCTGCACATTGTCCCAGAGCATATATGTACTGAATTTAACCAAAATCCATTAAAGTGGTTGTTTAGATATCAGTGGAACAGTCATGGAACAGCTAAAAATTGGTGAATCAGCACGCAAATTAGGTTATTATTATGCACAGATTTCAATCAAAAACTAATCAAATCTGCACATTAGTACAGCTCTTGAGATATCAGTGGAACAGACAGACACACATACACAGACACACTAACTGCAAAGGAGTCAAACAATGCAACTCAAATAAATCCTTTTTTTCTTAATATTTATTTTTACTAGTAGCTTCGCGGTGAGTGGCTTTCGCGGTAAGTGGGTTTTGTATTTGGTGGGTTTCGCAGGGAGTAGGGCTTTGTCTCAGTAACTGGTCCTTTCATCCTTGTTGAGAATTAAAGTTTTATGTTTCTTTAACAACTGACGCTATTCTGGGAATACCATCCTGGCAGGAGTTCCAAAATAAGACCCATGCTCTGATAATGCCTCTAGTATCAAAGAGCAATAAACATTACCATTATGATCTTATTGGTGTTGCAAAGGATAGTTGAATATTGTTTATTAAAATTAATAATCCCCATAACCATTTTCCAGTACGTAACAAACTGTATACAAAATGAAATAAAGGAATGTATATATATATATATATATATATATATTTACATTATTACTAATGCATTGCAATACAAATAATTCAAATTGAAAGAAATGGTAATATAAAATATTCCATCAGTAATACTTCTCAAAAGCGTATTTCACGGTCAGTGTTATTTACGAAAATATTTGTTTATAATTTTATAAACTTACTTGGCAATACCCACCCCAATTAGATATAATGTGAACATATTTTAATAAATAAAGATATACTAACAAAAATGAAATATTAATTATTTCATATTTTATTAAATAACCTGCACAAAAGTAATCAATATTTTTCCTTGCTAGAATGATGTGTAACTTCATACGGGAATCCTGATAAAGTTTACAACTGGCGATTTAGCAATATTAGGGATTGTCAACTTCCTGTGAATTTGATTACCTAACGTTTTTAGGTTCATGCGCTGCAAGTTACAGAGCACGTACTTAAGCGGTCGTCCCCCAGCAAATAATTAAGCCAGGGTGGTTTCGATATTGAAATCGAGAAACTCTCCGTTTTCACACAATCTGGGAAGTTCGAATTACTAAATGAAGTACAGGAGGACGAAGCTGAAATATCCAAGAACCAACACATACCAAAAATCTCTTTAGTATTAAGGTAGTATTAACAACTTGTCAATAATTATGGGATTGTTTGTAAGCATAAGATTGTTATGTGAACTTCGTTCATTAATGGAATACTGTGCAATGATGCTATTTTCAGGGCCTAACTGACTCAGACTCCTATATTGACTATGTCCCGAGCTGTTTACTAGTACTAACCTACTTACTTGTCAGTGTCTGACTGTTATATACAGCCCAGAACACGCCAGAGTAGTAAAAACAAGCAGTCTCTCGGCTGATATAGTTCCGCTGTCAGCAATGCACACATATCATTAGAAAATGAACAATATGCATAGTATCAATGCTATGGGACTTGCTGTTTTCAACAAGAATTCAAAAATATCATTTTTCACCATAAATGATTGTGGTTTTTAACAATTCGAAAATATCACTTTTTACCAAAAATGACAAAAATATTCATCAAAATTAGAGAATTAAAGATATCATCATGAAATGAACAAATTTGAGAGTGGTCCACATGTAGTACCTACATATGTAATATCAAAGCAATTGAACTTGTGGCTTTTAACTTTTTACTAAAAATGACAAAAATATTCACCAAAATTAGAGAATTAAAGATATCAATACAAAAAGAACAAATCTTAGAGAGGTCCACATGTAGTACCTACATATGTAACATCAAAGCAATTGGACTTGCGGTTTTTAACAAGAAGTTGAAAGTATCATTTTTTACCAAAAATGACAAAAATACTCACCAAAATTAGAAAATTAAAGATATCATTACAAAATGAACAAATCTGAGAGAAGTCCACATGTAATACCTACATATGTAATATCAAAGCAATTAGACTTGCGGTTTTTAACAAGAAGTTGAAAATATCACTTTTTACCAAAAATGACAAAAATATTCACCAAAATTAGAGAATTAAAGATATCATTACAAAATGAACAAATCTGAGAGAGGTCCTCATGTAGTACCTATATATGTAATATCAAAGCAGATGGACTAGCGTTTTTTAACAAAAAGTCGAAAATATCAAATTAGAGAATTGAAGATATCATTAGAAAATGAACAAGCAGCCTCTCGGCTGAGATAGCTCCGCTGTTAGCAATGCACATTTCAATTAAAGAACAGAAGATATCATTAGAAAATGAACAATATGTATAGTATCAAAGCAATGGGACTTGCTGTTTTCAACAAGAATTCAAAAATATCATTTTTCACCAAAAATGACAAAAATATTCACCAAAATTAGATAATTGAAGATATCACCACGAAATTAACAAATCTGAAAGAGATCCACGTGTAGGACCTATATATGTAATATCAAAGCAACTGGACTTGGGGTTTTTAACAAGGAGTCAAAAATATCACTTTTTACCAAAAATGACAAAAATACTCACCAAAATTAGAGAATTGAAGACATCATTACAAAATGAACAAATCTGAGAGAGGTCCACATGTAGTATATATACATGTAATATCAAAGCAATTGGACTTGCGGTTTTTAACAAGAAGTCGAAAATATCACTTTTTACCAAAAATGACAAAAATATTCACCAAAATTAGAGAATTAAAGATATCATTACAAAATGAACAAATCTGAGAGAGGTCCACATGTAGTACCTATATATTTAATATCAAAGCAATTGGACTTGCGCTTTTTAACAAGAAGTCGAAAATATCACTTTTTACCAAAAATGACAAAAATATTCACCAAAATTAGAGAATTGAAGATATCATCACGAAATAAACAAATCTGAGAGAGGTCCACATGTAGTACCTATATATGTAATATCAAAGCAATCGGACTTGCGGTTTTTAACAAGAAGTCGAAAATATCACTTTTTACCAAAAATTACAAAAATATTCATAAAAATTAGAGAATTGAAGATATCATCATGAAATGAACAAATCTGAGAGAGGTCTACCCAAGGTACATATACACCAAGTATCAACACATTCAGGCTTGTAGTTTTCAAGAAGAAGTCGAAAAAGTAAAACATTGACACGGACGACGGACAATCAGTCATATGATAAGCTCCGCTCGACAAAGTTGACAGCGGAGCTAACAAGCGGACGTACAGCGACGTGAACATTATTGTTACAATTTTTGGCTTCAACGTGTTCTAAATTCATCAAAAACAACAACGAACCTGAAAGAAAAGAAACCGTCTGATCTAAACGAAGTGCATCTAAGAAAATCGCAATCTGATTAAAATCTGATGTAGTGTACGGGCTTTAATTATTTTGGCTATAAATTTATTTTAATTTTATTTTTTATTACTTTTGTTATTAATGCCCTTTTATTTTATTTTATTTTATTTTATTTTATTATTTTACTTTGATTTTGATTTTGTGATTTTTTTAATTCCGCCCTACCTACATCTGAGCCGATGCCTATGTAACGAGATTTCAACGAGACCCACTATCGACGATTTTAGTCAACGAATCACAGACCTCCTTCTATAGCGCACATGATGACGTCACCGGGCGGAGTCGGGTGGCAAACACTCAAATAAAATTGAAGATAATATTTGGTAATCGTAGTTCTAAATAACTATTAAAAATAGCTAGACGTTTCGAGCAATGGCTCTTTATCGATAACATAGAAGCAAGTGTGATAACGTACCACTCTTTATGGATAGCATAGAAGCAAGTGTGTCTAGCTATTTTTAATAGTTATTTAGGACTACGATTACCAAATATTATCTTCAATATATCATACTTATCAGTCTGAGCAGCGTTTATTTATTTATAACTCAAATAAAATAGCGGATTATACCGACGTTAGCGACCGAGAATAACACGGCTTTACGGTAAGTTTATCATTGTCAAATGCAACGAAAGTCATTTTTATGTTAATATTGTGGCTCGAATGGTTCGACTTTAGATCGTTATTTTGCATAGTTATTCTGGGAGTGACGATTTTTTTTCCATCGTTTCGACCGAACACCAGTGTCTTTTTCCAGTCGCCTGCCCTGGAGACGGGTGATGTTTTGTTGAAGATCGGGCCAACATCGTCTACGGTATTGAAGCCGTAGCTGTAAATATTCATCAAATTGTATCAACATTTTGTACATTATACAATAACTCTTTATTAAAGTAATTGAGCTGATTTGGACTGGAATAAAATATTTTTTATTTGGAACACATCGCAATCGATCAGGAAATATTTGTTTGCTCCAATTTTCTGCGTCGATGCCGTGGGCCGGTGACCGTTATACAATTTAAAATCAGTTTGCATTGTTTACTATAGCTGTTTACAGTGTTCTAATCATTACGATTTACGTATTTTTTTGCTTCCATTCTAGATAATTATGCTCAGTGATGTAAAATTGAAGCGATGACTGAATGAACGAACCTTGGCTGGCGAAGATGTATCTGGAAGTGTACACATTTGTTGGAAGTGAAAAAAATATTCAATGTAATGACAAAAATTGTAAAATGCTGAGGAATTTCTTTTGCAAATAAAAATATACTAGCAATTTTCTATTAATGGTTTATTCAAGTGGGCAAAATATAATGTACAGAAAGATTGCCCGTAGAGTATCGCTACACTGAAAAGTAAGCAACCGACAGCCTGTATAAAAGGGGGGCTGTGATTGGCTGTTACTTACGCGAGATTTGAACGGGACTTACATAGGCGTCGGATCAGATGTAGGTAGGTAGGGCAGAATTAAAAAAATCACAAAATCAAAATCAAAGTAAAATAATAAAATAAAAGGGCATTAATAACAAAAGTAATCAAAAATAAAATTAAAATAAGTTTATAGGCAAAATAATTAAAGCCCGTACACTACATCAGATTTTAATCAGATTGAGAAAATCGAGTCTTATCTCCCTTGCGTTTCTGATCGAGAGAAGGTCAGGGCCAATCTACCATGATTGTTTGCTTATCATCAGTTCAACCAAGCTGTTAGTTATGTAGTTTATTAGAGGTGACCAGGAACCAAAATTTGGGACGTGAATCCCTCCGGCGACGAAAATGGTGATAATAACCAAGGGGTGAGAGACATAATACATGCGATAGCGACCCAATAGATTCCGGGACACGCAGTGATCAGTGAGGCTTCAAACTGTCCCAATAGTTACCTAAAGAGACCGATATTATCGTCTAAAAATGTCTAATAAAGTCTAAGTTAGGCACCCATATTTAGGCAACTATTCAGAAGATCATTTTTAGACTATAATATCGGATAACGTTAAAAAGTGCAATGTCGTGGCTTCCTCAAATATGTTGTATTTGTTACCTACCTATTGAAATCTTTCGTTGAAAACATGTTTAGGCAGAAAATTGGGATACTTTCTTATGGAACAGACTTAAATGTTTTGTAAATGTAAAGTTACAGCAAAAATATTGCATAGTGACACCATTTGTATTACTTGATTATAGTTACCGGGGAACAAATACCGGATTCTGCTGTAAATTCGCCCATCCAAAAAATTGCTCTGGGCGGTTTCACGGCTGCTGGGCCCTTATTTAGGGTTCAAATTTTCAAAAAATGATCATAAAATACTTTCAGGGGCTTATATTTCCATTGAAAAATCCACCTACGCCGGCAGTTAGACCACCCAAAACGAATGAGACTATTGCGATTTATTAAATTTTATACATTCTGTTCTTGCTGGATTAAAAAGTAGACCGCACATCTTTCTTTCAAAGAATCACATTAACGAACCTCGTGCGCCAAATACAATTATTTTGTTTCATTTTATAACGGAAGTATATTCTAAAAGATGTTTCAAATAAAAACGAACCCAACTGCATTACTTGGTAGCAAATGATTGCGGTAGCGCAATCCAGCCATGGTTCGTTATCCAGCCATTGTTGATTATCACCTAGTAATGATTAAAATAACATGAAAAAAATAAAATTCACGCTAATCGCAATAAACATCAATACTTTTGAATATGCGTCATTGACTACGGCTAAACTTTTAGGCATCAGAAAAGATTTAAATAACACCATAAAAAACTGCCGAAAAATCTGCGATTTCTTGGTCCCATTTTATTGTTTTTAAAACCCGAACTGTTGTTTAACGGCCCTGGCCCAATTTGGTATTAGTGCTGTTATTCACGCTGGTAGGGGAATAGGTGACAAAGGTCAATCATGGTTAAGCTGTAAATAGCTCCCCTGTGTAGCATGGCATGTATTATAAAGGTATAGGCTTTGCCTAATAAGTGAATGTAATTGAATGTAGGTCAATCCATCAATAAAATTGATCAAGATGTCTGAGAATCTATGACATACTGTATATGGAAACACATGATTTTGATATGGGCATTTTGAAAAACATGCAAGGACACTATACTTGTAAACAAAGGGCACTAATGAGCACTCTATGAATGAGGTATTTCTAGAGGTCGGGGTTTGTCTCGTCTGCATCTGAATAATTTTTGCTTTGATTTTCTTATGGTTTTTTTTTCCCCAATGCGACTTAATTTCACTTGTTTTTTTTTATTCTTGGTAATTAGTGTCATTAGCGATGGAGTATTAAAAACCGCAATTAACCTCAGTGCAGCAAATCGGGTTAGATCTTCTTGACGCAATGGGCAAATTTCGCTATTTTCGCTGACAAGTAAAATCTGCTTAATTAAACCTACGTGAAGATGTAAAGTAACAACAGACTGTTTCCTTGACAGATTCTTGAAATTAAATCATCAAAACAGTACAACTGAAAAGTCTGTACAACATACCTAGAACAGATAAATAAAAACATCGTAGTTTAATGTTCGTCCGGACTTTGAGCCCTTGAAAGTAAGTGATCCAGCCCTTACATACGCCAACGATTGAAATTTGTTTAATTGCTATTAAATTATCGCTCGAAAAAATCAAAGAAAGCTTAGAAAGAACTCCCATGTGCTGAGAGTATTGGAGACACATTAAATATAATTCAAAATTACTTAGCTGAAAACTAATTATGCAAATCAGAAAATTAATATGACCCGATTTGAGTGTAAAACTAATGAGGTCTGCGCAATGTAACAGAAAATCTATGTCTCCAAGTTTAATTGAAATGTGATTAGAACCAAAAAATTATGAATTATTATGCTTATTAGGGAATTAATATGAACAGATTTTTACCCCAAACTAATTAGGTTTGTACATTGTCCTAGAGCATCTTTGTACTAAGTTTCATTGAAATGGAATAATTAGTACCGTGAAAACTCCAAAATTTCGACCCCTCTAAAAATTCGTCCGCCTATTTATTTGCCGGGTTTCGGTGTTTTATTTAACTCCAAATTTTCGACTCCACTAAAGATTGCCGACTCATTCTTATTCGAAAATTGCGACCAGTTTTAGTTTTCCCCCAAACGAAAAAAAAAACGATGTGAGCGTTCAAACGGGACCTTCCTCGACGGCATGAATCCGGGTTTCTGATTGACTGAGAGATTTTTATTTTATTGGTAACGAAAATATATTCTAAATAAACGAAGTTTCAAATAAAAACGAACACAAAAATCTCGACATGCTGCGTTTCTGAATTATTGATTATTACTGTACTCAGCAGTGATTATAATAATGTACACAAAATAAATTTGTTGAATGGTTATGAAATACAAATAAAAGTCAACTTAGTTTCATCGTAAGCGAATGATTCCGGTCTTGTATAAACGTTTGATGCTGTAGGATATCCGCCATGTTCTCTTAGGTCAAATAGGTCAAATCGCTAATTAACCAATCAAAAAGCTGGATGATGCCAACATGTTAAAATTACCATAGCTTATTTAAATATTTTAATGTTATTGAATGCAATGCGGAAGAGATTGATGTTGTAGTACGATATTTTGGCTTGGATTTTGATGCGAAAACGGCATGATTTTTTTAAAATAAAAAAATTAGTTGTTTTTAAAAAATAAACTGGTCATCTGAAGAATAATTTAACATTGTTCACAGTGATAACAGCTCATTCTCGAAAGGAAGCTTACCCGCTCACGCTAGTCACGATAAAAATCATACACGTGTACTCTTGAATAGACAGACGTCAATGACTACGGTAAAACTTAGACTCTATTTTAGCCGGCAGGATTGATTGAAATGTCCGAAAAATGACGCCAAAATACACCTTAAAAGTCCCATTTTATTTTCTTAAATCCCATTTTATTTTTTAATCCAAGGGCGAATTTACGGCAGAATTTGGTCCCTCAAATAAGGGACACGTGAGCTTTGATTCTAACCGGATACATTGCACTGGGTCGGGGAGATAGTTTGCTAAACTTCCATGTATCTTTTGTCCAATGGGTACCTGTACTTCGAACATTCGCAAGTTTTCCTAGGTAGTGCGAGACAGCTTTGTCTTTTGACCTACTAGTTTTGTGCTGACCTCTTCTCCGCGTCTTGATGTTTTGTTTTGCTTGTCATAATACTCACTGATTGATGACTTTGTTTAGATTTTGAGTTACAACTCGGCCACGACCTTTGCTTTTACCGTGAAACATGAGGAAGTTTACGTCAATTGACGGACATTGCATTTTTTAAAAACTAATGAAGCACACTGTCTATCATCCCCATTTTTTCATTTGCTGATTTCTATTCTGAAAAATTCGACCGTCCGCACCTTAATTTTGACTCTAAAAACACGTCACATTTCTAACACCAATTATTTAAAACCGGTCGAAATTTTGGAGTTTTTACGGTACTTTAGATATCAGTGTGAAAGCTTAAAATTGGTTAATTATGCAAATTAGGTAATTAATATGTACAGATTTTAACCCACAATTATTCAGATCTGTCTATTGTCCTACAGCATCCATGTACATTCATTGATATGTGATGTATAGTACCTGAGATATCAGTGTGAAAGTTGGTTAATTATGCAAATTAGGTGATTAATATGCACAAATATTTACCGGAAACTAATTGGGTCTGCATAATTCTAGATTCATTGAAATGTGATGATTAGTACTTTAGATATCAGTAGAAAAGCTGAAAATTAATTATGCAAATTAGGTAATTAATATGCACAATTATTTACCCTAAAACTAATCAGGTCTCTGCATAGTTCTAAAGGATCTACGTACCAAGTTTCATTGAAATGCGATGATTAGTACTTGAGATACCCGTGGAAAAGCTGAAAATTAACTAATTATGCAAATTAGGTGATTAATATGCACAAATATTTATCGAAAACAATCAATCTCTTCATAGTCCTTGAGTATGTAAGTACCAAGTTTCATTGAAATGTAATGCTAACTACTTATATCAAATGCTGAAAATTAATTAATTATGCAAATTAGGTAATTAATATGTACTGATATTACCACAGGTCTGTGCAGTGTCGTATGACATCTATGTACCAAGTTTCATTGAAATGTGATGATTAGTACTTGAGATATCAGTGGAAAAACCGAAAATTGACTAATCATTATGCAAATTAGGTAATTAGTATCCACGGATTATTACCAAAAACTAATCAAAACCTAGCATTAGTTCAGAAAATCTATGTACCAAGTTTCATCAAAATCCAATGAGTGGTTGTTTAGATATCAGTGGAACAGTCATGGAACCACTAAAAAATAGCTAATTATCATGCAAATTAGGTAATTAATATGCACGGATTTTTACCAAAAATTAATCAAATCTGCGCATATGTTCAGAGCATCTATGTACCAAGTTTCATCAAAATCCAATGAGTGGTTCTTTAGATATCAGTGGAACAGTCATAGAACAGCTAAAAATTAGCTAATTATCATGCAAATTAGGTAATTAACGAGCATGGATTTTTACCAAAACCTAATCAAATCTGCGCATTGGCCCAGAGCATCTATGCACCAAGTTTCATCAAAAACCGATGTATGGTTCTTGAGATAGCAGTGGAACAGTCGGACACACATACACACATACACACACACACACACACACACACACATACAGACACACTAACTGCAAAGACTCCCATTTTGTGCTTCGCACATGGGAGTCAAAAAATATTTCATTTGTGAGACGTGCTTTTGATACAAACCGAAGATCGCGATCGACCCAACACAAAACTACTGCCATTTTGTCTTCCTTGTCCTCGTTCGGCAAAAACAAAAAACTCGCATATTTACTATAATTTGTTTAATGAGTGCATTTTTGTTTAAAAATATCAAACAAGAATAAACACTAAGTAAAATAGGAATCAACTGCTTCGTTTTATTTGAGTAAGATGGAAACCATGCGAAAACAAATGTAAAACATTACTGTCTGCTCGAGAAGAAGACACTGGGAGTCGTGTGCAAAGAGATTGTTTACATTAGATCGCATTGGAAGTGCTTTCAGTCACGTTGTGTAGCTCCAATGCGTAAAATAGAAAATGTATATCTTGAATAAAACTGACAAACTTCCTTGCTGTTGCTGTCGGGTGTCTGCCTTATACATGGATTAAGTGTAGACACGGGGATTCAGCTTTCCTTTTCTCTGCTCGTGGCGTCGCAATAGCGGTGAAGGTCAGTACTGGGTTGAACCAACAGCCATGGCCACTATATTTTAAATTATCATAAATAATTTTTGAACCCAATAGTAGTGATCACTGTGATTATTATATAAATTTCTTGCAAAGTCTGGAACGATACTGAAAAAAAAATCATTGATTTCCTTCTATATTCATGCTTGAAAGTAGGCCGAAGTATCCGCAGACCCGCATGTGAATACGAGTATCCAGATAATAAGTTAGGATTGATGAGTTCACACGAATTGTTCTGTTCTGATTCATCATTGCAAAACAATAGCCTGGAAACGGCCCAGCTTGAGGGAAACAGTATCGTGGAAAGAAAGAACAGTATCGGACCCGATACCCTCAAAAGACCTGATTCCAGAATCGCGGGCGAAACGAAAGTTACGCAGCTATTGTCTAAGTGACGCAGGCCCGCGGAGAACACTGTACATGTAACCAGCACATTTACGAATCAAGATTGGCAGAAAGTTGTACGGCATCTGTCTTCGATTTTGTCTATTGATGAATATGATGCGCGCACAAATCCGGAAAATCGGAAAGGGTACTGCTTTTTCGTCAAACCTCAGACTCGTAATACTAGTATTACGAGTCTGAGGTCAAACTGAAAAAATGGCCGCGTCACTCTTGTAACTGAGCATGCGTACTCCCCATACTCGCATACATTTGATGTTTTTAGTCGCTGTATCTGCTCAAATAATATCCATCATGATATAATAAATCATTATATACTAAAATTCACAAATTTGCAGACCTCCAATGAAATATTACCATTTCTTTTTTGCGACAGAATACATTATTGCAATATGCAAATTAGGCTACTCACCCTAGTCAAATATTTGTTAAGAAACTTTAAAGACTAAGTTATAAATTAATTAATGAAATAATTGACTAATTAATATGCACGGAATTGCACCAAAATCTAATCAGCGCATCTACTCATCATATATTAGCTGTGTGCCAAATTTCATTTGAATTGAAATTGTAGATCTTGAGTTATCAGTGGAACAAATTTTAGTCACAGAGTCATAGACACAGGTACCACATAAGCTCCGTTTCACAGGAGCTAAAAATGTTTTTAAACATAAATTTCACGACAAACGTTTTTGAAACGAATCAATGTTCTGATTATCCCTCGTGCGACTGCAGTTTTTGGAACAAACTTGGGGAACTCTAAAATGCAATTTATGGTACGCGACTTAAAAACGCAATTAAATGCACGAAAATTTCCCAGCAAAGGTTTAAATGTTGTAGTTGTCTGTGGTGTGGCACTGGTGTGGGAAGCTGTCAAATAAAATGGCGACAACCTTTAAATGCAGTGTTATGCTAATTTATTTCAGTCATGTTAGTTGACAAAAATGAACCAAAATGTTATCGGCAAGACTCAGAGTACGACAGCGACAACCACTGAAACGTTATTGAAGTCAAATGAACACATCAGGCAAAAAAAAGACTGTTTCGAGTCATATAGCTTAAAATGGAGGCACATACCATTTTGACTCTTGAGGGAAATGGAAATCAGTTGATTTGAGGCTGTCACAATAAGCGAGGGAGTGAATCGTTTTTATCCTCTGAAAAAATGCAGAGCTTGAACATTCTTTTTGGATTTTAGTACTACGTCATTTTTGTTCATGTGCTGCAAGTTACAGAGCACATACCAAAGTGGTCGTTCCTCAGCAAATAATGAAGCAAAGGAATTTTCGATGTCGAAATCGTGAAACTTGCCCTTTTTACGCAAACTGGGACGTACGAATTACTAAACGAAGTACAGGAAGGCGAAGATTAAATATCAAAGAATCCACACATACCAAAAATTATATCTCAAAAGTGAATATTCATGGTGTATTTTAGGTCTAACCGGACCGGAAGTGGAAATTTGTTAGTTCTCTAAATATCCAAATATATTTTAGTATAAGGTAGTAATAATACATTACATTATAGAAGGCTTAATCTCAAAATATGATTTCAAAAGAAACTGGGTGTAGTAAGATCCAGCTATTAAAATAGAAAATAAATACATAAATAAATATTGACGATTTAAATTTAAATTTAATAAGCCTGAGTTAGAGTCTGTCCTGTATGATTGACCACTTTTTGTTATGTACCTCGAGTTTACTATTCTTCGTTGCAATATATTCCTCAATCTCTTTTATATCTTTGACCATGGTTATGTAAATATTAAAATTTGGAATGATTAGTTGCAGTTTGCATTTATACAAGTGTATTTTACCAAGAATGAGAAGATGATTTGTGAGTTGGGACAATTCCGTTGAACTGAGCATTATATCCTGAACACTCGGGAGACCATCTGTTGGAATGCATTCTGGGAACCACCTCGAGAATTTTGTCCAGAAATTACAAGAGAAGATACAACGATAAAATAAATGATACATTTTTCATTTTCAGCTTCACAAAAAGGGGGATAGAATGAATAAGTCGAAAGTAATCAACACTTGATAAATTGTAAGCTTCCCAAAATACAACTGCTGTTTTTATCGTGCCGTTGGTAAAAAGATCGTTGATATACATGTATGTGATGCCACCGTTGCTAATATTAGAGTAATATACTGACTTATTTCCAACCTAGATGTTACGATAGTAAATCTTAGAAAACAGAATGTTGGCTGATATATGCTAGGTTTAAAAGGCAGCATTTTATTGGAGCTGACTATTGCTCCTCCATACAATTAACAAGAGATTAAGTTCAGTCGGTTTGTTTAGAGCCGAAACCGAACAACTCCCTCAATTACTTGAGAATCAATATATTTTTTATATTTGAAAATCTAATTTAAATCTTGACAACACCACCTTGATATTGATGTCTTCCAATACCATTCCAATTCTTGGGTTTTCTTCTATGACAGAACCTACATTTCTTGAGAAACAGCAAACAATTTGTGCCAATCACCAACAACATTTATTTTCATGATAAAGGGGGTAGCAATTTGATTATCTACAGTTTCTGCAAACAAATCACAAAAGATATCCACTCCTGATGAGATGCCATGATTTGAATGAAACAGAATTTGAAGAAGGTGAGAGATAGTTGTGTTTTTGTTTAATTAAATTTAATAACTTCTTTGTTAATTCAGGTCTTAACAGGATCAGTATCACTACCAAACAACAGAATCATTCCCATAATGGCATGTGCTATGTTCACACGGCAGCATTCTACCGGAGCCAAACTACTGCTCTTCCCACAGATTAGGAGATTATCTACAATGCGTTCATACGATCAGGAGCCGAATGAGAGCCGAGATCTGCCATAGTTCGATTCAGTGCCCTTGAATAATTAGTATGAAAAAAACATGGCTGAAAACAATATTGGTGTCTATCTTGTGTTGTTTCTTTACATGGCACGAGTCTGAGCATTGAGGTGGAAAAAGACAATGAACTGGTGTTATGATTTAGGTAATAGTATCTTGAATCATGGAGATATACCTCCATGCTCGAATGAACAGGAAACACGGCAGCTAAATTGTGTTACAGTTGTCAATCTAAACCTACTAGGAACATGTCACCTTACCGTGACCGCTTTTTATCTCTGGTGTCTTTAAAAAGTATCTTCAATTTTCATTGGATCTGTTCAGTCCTTCTTTCAAGTTTTTGTCGCATAATTTCGTACGCAGTTTTTCTGTTTCCCGTTGACCTATCAATTTATCGCAGTATTTCCTTACTCTGCCAAATAGATATTAGACCGCGTACCTCTTCGTCAAATCGGAAATTGCGTGAAGTTACGAACGATATTGTCTCCACCATAATTGAAATGAGAGGTTACTTCAAGTTGAAGAAGACAATTGAGGGCGTGATTTGGGCTCCAATGGTTGGGCCCTGCACATACACAGTCAGGCCATATCGGGGCTCAACCCTATCGGAGTTCAACCCGAGGGTTTATTGGAGTTGAACTTGGCCGTAGGTCTCCGATAAAATGCTGTTGTGTGAGCGTAGCAATGGCCATGGTAAACGTAGCAATGGCCATGGTAAACGTAGCAATGGCCATGGTAAACGTAGCAATGGCCATGGTAAACGTAGCAATGGCCATGGTAAACGTAGCAATGGCCATGGTAAACGTAGCAATGGCCATGGTAAACGTAGCAATGGCCATGGTAAACGTAGCAATGGCCATGGTAAACGTAGCAATGGCCATGGTAAACGTAGCAATGGCCATGGTAAACGTAGCAATGGCCATGGTAAACGTAGCAATGGCCATGGTAAACGTAGCAATGGCCATGGTAAACGTAGCAATGGCCATGGTAAACGTAGCAATGGCCATGGTAAACGTAGCAATGGCCATGGTAAACGTAGCAATGGCCATGGTATGATTTTGGACAGTAAAACAACTCTTAGCAATAGGACATTCTCAAAGAATTTTGTAACTTGCTATGATCATGTTAAACAAACCTGTGCTCACTTTAACTAGTTTGCAAAAGAAAACACTTTTACATCAGTTTTTCAATTATTTTTCTCAGCTCATAACGGTAGAATCAGTTGATTTAGAACTACTATGTTGCCAATTGAAAAGCATTTTGACATAGTTTTCCTGAAAAGACAATTTTTTTCATTGATCAATCTAGAATATTAATTTATGCAATTAGACATTTTTTCAGCCAATCATGTCATGCAACTCCCCTCACTGTCACACCTAGTAAGCAATTTTCATGATTAATCACTAGAAACTCAACTCATCCTCCAAACGATAGCCCTGGGAGTTGTTTAGTAAAAAGGTAGTATATACAAACCTGTCTATTATGCTCCCAGGGGGCTTTGGCCTTTATAGACAAGTGGGCTTTATATACAGGGTCACTAATTTATTCATAAATATTAATTAGACCCTAAACCTTAAGTTCTATTATTTACATCTCTCACTTTGCATACATTGTCCAAAACAAAACATAAACAACAAGAAAAAAACATATTAGCCACAATCATATCCAGTTGTGTGAAAAATACACACTTGTTTAGAGGCAATTAGGTAATATGGAGGCAATCTGGAATATTAGCTAACATTTTTTTCAGATTTCCTTGCAGATCTAAAAAAAAAAAAAATGAATACATTTTCTTTTTGGAAATGCCTCCAGTTATCAAATCATAGCAATCCTGTTGTGCTGACTACACAATATCGATACAAGTTGATTATGTTTTTTTCAACATTTTATTAAATATTTCATGACTAAGTGTGTAAAAATGCCGACACAATGTCATACTTCATAGCACGCTTCAGTCTAAGTATTTATTGGCTGTTCAAAATAATATCATTGTTAATATAATAAGATGAAAGGGGAATTGCGCATTAAATTATTGGCTATATCATAGTAATATTGGTAAAACAACCCTCATTTTTTTTCATAGCTCCATTGGTTTCCATTGTCGATAATAACAAACGATCACTTTGAGTAGGAGTCTTTTGTGGGATCTTCACAGTCTCATTCAATTGTTTCAAAAAAAAATATTAATAATAAGTCCATGCACCTTGATGCTTCCGGAAGACTTCATATTAGGTAGTTTAATTTACCACTTTGGCCAGTACTTACTTAAATACTTACTTAAGTACTTACGTAAATTTGATTTACGGGTTTGATTTGATTTTCTGACAACAGATTTTGTTGGTGTTCAACAAAGCTGTTGAGTTGTTTTGGGTGTTCTCTACTTTGTTCAGAACAGCTGTCTATTCCCTATTCAAAGTGTACATTGATTTTCAGGCAATGACTTCTTTTAGATAAATGTAAACCAAATAACTTGTCAGTCCTGAACTTATAAATTTGGAAATATGAATAAGAGTTCAACTGAATAAACTTACTCCTATGCAGTTGGCTTTTGGGAAAGGCAATTAACAGTGCAATTGTTCAGGCAATCTTTTTAATGGGTCAGGGGAGAGCTAATTACCATTGAAAATTATGAAAAACACTTGCAGTACTCATTTCTCCCAATCTCCCACTAGCTTCCCCTTTTTGATCAAAAACATAATTCAAGGATTATTTGACACAAAAAGAAAGGTTGTTGTACCATCCAATCACTGTTGTCAATTCACATAGTGTGACATTTTGTAGTGTGACAGACTTATTCACTTGAGAAACATTGATATACATCAGAAAATACATTGTGGTCGGAAATTAAGAAGCAATAAAATCAGAAGGTTGGGTTAAATTGCACAGCTGATCCAATACATCAACATACCAAATTTGATTGATATCTGCTGCAGAATTTCTGAGAAAATGCTTGTAACATATGGACACACACACATACAAACACACAAAATTATTTTTACCAAAAATAACAAACTACCATACATACATGTACATGTAACTATAATAGAAAAAAATATAAGAAATTTCCAGTTTAAAATTTTACATCGCATTCATGCCACAAATTATTATCTTTTCCAGAACAAACTTAGAACTGATAATGAATGTATTGTAAACAAGAGAAAACAATAGAGCAGCTCTTCTGGGAATGCAAAATTGCAAATTTGTTTGGAAATTAATTTAAAATTGGAGGAATTTTAAAACTACAGAATAGTCTTACACTAAGATCAGACAATATATTCTTTGGAATTCCAGAGGAAGGTACTCCATAGAATCACCTCATTTTAATAGGAAAATACTTGTTATACACGAGTCGCTATACAAATTTAACTCCTTCTCTAACAGTTTATCAGATATGTAAAAGATGAAAATGAATGTTGAAAAAAAAATTTTAAGCGAAAATAATTTTATATTGAAGTGGGCCCCGCTGACTAGCTATCTGGATGACTAAGATCTGGAATAATTTTTCAGGACTCTTGTACTTTGTGTTTTGTTTGTGTGTAAATGCTTAATTGTCGATGTAACTTACTTTGCTTTTCAATTTAATTTTTGTCTTAATTGTCTTGCTTTGTAATTTAATAGTAAATTAAAAAAAAAAGGTGGACACTGACAGATAGAGAAACTAAAAATAATTTGCAGTTTTTCTTCCTACTCATACATAAATTTAATGTAAAGATCCGTCTATAATTAATTATTCATGTTTAAATGTCAATTTTTAATATTTCTTAGCATCAAGAAGTATATATGATTTTTCATCCTATGTCACCATGGCATATTTATAGACTCCTATGAGAATAGCATAAGTAAACACAAAGATTTTTTTTTTTTCTTTTACATTTCTATCCTTCTTTATTGCATACAACAAATGTAACAGCTAATAAAACCCATACAAAATATCGGTAGAGTAAACACAAAGATAGCATAGTGATCATATCCAGGTATGAGCAAAACAATACAAAGTTAGTAACATTATCTTGACAACGTTATTAGCCAGCTTTACTTTGAAGTAGGAGATAACAGAACAAAATGAAAGTGAAAGTGAAAAGCATTTTACAATTGTCCTGCATTTGCATTCAGTAATGTTATAATTCTATTTCGATAACACAATTTGTTTTGTTACGGTAATATTAACATTTAACAGATGTACCTGGTAACTCGTACCATTGGTGGCAGTGTGGTGTGATCAGAGTTTACACAAACCACAAAACTTTTCGAATTTCAATTATCCGGTATTTCTCACTTGAATCCAGTTTAATACAACCATTTAATCATTATTTTAAGAGTGATGAGATACCAGATACATACATCAGTACAGTAATTCACTTTAGGTTTCACATCATCACAAATTTCTGTGTTATTAAAAATAAAAACCAATTATTCATATAGGTTTTAAGGAATACCAACAGTGTTGTTAGGAACAGTGTACATAATATCTCCTGAAGGTACAAACGGTCATACATCACAAAACAAACAAATAAAGAAAAAAATATCAAGTCATTGTTAATGACATAGTCCCCTTTGGAATTAGGGGAAATGTTATTCATGCCAAAAATAAAGTAAAATGCACCAAAAAGCATAGTTAATAATTTAGAGTGAATAATTGGCTGTCTTGTATCAACAGAAATCAGATGTACCAGTATTACAGGAAAATACTTTATTGTAGCTGGAATAAATTTTGGCTGAAAAGACTTTTTGGTTGATTTCTAGGGAGTTTATTTTCACTAAATGTTGATGGATTATATTTTCACTGAATCATCCCTTCAGCGAAAAAAGCAAAAATAAATTCCCCCAAAAATAAAGGATTTTACAATAAATGACTCTTCCAAATTCAAAATGTATGGTCAGAAATTAAACAAGATACACATGTATGCTATTCATGCATTTTTTGTATCCAAACTGAATTTCCTTTGTCCAGACTCATGTAATGAGATATAGTAGTATGGTAAAAAAGCAAAATTTGCAGGCAGTCAACCATCTTTGATTTGATTTGTAAATCTAATTGTTATGGACATGCATAATTTGAAAAGAAAACAAGTCATTGAAAATGACACAGTCCCTGTTAAATTTTTGAATGTTCTCTTTGTGCTTGTCATATTAAAGCGGAGGGGTTGTCGCGAGCGTGTCCTTGAAACAGATTGTTTATTTACATCAAAACACGTGTTCCGTGTAGTAGTAATATGGCCAAATATAAAAAACAGTCGTTATTCGGCCATCTTTGATCTGATTATGAAACACACTGATTTGTATGATGTATGTGCTAAATACGAATGAAATTTAATTGTGGAAATATAGTAGTAAGGACAAAAAGACAGATGGCTATCAATCGGCCATCCTTAACCAGATTTTGAAACAAATTGTCATTGACATGCATTCTAACATGTATAAAGTACATATATGTGCCAAATTTGAATGAAAACTGACAGAGCACATCCAAGATACCGCATAAAAAAACAAAAACAAGATGCCTGCCAGTCGACCATCTTTGATCCAATTGCGTAATAAATCGTCATGGACATGTATCTTAACATGTATAATTTATGTACCAAGTTTGAATGACAACTGACAATGCATGTCCAAAATACAACATTTTCAAAAAACAAGATGGTTGCCAGTCGACCATTTTGAATCAAATCGCTAAACCACTGCATGTGCATATGTGCCACATAAGGTACTAGGCACATGCAAAGAATGAACGGAATCGTAAATTTGGTGTTTCAACATCAAATTCTACACCTTTTTGGGTCTAGATGTGACGATGTTGGACTATTGCCTCCGTCCGATAAAGAGCAGCGAGTACACGCCAATGCTCGGCTAAGTGCCCAGCCCCTTCAAAATGCCCCTAATTTGACTGTCTAATAAACTACACTTCAACAATGACCTGTTAATAAAACTGAAATACTTCATTCTATATTCAGTTTACCTATCAAAATTTGCTACTTACAAGCTTTTGAAAAAATCATGACGTTTATTCGCCAAAATAAATTTCAACAGATTGTACTCTGACATCGATAATTTGGGAATTTCCAAAGAATTGTGTTGGTACAACACAGCATTTTGATTGGTTAATAACAGACTTGACCCATTAGGTCAAATGTTGCAGTTTAAATCATGCAAAATTACATTATGGAGCAAAGTGCTTTTCATCGAGAGTTTGCATACGATCCAAAACAATCAACAATGAAGATAATGATGAACATTTTGACTTTGACAGTATTCCAACAAACTCTAATATTTTTAACTTTGTTAATTCAGGTGGCATGTAATTAATATTTAACAAAATGTGAATATTTTTTGTGGCCATTTCTGTTTCTTCATTCAAAAACGACACAATTAATTTCATTTTCTTCAAAGATGTAATATCCCCTCTTTTCCGAGGGGGGTCTCGGATATGCGCCCAACCCCAAAAAATCATGATTTTTTGAGTTGCGAACATTGGCACTAAGGCGTTTGAGTACTGTAAGTGTCTTGCATGATCCGGTGTATTTCAAAGTCATTGGCACGAGAACAGGCACTGATCCACCGATCACATTTCTCGGGTTGTGTTTTGGGTTCGGAAAACGTGTAAAAAACACATATGAAATCGAGAATCACTCTTGCATTCACCGGAGGAGCACCATTTAACTCCCATTGTAGTGCTTTTGCACAGTTGATACTGTTGAGTGAACGGAATACAACAAGGTGAACAATGGCAATGCCACCGTCTCAGGGGGAAAGCTTGACCTGTGTCAAAAAAACAAGATGACTGCCAGTTGGCCATCTTTGATCCAATCACGAAACGAATCATCATAGCCATGTATCCTAACATACTGTATGTACCAAATTTGAACAAAAACTGACAAAGCATGCAAAGATACCGCATTTTCAAAAAAAAAAAAATTTAATCAGTAAACCACTGCATGTGCATATGTCGAGGCACTAGACAAATATGACAAACAGAATTATAAGTCCCTCGACAGACAGAATCATAAGTCCCTGTTTCGAACTTTGTTCAAACGAGGACTAAAAAAACAAAACACTATTAATGCTCCAAACTTATTCAAGATATAGTCACTGTCTGGTAATAAGACTGGTCTTAATGAACTGAGCTACGGGAAGTGACATATGTTCGTTGCTCATAACGGAAATAAATTTATCACTCTCACTACGAGTTCCAAAATTATTTATATAAAATTCTGCTTTGTTAATTAAATGCTGTCTATGTGCCCTATATGCTGGGCGATTCATAATGAAGTGTTTTTCATCTTCAACTTTGTTTTGTGTTGGTCACATATGATAGAATTTCAATTTTAAGACAATGATTACTAACTCTAATCTAGTTATGGTCATACGTAGCTGAACTTAATAACTGGATCTATTAAATGTTTTAATAATTGTTTTTTAATGAATATGTCAACCAAGTATCTCCCCTGTTCACCATAGATTTCCATTTTTGCTGTGTATTTAGAGATACCAAGGACAAATCTGCAGAATGAAAGATTAACATCCTCAATTGCCTATTTTATAGTACTTTCATCATCCAAAACATCACTGTCATATGTAATAACTGGTCTTATAAGCTTATAAAAAAGGGACATTAGAAGTGTAATGTTCTTGTTGTGATTATAGACAGTGAAATTAACATAGTTTGATTTTGTTTTTATAGTATCTTATTGTTCTATTAAACCTTTATTACACTGCACATGTATGCTATCATTTTCAGGCCACTCCTTTCAAAATCAGACAACCTCAGAATATAGATCAATGTCCACCAGATTAACCTTGTCATTACCAGATTTTTAAAAATCTTTCTCCTACAGAAATGTTAATTTTGAATTCTCAAGAAACGATTTAGAACTACACTCCAGGCAATAATGCTCAAAACATAATGCGTAACAATTGTAGACTGCACACAGTGTATGCTCATTGCTTTATAAACTGTAGACTGCACACAGTGTATGCTCATTGCTTTATAAACTGTAGACTGCACACAGTGTATGCTCATTGCTTTATAAACTGTAGACTGCACACAGTGTTATGCTCATTGCTTTATAAACTGTAGACTGCACACAGTGTATGCTCATTGCTTTATAAACTGTAGACTGCACACAGTGTATGCTCATTGCTTTATAAACTGTAGACTGCACACAGTGTATGCTCATTTAAAACACACATACATACATGTATACTTATTTATCTGTGGTTGCATTTAGTAGTTATTACAATGTTACAAATGAAATGAATATGGCCATTGAGTGGTAATTACCATAGCTGTTTCAACTGGATAGCTAAAGGATATTTATATTATTTGCAAGGCTTCACTCTGCCCATAATAAACAATTACTAACAGGTTGTTAACGACAACAAGTGTCAAAATTTGCACTGTGATTTAAACCACCTTCCACTGTAAACAAAACTTTCTTGTTATTCAGTTTTGCATCTTACTTTGTTATATTTTTTGTAATTTTATGAAATACCTTATTAGACTTGGTTATTGCATTACAGTATAGTGAAGCATATTTTATTATTCTAGGGACGGACACGCAGGTGCAAGTATAATTCCAGGGCCTACATGTTTTCAGATTTTATTTTACTAAATTTAGTATTACATCAAATGTGATGTAAACTGTGAATAAATCTAATGGAATACTAGAAACATATGTATATCATTCACAATCATCAATATTTTAGTCAATCCACAGGAATAGATAAGAAATTCACCATAGCAACAGATGTAATATTAATACCCAGCAACAATGTGAAGCCACAAAAATAAAATATTTTACATATTGTATGATGTCATGCACTAAATATTATACAAATATAAATTTTTTATTTGTACATTTCTCATTTCTGGTACATTAGCTTATCTGAAAACTAAAAAAACAAGTGACTCTGACCAATCTGATTGAAATAAGATCCTAGTTTGTATTTTTTTTTTGTATTTTTTAAATATAAATTTAGTCATGATAATTTTATTTTTTCATTATTTATTTGCTGGAAGTTTTTAAATCTATTGTAATTGCAAAAAGCCCAGGCTGAAATGATACAAAATTGATGTACATGAAAACAAATTAAAAAATAATAAAAGATATAATAAAAATAAAATATATGAAACAAGCAGCCTGTCGGCTGAGATGGCTTCGCTGTTAGCAATGCACATGGCAATTAAAGAACAGAAGATATCATTAGAAAATGAACAAATCTGATAGAGGTCCACATGTAGTACCTATATGTATAATATATCAAAGCAATTGGATTTGCGGTTTTCAACAAGAAGTCGAAAATATCACTTTTTACCAAAAATTACAAAAATATTCATCAAAATTAGAGAATTAAAGATATCATTATGAAATGAACAAATCTGAGAGAGGTCCACATGTAGTACCTATATATGTAATATCAAAGCAATTGGACTTGCGGTTTTCAACATGAAGTCGAAAATATCACTTTTTACCAAAAATTACAAAAATATTCACCAAAATTAGAGAATTAAAGATATCATTACAAAATGAACAAATCTGAGAGAAGTCCACATGTAGTACCTATATATGTAATATCAAAGCAATTGGACTTGCGGTTTTCAACAAGAAGTCGAAAATATCACTTTTTACCAAAAATTACAAAAATATTCACCAAAATTAGAGAATTGAAGATATCATTACAAAATGAACAAATCTGAGAGAGGTCGACATGTAGTACCTATATATGTAATATCAAAGCAATTGGACTTGCGGTTTTCAACAAGAAGTCGAAAATATCACTTTTTACCAAAAATGACAAAAATATTCACCAAAATTAGAGAATTAAAGATATCATTATGAAATGAACAAATCTGAGAGAGGTCCACATGTAGTACCTATATGTATAATATATCAAAGCAATTGGATTTGCGGTTTTCAACAAGAAGTCGAAAATATCACTTTTTACCAAAAATTACAAAAATATTCATCAAAATTAGAGAATTAAAGATATCATTATGAAATGAACAAATCTGAGAGAGGTCCACATGTAGTACCTATATATGTAATATCAAAGCAATTGGACTTGCGGTTTTCAACATGAAGTCGAAAATATCACTTTTTACCAAAAATTACAAAAATATTCACCAAAATTAGAGAATTAAAGATATCATTACAAAATGAACAAATCTGAGAGAAGTCCACATGTAGTACCTATATATGTAATATCAAAGCAATTGGACTTGCGGTTTTCAACAAGAAGTCGAAAATATCACTTTTTACCAAAAATTACAAAAATATTCACCAAAATTAGAGAATTGAAGATATCATTACAAAATGAACAAATCTGAGAGAGGTCGACATGTAGTACCTATATATGTAATATCAAAGCAATTGGACTTGCGGTTTTCAACAAGAAGTCGAAAATATCACTTTTTACCAAAAATGACAAAAATATTCACCAAAATTAGAGAATTAAAGATATCATTACAAAATGAACAAATCTGAGAGAGGTCCACATGTAGTACCTATATATGTAATATCAAAGCAATTGCACTTGCGGTTTTCAACAAGAAGTCGAAAATATCACTTTTTACTAAAAATTACAAAAATATTCACCAAAATTCGAGAATTGAAGATATCATCATGAAATGAACAAATCTGAGAGAGGTCTACCCAAGGTACATATACACCAAGTATCAAAGCATTCAGGCTTGTAGTTTTCAAGAAGAAGTCGAAAAAGTAAAACATTGACACGGACGACGGACGACGGACGACGACGACGACGACGGACAATCACTCATATGATAAGCTCCGCTCGACAAAGTCGACAGCGGAGCTAATAAAAACACCGTACAATGAATAAGTTTTTACTCAGCCTGTGGTTTTGACAAGATAGTCACCATTTTGAATACATAACACAGTTTTTTGTGAGATAATCAAAATGAACCATTTTCTGTGCACAGCCAGATCCTGGATGAAATCAAATGTAAAAACATAGAAAACAGCGATCATAGCATCATGCAGGATTTGACAGAAACAAATTGAGGTATTTTTAAGGATATTTCCAAGCTAAATTACACCATATTCCTCTCTGAAGGAACAGCATTAATGATCAAAATCAATTTGTTTGATTTTTGTGGAAGAAGTGGTCTGCACCTTTCACACTAGACGCAAGATCTTGCAGTGAACAGATATTTTTTGAAGCTCCCTCTTCAGATATTTTAGGCCAAACTTATATAGGGTAGACTTGTACTGTGGTTCCCTAGTTTAATGATCACCCCATGATGGATCTGAAGACAACAAATGTAAGTACAGAAAACTACAGCAAAATTGCATGAGAGTTACATGATTAAATGTAGCCCTAATGTTATGGACAATGTAAAAATAGCATTGAATAGTCATTTCACAACATTCCAATGAAACAACTCTACACCAGTCTGTGTGGACATTTATGGAATTTCACACAAATATGTGTGATGTCAAGCTGCCCTACATCTGTTTCAATACAACATTTTTGATATCATATGTCAGAATTATTCCCTCGAGAACAAGTTATGTTGCATAACTGAGAGTTGTGTAATAAATGGAAAATATTCAAACCACGAGTTATTCATACTTTGATAAAGTCAGTACTTACTGATAATAATTACTTATAAATCAAATTTGGATTTAAGTATGGGCAAACAGAAAGTCAAGACAGATTGAAAGTTCAATGACTGAATATTCACTGAACTTACATTCGCACGTATTTATTATTTTGAACTTACACTTTTGTATATCTTTTATCATTTAGACATGCAGCCATTGCATTAACATTAATTACATATTAATTACATCTCTCTATTAATAAAACAACAACTGAGAAAAGGCATCAGAATTGAGCAGACGGAATCAAAAGATATGATATGGTGCAAACTGGAAAACAACTTTTTTCAATTAGAACAAGTCATTGTCAATGACACGTCCCCGTTCCGTTCATATTTGAGTGACATATACATTCAAAGCAGATCATGACCGAAATGCACCTGCATATGTACAACACATTGTGCTAAATCTGAACAAAATCCATCCATGCATGACTGAGATCCGGTTCTGGAATTGTGAAAATACGTGATTTTGATGCATTTTCGGCCTTAAAATGGCCATCATTTCGCTATTGTTAAGCAGATCATGAAACAAAGGCACATATCTATTTGTGACATGATGTACCATGTGTGTGTGAAGTTTGAACTTGATCAATCCAGACATGTCTTGGATACGGATCCAGAACTGAATTCTTTAACAAAATGGACGCCAGTCGGCCATTTCAAACTTGATCCGAAAAAAAAAAGACGTGCATCAAGGTCCTATTATGTTTAATGTATGTACCAAATTTGAACAAAATCCATCCATGCATAACTGAGATACGGGTCCGGAATGGTGAAAATGTGCGATTTCAATGCATTTTCGGCCTTAAAGCGGCCTCCATTTGGCTATCGTTAATGAGATCATGAAACAAATGCACATACATATTTGTGACATGATGTACCTTGTGTGTGTGAAGTTTGAACTCGATCAATCCAAGCATGTCTCGGATACGGATCCAGAACTGAATTCTTTAAAACAAAATGGCCGCCAGTCGGCTATTTCGAACTTGATCCGGAAAAAAAAATGACGTGCATCAAGGTCCTATTATGTTTAATGTATGTACCAAATTTGAATGAAATCCATCCATGCATAACTGAGATCCGTGTCCGGAATGGTGAAAATGTGCGATTTCAATGCATTTTCGGCCTTAAAGTGGCCGCCATTTGGCTATCGTTAATGAGATCATGAAACAAATGCACATACATATTTGTGACATGATGTACCTTGTGTGTGTGAAGTTTGAACTTGATCAATCCAGACATGTCTCGGATACGGATCCAGAACTGAATTCTTTAAAACAAAATGGCCGCCAGTCGGCCATTTCGAACTTGATCCGAAAAAAAAAATGACGTGCATCAAGGTCCTATTATGTTTAATGTATGTACCAAATTTGAATGAAATCCGTCCATGCATAACTGAGATCCGGGTCCGGAATGGTGAAAATGTGCGATTTCAATGCATTTTCGACCTTAAAGCGGCCGCCATTTGGCTATCGTTAATGAGATCATGAAACAAATGCACATACATATTTGTGACATGATGTACCTTGTGTGTGTGAAGTTTGAACTCGATCAATCCAAGCATGTCTCAGATACGGATCCAGAACTGAATTCTTTAAAACAAAATGGCCGCCAGTCGGCTATTTCGAACCCGATCCAAAAAAAAAAAAGACGTGCATCAAGGTCCTATTATGTTTAATGTATGTACCAAATTTAAACAAAATCTGTCCATGCATAACTGAGATCCGGGTCCGGAATGGTGAAAATGTGCGATTTTGATGCATTTTCGGCCTTAAAATGGCCGCTATTCGGCTATCGTTAATCGGATCATGAAAAAAATGCATGTGCATAAGTCCCATATAATGTGTGATGTATGAGTGAAGTTTGAACTTAATCGGTCCATGCATGTTCGAGATACAGGTGATCACGGACGCACGGACGCACGGATGCACGGATGCACGGACGCACGGACGGACGGACGCACGGACGCACACAGGGCAAACCATAAGTCCCCGTTTTCGGACTACGTCCGAACGGGGACTAAAAAGACATGTATATCTGTTTTGTATACCACCCACCATTCAACTCTAAACATTGTAAACCAGACTTTTTTGAACGGTTAGACAACCACATTACAAACTTTTCGTCCAATGGTACTATTGCCATTCTTGGGGACTTTAATAGCAGAGTAGGTTCGTTAGCCGACTATGAGGACAATGATGACATGGATAATTTCATTCCAGGGTCAAATTTATATACATGTAAAGAAGACATCAATCCCCGTAATAGTAAAGATGAAACTGTCAATACACAGGGTAGAACTCTTATAGAATTGTGTAAAAATAATGATATACATTTACTTAATGGTAGATTGCCTGAGTATACCAGTGGAAAACTAACTTGTTACCATTACAATGGTGTCAGTACAGTTAACTATGCTATTACATCAACTGAATTAATAGAAAATATAAAATATTTCAGAGTGCACGACTTCACATGCAACTCAGATCACTGTCAAATCTCATTCTTAATTGAACTGAACAAAAACATCAGGTTAGACTATAATATTATCAATAATATAAAACACCTAAATAATCTCCCCACGGGTTGGGTCTGGGACAGTTTATCTGTATTCAATTACCAAGACAAATTAGCATCTAAAGAAATTAAAAATAATATTAATGAATTTCAAAACAATAACTATTCTAATGACAGTACAGGAATTAATAATGCAGTTAAGGATTTTAATACTATGATAGATAATGCGGCAAGCAATATTTTTAACAGGAAAACTAATAAGTGTGCAAAAATTAAACATAAACATAGCTGCAAGCAGCGATTACCGGCTTTTGATGTTACATGTATGCCTGCGTCAGCGCTGAATTGTATTTATGCAACAGTTATGACAATACACTTCTGTGATATCTAGGGTAATGGAGACATGTACGGTGATTCTTTTACTATATACTGTAGACAAATTGATCACAATGTATGTTGATCTAGTCACAGCATGGTGAACTGATTACATTATATGAATTATATGACCATATATGGTCATTGAACATGTTAGCAATTTATTTTGTTCAATGCCTTCAATATAGCATTGTTTCTATGTTATAGATATGCATAATTAATGAGTTCTATGACCATATATAGTCATTGAACATTATAGCCATTTCTTCTTTCCAAGGCCTTCAATATAGCATTGTTTCCATGTTTGTACTTGCAATAGTGCCTAAGATATTAGGGATATGCTTATTTAATGAGTTCTATGATCATATATGGTCATTGAACATTTTAGCCATTTCTTGTGTACAATGCCTTCAATATAGCATTGGTTCCATGTTTGTACTTGCAATAGTGCCTAAGATATTAGGGATATGCATATTTAATAAGTTCTATGACCATATATGGTCATTGAGCATTTTAGCTATTTCTCTTGTCCATTTGCGTTCAATAAAGCGCTATTTCCATGTTTGTATATGCAATAGTGCTTGAGAATTTAGAGACATGCTTATTTAATGAGTTCTATGACCATATATGGTCAACGAATATTTTGGTCAATTCTCTTGTCCACTGCCTTCAATATAACGTTAGTTCCATGTCTGTACATGGAATAGTACTTGGAATATTAGAGACATGCATATTTAATGAGATCACATGACCATATATGGTCATCTAATAGGTTAGTCGAATCTCGTATCCCATAGCTTCAATATTGCACTGGTTGCATGTATCTATCTGTAATAGTGCTTGAGATAATTCAAACAGAAAGCACAGGGCCCTCCCCCTTTCCCATGATGCTTTGCAGGACACAATAAAAAAATGTGAAAAAACATTTTAAAATCATTTTCTAATCAAAGAAAGCTTAGAAAGAACTCCCATGTGCTGAGAGTATTGGAGACACATTAAATATAATTTGAAATTACCTGAAAACTAATTATGCAAATCAGAAAATTAACATGAACAAATTTGATTGTAAAACTAATGAGGTCTGCGCAATGTAACAAAAACTCTATGTACCAAGTTTAATTGAAATGTGATTAGAACCAAAAAATTATGAATTATTATGCTAATTGGGGAAATAATATGAACAGAGTTTGACCCCAAACTAATTAGGTTTGTACATTGTCCTAGAGCATCTTTGTACTAAGTTTCATTAAAATGGAAATTAGTACTTTAGATATCAGTGTGAAAGCTTAAAATTGGTTAATTATGCAAATTGGGTAATTAATATGTACAGATTTTAACCCACAATTATCCAGGTCTGCCTATTGTCCTACAGCATCCATGTATAAACATTCATTGATATGTGATGATTACCGTAAAAACCCGCAAATAAGCGACACCCTCAATTAAGAGCCACTCAGTGAAAATTTGTTACATTTGACCCTCCATTAAGAGCCACCAAGAGTTGAGTGGTTTTGTCAATAAGAACCCAGAAATAAGTGCCAGCCACCCGGTTGTTTACAATCAGGCAGACACCGAGCTTATCGTGCCTCACTTCCACCTGCATTGTTTATTGCCCCATAGAAGGAGTGAGACAAGTAAAGATTATCCCCATAACTTGCCTGATGTCCTGTGTAATTGAGAACGGAAGAATGATAGACGAAAGAAATGCACTGAGAGCGTGAATGTGACTGTCAACTTGTCCTTTTTATATTTCTGACACACAATCGACTAATTCACAAACTATTCATAGTAACTACTAGTATGTTTTTTGCCGAAACACCGAAGGACACGTTGAGATATTCATTGTCAATGTTGTCTTTATAACCAAGTAAAGAACGTCACGATTTTAGAACGCCTTTATCAGAAAATCTGAGGTATCGAAAATACATTCTCACAGACGGACCGGAACAGGAAGTCAGCAGAAAACAAAAGATTTTTTCCTTAGCGTGGGGGGAATTTGGTTAGCGTGGGGGAAAACAGAGGTGTTAATCCGGTCATGGCAACGTTTGAGGGATCGTGACGTAGCTCTGACTGTGAGAATGTAATGATTACGCAGCCCACTCTCGCTGATCGTGATTTTGGGTTATTTTTTGCATTTTATTTGAGACGTTCGTTTTTGGATGATTCGAGACAAAATGTTCAGGGAAGTAACAAAATAACTGGCATTAGTTTGGAGAGGACTCTCTTGCCGAAAATAATCAAAATTGAAGTCGAATGGATTAGTTCCACAAACTTGTGCGATCAACTTGTCTTACAGCAAAGTGAAGTCTACGTGACCCGCCTGACCCAAATATTTAAATTAGCTATTTGTGAGAATTGAAAATAATCTGAACTTGTACCAATCAGAAAATGCCTTGTAACAGGCCTGGGCTTTCGTGAATGATTTCGTCTCTCCGATTGGTCACAGGAAATTATTTTTAATACATGTAATTGTTACTTTCTCGGTATCGTTTCGTATTTGGTTATATAGGGGTGGGGCTATAGTTTGACCCTGTTTGCGTGGACTGTGAAGTACGTGAATATCATTATAAGCTGGCTTGATTATGAAACAGGAAATATAAACCAAAGCTGTACTGTCAGACGTCTAGCGCAATTAAAACAATGCCCAAGTACCCAAGCTGTACAAATCTATAGAAAAACGTGTTTTTATTTATTGTTTTTGCCATAAATACAAGTGATTGGGCATCATTTTTATCATTCGTTCCATGCTTCCTTTGCAAGTATGTCCTCTCCTGTCGCTGCTGGTCAGATCAATTCTATCCGAAACTATTTTATATTGTCACCAAATCAACCACCACGCCAGCCACAGCCACGCAAGTTATTCCCAGTTTTCAAGAAAAAAGTTTGCCGTACCAAACTTGGTAAACAATTGTACAAGTGATTCGAGTGTTGGGTCAGACACTGAGAGTGCTACCAAATCCGACTTCAGGCATCGCTACGCATTGTCAGTGAAACGTGACTTCAGGCATTGCTACACATTGTCGATGAAACGTCGAATCGTCGTATTTATTTGACATTTGTTATTCCCATAACAGTATTTTTACAGAATAAATTAATTGCAATGATACATCATTAATAATTACTTGTCTGTTTTGGTTGTGTGTGTGTTTGCCTATCCCCTTCCCTATTTCACAATGAAAAACCGAAAATTGATTAATCATTATGCAAATTAGGTAATTAGTATCCACGGATTATTACCAAAAACTAATCAAAACCTAGCATTAGTTCAGAAAATCTATGTACCAAGTTTCATCAAAATCCAATGAGTGGTTGTTTAGATATCAGTGGAACAGTCATGGAACCACTAAAATATAGCTAATTATCATGCAAATTAGGTAATTAATATGCACGGATTTTTACCAAAAACTAATCAAATCTGCGCATATGTTCAGAGCATCTATGTACCAAGTTTCATTCAAATCCAATGAGTGGTTCTTTAGATATCAGTGGAACAGTCAGAGAACAGCTAAAAATTAGCTAATTATCATGCAAATTAGGTAATTAACGAGCATGGATTTTAACCAAAACCTAATCAAAATCTAACATTAGTTCGGAGCATCTATGTACCAAGTTTCATCAAAATCCAATGAGTGGTTCTTTAGATATCAGTGGAACAGTCATAGAACAGCTAAAAAATAGCTAATTATCATGCAAATTAGGTAATTAACGAGCATGGATTTTTACCAAAACCTAATCAAATCTGCGCATTGGCCCAGAGCATCTATGCACCAAGTTTCATCAAAAACCGATGTATGGTTCTTGAGATAGCAGTGGAACAGTCGGACACACATACACACATACACACATACACACATACACACACACACACACACACACACACACACACACACACACACACACACACACACACACACACATACAGACACACTAACTGCAAAGACTCCCATTTTGTGCTTCGCACATGGGAGTCAAAAAACGGCTCATCGCCTGGAGAAGCCGTTTGGAAAAATAAATACTATGGCACTTGATCTTTCAAACTTACGAAGGTTTAGTGGATTAGTCAAAAATTATGTAAATGAGATGCAAAACAAAATTTCCGAAAATTCTAGCAAAAAAATTTCCTGTGGCCGCTGAAGTTTTTTTTAGTGAAATTTGTAGCCCTTGTCTCACTACTGCTACCATAAAAAACTGGAAGCACTCAGACCCTCAGAAAGGTGTGCAATTCGGCATTCAAAATTTCACCTTTAATCCAAGATGGCGGCCGAATGACGTCACATATCAAAAATCGGAAACTTTGACGTTTTAGAGAATTGCATATAGATTATGTCTGTGAAGTATCAGATCAAGTGGAAAACTCGTCTTTGAGAAGAAGAGTTTTAAAAAACGGCAGAATAATAATAATAATAATAAATATAGCTGCAAGCAGCGATTACCGGCTTTCGATGCTATGCCTGAGTTAGCGCTGAATTGCATTCATGCAAGAGAATTATGACATTACACTTCTGTAATATCTAGGGTAATGGAGACATGTACGGTGATTATTTTACTATATACTGTAGGCATATTGATCACAATGTATGTTGATTTAGTCACAGCATGGTGAACTGATTACACTATATGAATTATATGACCATATATGGTCATTGAACATGTTAGCAATTTATCTTGCTCAATGCCTTCAATATAGCATTGTCTCCATGTTTGTACTTTCAATATTGCATGAGATATTAGTAATATGCATATTTAATGAGTTCTATGACCATATATGGTCATTGAACATTTTAGCCATTTCTTGTGTACAATGCCTTCAATGGGGCGTTATTTTCATATCTCTAACTTCAATAGTGATCGAGATATTATAGATATGCATATTTAATGAGTTCTATGACCATACATAGTCATTGAACATTTTAGCCATTTCTTATTTCCAATGCCTTCAATATAGCATTGGTTCCATGTTTGTACTTGCAACAGTGCCTAAGATATTAGGGATATGCATATGTAATGAGTTCTATGACCATATATGGTCATTGAACATTTTAGCTATTTCTATTGTCCAATGCCATTAATATAGCATTGGTTCCATGTTTGTACTTGCAATAGTGCCTAAGATATTAGGGATATGCATATTTAATGAGTTATATGACCATATATGGTCATTGAACATTTTAGCTATTTCTCTTGTCCAATGCCTTCAATATAGCAATGGTTCTATGTTTGTACTTGCAATAGCGCCTAACATATTATGGATATGCATATTTAATGAGTTCTATGACCATATATGGTCAACAAATATTTTAGTCAATTCTCTTGTCCATTGCCTTCAATATAACATTAGTTCCATGTTTGTACATGGAATAGTACTTGAGATATTTGAGACTTGCATTTTTAATGAGGTCATATGACCATATATGGTCATTTAATGTGTTAGTCACATCTCTTATCACATAGCTTCAATATTGCACTGGTTGCATGTACCTATCTGCAATAGTGCTTGAGATATTTCAAACAGAATGTACAGGGCCCTCCCCCCTTTCCCATGATGCTTTGCATGGTACAATAAAAAAATGTGAAAAAACATTCTAAAATCATTTTCTAAAAAACGGCTCGTCGCCTGGAGAAACCGTTTGAAAAAATAAATACTATGGCACTTGATCTTTCAAAATATATGCAGGGTTAGTGAATTAGTCAAAAAATATGCAAATGAGATGCAAAACAAAATTTCTGAAAATTCTAGTAAAAAAAGTCACGTGACCGCTAAAGTTTTTTTTGATGATATTTTTAGCCCTTGTTCCACTGCTGCTACCATAAAAAACTGGGAGCACACAGACCCTCAGAAAGGTGTGCAATTCGGCATTGAAAACTTCGCCTTTAATCCAAGATGGCGGCCGAATGACGTCACATATCGAAAATCGAAAACTTTGACGTTTTAGAGAATTGCATATAGATTATTTCTGTAAAGTATCAGGTAAAGTGGATAACCTGTCTTCGAGCAGAAGAGTTTTAAAAAACGGCAGAATAAGAATAATAATAATAAATATAGCTGCAAGCAGCGATTACCGGCTTTCGATGCTATGCCTGAGTTAGCGCTGAATTGCATTCATGCAAGAGAATTATGACATTACACTTCTGTAATATCTAGGGTAATGGAGACATGTACGGTGATTATTTTACTATATACTGTAGGCATATTGATCACAATGTATGTTGATTTAGTCACAGCATGGTGAACTGATTACACTATATGAATTATATGACCATATATGGTCATTGAACATGTTAGCAATTTATCTTGCTCAATGCCTTCAATATAGCATTGTCTCCATGTTTGTACTTTCAATATTGCATGAGATATTAGTAATATGCATATTTAATGAGTTCTATGACCATATATGGTCATTGAACATTTTAGCCATTTCTTGTGTACAATGCCTTCAATGTGGCGTTATTTTCATATCTCTAACTTCAATAGTGATCGAGATACTATAGATATGCATATTTAATGAGTTCTATGACCATACATAGTCATTGAACATTTTAGCCATTTCTTATTTCCAATGCCTTCAATATAGCATTGGTTCCATGTTTGTACTTGCAACAGTGCCTAAGATATTAGGGATATGCATATATAATGAGTTCTATGACCATATATGGTCATTGAACATTTTAGCTATTTCTATTGTCCAATGCCATTAATATAGCATTGGTTCCATGTTTGTACTTGCAATAGTGCCTAAGATATTAGGGATATGCATATTTAATGAGTTATATGACCATATATGGTCATTGAACATTTTAGCTATTTCTCTTGTCCAATGCCTTCAATATAGCAATGGTTCTATGTTTGTACTTGCAATAGCGCCTAACATATTATGGATATGCATATTTAATGAGTTATATGACCATATATGGTCAACGAATATTTTGATCAATTCTCTTGTCCATTGCCTTCAATATAACGTTAGTTCCATGTTTGTACATGGAATAGTACTTGAGATATTAGAGATTTGCATATTTAATGAGGTCACGTGACCATATATGGTCATTTAAGGGCTCATACCACTAATTGAATTTCCATAGACGACAATGTTAACATATGACGAGATTGCTATATGAAAATGACGAAGAAAGTTGAAAATATGGCTCAAAAATGGGAAATCAACATGCCAGTAATCAACCATATGAAAAAAACTAACATGTTGGCCAGCTCAAACTCTTGCAAATCTCAGGTAAACAAGACACACCTACTGCATTTGGATTGCACCAAGAGAAATCACTGGAAAAACACCAAGATTAGAACATCCATTAACACACAGAATAAACCCACAGGTACACAGCCGCTAAGTAGTAAACAAAAGACCACATGTTGGTCTCACCTCTGACCCAGGTGATTACGCCCTCAAACAGGGAGCACCTGAGAAAAATAATATTTAAAAAATTTCATTGGTTCTTGCTGGGCATTTAAATTGAGGGCTACGAGCAGCCATTGGTTAATTAGTGGCATGAGACCTTCAGAGAAATAAGAAGGTTTAATAAAGTTCTTGTTGATCTTATATATGATGGAATATCATTAGACGAGTAATTTCCCATGCAAAAAAAATCCCCAAAATTTAAACCCTGGGAGTTATTTATCAAAATCTACCACTTGGTGGCGCCCTATACCCAGACAATTAGTTGTAGAAAGTGGCAACATACACACTCAGCATAACACCAAAATAGATGGTAGGCAATGAATATAAGCCTGATTATTAGATGCAGTACTGTAAAATATAATGTTCTCATTCACCACAAACAAGTACAGACCAACGTTTGGCATGATTAGTAATTTTAATTAATTTCTAGAAATAATACATAGAATAATGACAATTAAAAGTAGTTTATCACTATAATTTAAAAAAAAAAAAAATTCTACTGAATCAAAAGTCTCAATTCATCAGCTCATTATTTCTCCAATTAATTAAAAACAAAAAAACAATTCCACGGTATCTGCATTTAGGCCGGAGACCTGTGACGGGCAACCTTGGATATACCAAAACACAACAGTGGTTTGATTTACCATGGCCACACATAGAATTTGCTCAACATAAAATACTTAATCAAATCTTATGTGAAAAAAAGTAGTTCAACGAAACAATTTTATGATTTAAAAATAAATAAAAATAAAAATATACAAACAAGAAAAGGATCTAAATATAAAATACTTGTATTACACATCCCTGATCAAATTAAATTCAAATCAACAGGATTTCTGATTAATTGGGGGGGGGGGGGGTACATGCACTGTTCAATAATAAACTCAAGATGGGATTAATTAGCTAACTATTCACAAAAATTCTGAGAAAAGAGCAATAATTGTGAAATTGAAAGAGTTGTACTACTTGGCTAATATACTGACAGTATGCAAATCTCTTGTCAGTGACAAGATACACAACACAATTTTGAGAATTTATTTAAATATTTGGGATTTTGACCTCATTAAACTTTGAATACGGTACATTAGAAATGACTGCACTACAAATTGTTAAGTTTGTCTGCCATAATGTGAAAATAAGACAAAAAACCCATAAAATGGGGTTAAGCATTTTTCTCAGAATTCCTAGAGCCATTGAAATTAGTGGTGACATGAATAATTCATTGATGAATGAATAAAATTTTTGGACCAGTTTAATAAAAACATTTATATTTACAGACCACAGCCCAACCACAGCCAATTAATAAGATTAGGGCAAAAAATATACCGAATTACAAATTTTCAAAATCTTCAACCAAGATATAAGAGATTAACAGAAATGGGTGAAACGCATAGCAAAATATAACATTTCTGGATAAAAAATTACTCCATTGTGTCTAAATAGATGAATACAAAGCAAGAAAAGTGGTAAAATAAAAATAAAAAAGATTCCCAGTTACTTTGCACTATACCTGCCAAATCAATGGAGCTGATCTCATGAAATGTGTGCTTGAACACACAACCTCATAATTATCAGATCTATGCAAGGTCAGGAGAGGTCAAAAATTATAATAATTAGGTCAAAGTAAACTTTGATTATGTAAGATGAGATCTGCCAAAAATGACTAAATTCCAGTGAATAGAGCCATAATTATGGTTAAAACAACAACCTCAGGTGGTCCTAGGCAAACTGTTACTTCAGGGCTCATACCACTAATTGAATTTCCATAGACGACAATGTTAACATATGACGAGATTGCTATATGAAAATGACGAAGAAAGTTGAAAATATGGCTCAAAAATGGGAAATCAACATGCCAGTAATCAACCATATGAAAAAAACTAACATGTTGGCCAGCTCAAACTCTTGCAAATCTCAGGTAAACAAGACACACCTACTGCATTTGGATTGCACCAAGAGAAATCACTGGAAAAACACCAAGATTAGAACATCCATTAACACACAGAATAAACCCACAGGTACACAGCCGCTAAGTAGTAAACAAAAGACCACATGTTGGTCTCACCTCTGACCCAGGTGATTACGCCCTCAAACAGGGAGCACCTGAGAAAAATAATATTTAAAAAATTTCATTGGTTCTTGCTGGGCATTTAAATTGGCTACGAGCAGCCATTGGTTAATTAGTGGCATGAGACCTTCATGTGTTAGTCACATCACTTATTCCATAGCTTCAATATTGCACTGGTTGCATGTACCTATCTGTGATAGTGCTTGAGATATTTCAAACAGAATGTAGAGGGCCCTCCCCCCTTTCCCATGATGCTTTGCATGGTACAATAAAAAAAATGTGAAAAAACATTCTAAAATCATTTTCTAAAAAACGGCTCATCGCCTGGAGAAGCCGTTTGGAAAAATAAATACTATGGCACTTGATCTTTCAAAATATATGCAGGGTTAGTGAATTAGTCAAAAAATATGCAAATGAGATGCAAAACAAAATTTCTGAAAATTCTAGTAAAAAAAGTCACGTGACCGCTAAAGTTTTTTTTGATGATATTTTTAGCCCTTGTTCCACTGCTGCTACCATAAAAAACTGGGAGCACTCAGACCCTCAGAAAGGTGTGCAATTCGGCATTGAAAATTTCGTCTTTAATCCAAGATGGCGGCCGAATGACGTCACATATCGAAAATCGGAAACTTTGACGTTTTAGAGAATTGCCTATAGATTATCTCTGTAAAGTAACAGGTCAAGTGGGTAACCCGTCTTCGAGAAGAAGAGTTTTAAAAAACGGCAGAATAAGAATAATAATAATAATAATAATAATAATAATAATAATAATAAACTTTACAATTACAAAAGGCTTTCGATGCGGAAAAGCATCGAAAGCCTAATAATAAACTTTACAATTACAAAAGGCTTTCGATGCGGAAAAGCATCGAAAGCCTAATAAACATTACAATAACAAAAGGCTTTCGATGCTGAAATGCATCGAAAGCCTAAATATAGCTGCAAGCAGCGATTACCGGCTTTCGATGCTATGCCTGAGTTCGCACTGAATTGCATTTATGCAATATAGTTATGACATTACACTTCTGTAATATCTAGGGTAGTGGAGACATGTACTGTGATCCGTTTACTATATATTGTAGACAAACCGATCACAATGTGTGTTGATCTAGTCACAGCATGGTGAACTGATTACACTATATGATTTATATGACCATATATGGTCATTGAACATGTCAGCAGTTTTACTTGTTCAATGCCTTCAATATAGCATTGGTTCCATGTTTGTACTTGCAATAGCGTCTCAGATATTAGGGATATGCATATTTAATGAGTTTTATGACCATATATGGTCAAAAAATATTTTGATCAATTCTCTTGTCCATTGTCTTCAATATAACGTTAGTTCCATGTTTGTACATGGAATAGTACTTGAGATATTAGAGACTTGCATATTTAATGAGGTCACATGACCATATATGGTCATTTAATGTGTTAGTTACATCTCTTATCCAATAGCTTCAATATTGCACTGGTTGCATGTACCTATATGTGATAGTGCTTGAGATATTTCAAATAGAATGTACAGGGCTTCCCCCCCCTTTCCCATGATTCTTTGTATAGTACAATAAAAAAAATTGAAAAAACATTCTAAAATCATTTTCTAAAAAACGGCTGGTCGCCTGGAGACACCTTTGGAAAAATAAATACTATGGCACTTGATCTTTCAAAATATATGCAGGGTTAGTGATTTAGTCAAAAAATATGCAAATGAGTTGCAAAACAAAATTTCTGAAAATTCTAGTAAAAAAAGTCACGTGACCGCTAAAGATATTTTTGATGATATTTGTAGCCCTTGTTCCACTGCTGCTACCATAAAAAAATGGGAGCACTCAGACCCTCAGAAAGCTGCGCAATACGGCATTGTAAATTTCGCCTTTAATCCAAGATGGCGGCCGAATGACGTCACATATCAAAAATCGGAAACTTTGACGTTTTAGAGAATTGCATATAGATTATGTCTGTAAAGTATCAGGTCAAGTGGATAACCTGTCTTCGAGAAGAAGAGTTTTAAAAAACGGCAGAAAAAGAATAAGAATAAATATAGCTGCAAGCAGCGATTACCGGCTTTCGATGCTATGCCTGAGTTAGCACTGAATTGCATTTATGCAACAGAGTTATGACATTACACTTCTGTAATATCAAGTGTAATGGAGACATGTACTGCGATTTGTTTACTATATACTGTAGGCAAATTGATCACAATGTATGTTGATCTAGTCACAGCATGGTGAACTGATTACACTATATGAATTATATGACCACATATGGTCATTGAACATGTTAGCAATTTATCTTGTTCAATGCCTTCAATATAGCATTGTCTCCATGTTTGTACTTGCAATAGTGCCTGAGATATTAGTAATATGCACATTTAATGAGTTCTATGACCATATATGGTCATTGAACATTTTAGCCATTTATTTTGTGAAATGCCTTCAATATGGCGTTATTTTCATATCTCTAACTTCAATAGTGATCGAGATATTAAATATGCATATTTAATGAGTTCTATGACCATATATAGTCATTGAACATTTTAGCCATTTCTTATTTCCAATGCCTTCAATATAGCATTGGTTCCATGTTTGTACTTGCAATAGTGCCTAAGATATTAGGGATATGCATATTTAATGAGTTCTATGACCATATATGGTCATTGAACATTTTAGCTATTTCTCTTGTCAAATGCCTTTAATATAGCATTGGTTCCATGTTTGTACTTGCAATAGTGCCTAAGATATTACGGATATGCACATTTAATGAGTTCTATGACCATATATGGTCATTGAACATTTTAGCCATCTAGTATGTTCAATGCCTTCAATATAGCATTGGTTCCATGTTTGTACTTGCAATAGTGCCTAAGATATTAGGGATATACATATTTAATGAGTTCTATGACCATATATGGTCAACAAATATTTTGATCAATTCTCTTGTCCATTGTCTTCAATATAACGTTAGTTCCATGTTTGTACATGGAATAGTACTTGAGATATTAGAGACATGCACATTTAATGAGGTCACATGACCATATATGGTTATCCAATGTGTTAGTTACATCTCTTATCCCATTGCTTCAATATTGCACTGGTTGCATGTATATCTGTGATAGTGCTTGAGATATTTCAAACAGAATGTACAGGGCCCTCCCCCCTTTCCCATGATGCTTTGCATGGTACATTTAAAAAATGTGAAAAAACATTCTAAAATCATTATCTAAAAAACGGCTCATCGCCTGGAGAAGCCGTTTGGAAAAATAAATACTATGGCACTTGATCTTTCAAAATATATGATGGGTTAGTGAATTAGTCAAAAAATATGCAAATGAGTTGCAAAACAAAATTTCTGAAAATTCTAGTAAAAAAAGTCACGTGACCGCTAAAGATTTTTTTGATGATATTTGTAGCCCTTTTTCCACTGCTGCTACCATAAAAAACTGGGAGCACTCAGACCCTCAGAAAGGTGTGCAATTCGGCATTGAAAATTTCGCCTTTAATCCAAGATGGCGGCCGAATGACGTCACATATCAAAAATCGGAAACTTTGACGTTTTAGAGAATTGCATATAGATTATGTCTACAAAGTCTCGAGTCAAGTGGGCAACCCGTCTTCGAGAAGAAGAGTTTTAAAAAAAACGGCAGAAAAAGAATAATAAACATTACAATAACAAAAGGCTTTCGATGCTGATGCATCGAAAGCCTAATAAACATTACAATAACAAAAGGCTTTCGATGCTGAAATACATCGAAAGCCTAATAAACATTACAATTACAAAAGGCTTTCGATGCTGAAATGCATCGAAAGCCTAATAAACATTACAATAACAAAAGGCTTTCGATGCTGAAATACATCGAAAGCCTAATAAACATTACAATTACAAAAGGCTTTCGATGCGGAAAAGCATCGAAAGCCTAATAAACATTACAATAACAAAAGGCTTTCGATGCTGAAATGCATCGAAAGCCTAATAATAAGAGATGGTTTGACAAAGAATGTAAGTTATTGAAAAAAGATCTTTGTATTACATCAAGAATGATTAACAAATACCCATTTGACATTAAACTTAGAGAACTATTTTACGCTAAAAAGAAAAATATAAAAATATAGTAAAAAGAAAAAGAAAACAAGAACAAAACCTTATTGTAAATAAGCTAACACAGTTAAACAAAACTAACCCTAAACAATTTTGGCAAATTATAAGCAAGTTAAAGAATTCAGACAGAAATCAAGAAAACCCAATTTCACCTGATAAATGGATTGAATACTATAAACAATTGAATACTAAAGATGATTTAACAGACTTTCAGAAAAACATTGTGACTAAAACAGGAATAGTTGAAAATATGCAACAATCAAACAATTGCTTGAATGCTGAAATAACTGAAAAAGAAATTAAAATAGCAATTAACAAACATAAATCAAAAAAATCAGCTGGATATGATGGGTTCTGTGCAGAACTTATAAAAAACAGTAAAAACCATCTAATTAAACCACTCCATGAATTGTATAATTTAATATTCAATACAGGCATTTATTCTAACATCTGGAATACAAGTATAATTACTCATATTTTTAAAAAAGGGGATAAGGACGAACCAGGAAATTATAGGGGGGTAGCAGTTTCCAGTTGTATAGGCAAAGTGTTCTGTAATTTAGTCAATAATAGGTTATGTGATTTTTCAGAGAAGTATAATATTATAAATAACAATCAGGCTGGGTTTAGAAAAGGTTATCAGACCACTGATCACATTTTTACTCTAAAAACAATAGTTAATGAATACCTGAAACAAAATGTTAAACTATATACATGCTTTGTAGATTTCCGCAAGGCTTTCGATACTGTTTGGAGGGATGGTTTATTTTATAAATTATTAAAGAACGGAATTGATGGGAAACTTTATCATTTAATTAAAAACATGTATAACAATACAAAACATGTATTCGCTTTGGCAAAAAAATATCTCCAATATTTAATACAAATAAGGGTGTGAGACAGGGATGTACTATAAGTCCAATGCTTTTTAATCTTTATGTTAATGACTTGAATGACACATTAAAAGATTCAGTAAACCAGGTAACATTAAATAATTATAAAATTAACTCTCTATTTTATGCAGATGACCTAGTATTGATTTCAACAACACAATTAGGTTTGCAAAATGCATTAAATAAACTATCTGAATACTGCCACAAATGGAAACTCCAGGTAAATCTTAATAAAAGCAAAGTTATGATTTTCAAAAAGGGAGCAATGAGAAAGAGAGTTATTTCAATTCCAAGAACAAAATATAAGTTGTGTCAATTCTTATATTTATTTAGGTATAACTTTACAATCAAATGGAAAGTTCCAAGAAACAAGACAATGTTTAGCAGACAAAGCTACTAGAGCAATGTATGCACTGTTGAAAGCAATGCCAAGAGAGACTGACTGTAGAACATTTATGCACCTTTTTCAAATATGTATTAAACCAATTTTGTTATATGGATCAACAACTTGGGGACATGACATACTAGACAATAATAGATGGGACAAAACACCAATTGAACAGTTACATTTGAAATTCTGCAAAAAAATACAAGGTGTGAGTAAATTCTCCTCAAATGCAGCATGCAGAGCTGAACTTGATAAATTTCCATTACTAATAGATATTCAGGAAAATCTTATTAAATACTGGTATCGTATTAGTGCCTTACCAGACAGTAATATTACAAAACAAGCCTTTGAAGAACAAAAACAACAAAATTTAAATTGGTTTACATCAGTAAAAAACATGGTCTCCGAAAATATTACAAACTTGTCCTCGTCTGTCATACCTCAAAAATTACCACACAGTAAAATAAAAACATACGAAAAAACATCCAACAAAGGTATGTAGAGTTCTGGAAGTTGAGTGTAACAAAAGATAATAGAAAACTGAGAACGTATATAAAGTTTAAAGACTCGTTCACTTTTGAACCATATTTGCTCTTATGTAATATGAAACATAAAATCTTATTGACTCGTTTCAGAATAAGCAGTCATGTATTAGAAATTGAGAAGGGTAGACATACCCAACCCAAAATACCTTTAGAAGACAGAATCTGTAAGCAATGTTCCCAGATCAAAATTGAAAATGAAGAACATTTCTTCATGGAATGTCTTAGGTACCAAACAGAATTGAAATTGAAAGAATTGAAAAGTGATGACCAGATATTTAAATATATTATGAGTTCAAGAGAAGATGTACTAATAAGACAAGTTGGTGAATACTTAATAATAATTGTGGTAACAACTCCCAGGGACAGTCAGAACAGACAGAGACGAGTATAAGAGACGACATATGCTATTCTGGATGAGATCTAAAAATGTTGTATTCAGATGACATATTTAAAGAGGACACGCATTCTAATCTTGTCAGTCAATCGTTTCTACATAAATTGTTTGCCAGTCATTTGGACTAGTAATTCCCCTAAACCATTATTTACTGGTGAATGCAACACCATTCAAATACATGGCCTTAATTTATTTTGTTAATTGAGGTTGTAATCTTGCGAAGCAGTAATCATTGACTGCCACATAGAAGAGTATGTTTATTATACAGTAGAATAGACCCATGGAGTCTTACTTTTCAACATGTAAGCTGTCAGTATGCATACCTCATGTGGTCACAGGCATTCAACATATTAAATAAGAGCAAAATAATTGTGTTTTTATGAATTGCAAAAATTCCATAGAAATTTATGTTAAAACATTAGTTAAATTTTGAGTTATGACAAAGCATTGTTGCCATAGGAACCAATGATGATTAGTTCATGGGCGTTTATGTTATGTTTAATGTTATGTAATTTTTGTAATTATCACTTGTTGTTTTTTATTTATCCAGTTTTAGAAAAATAGGCCAATGTATTATTTACATGTTTAATTTGTGTGTGTGTTTTCAGTCTGTGTATAACACTATTACATAGTCAGTAATATGCATGGATTTCCACTTAAACCTGATTAGGTCTGTACATTATCTCAATGCATCTACATATAAAGTTTTATTGAAATTTAATGATAGGTTCTTGAGATTGGTGGAACAGACATCCATAAATACAGACACCTATACTGCAATGACTCACACCATCTTGTGCCTTGCACACGAAAATCCAAAAGACATCTGGCAATATTCAAATTACTGCACTCACCAGAGGCAAGAGTATGTTGAAAATATATATAAATGACTTGATGTCCAAACAGTTCAAAATTATTAAACACACAGAGATGAAAGAAAAGCATCGCAACTACTGAGATTAGACACTGACGCAGCGAAGGCTTCCTATGAAGTCGTTAATGAGAAATTAGTAATTACAATAATAAAACTTAAGAAAATTATACCTATTATTAAGTAAAATATGAATGATCTTGGAGGGATATGAGCTAATCCCATAATTTAAGCTCCATAACACTCTCAGGTTACTTCCAATATGGCGCCAGAAACAAACTTATTGTGAAGTTAAGCCTCACGAGAAAGTGCAAGATCTATCAAAATATCACACGAGAAAGCATGAGATTTGCATAATTAACATGGTTTATATTACACATTAAACCTATATGAAATCAGACGATAGAAGACATACATATACACACACAAATTCACATAAATCTGCATATCATTTACATATAACCACACTAAAGGGTGGGCGTATACTGAAGACCAGCACAGGGGAGAAGAAAGAATTTTTTGTTTAACATTGTAAGTTTTTAAAATATTATCCAAAACACAACTTTTAGGTGGATTATTATGTCTCTATGAGAACGAAAAACTATAAACTTATTTTTAGATGTCATTACTGGCCTGTTCACAAAAAATATGCACATTTTATTACATTATTCAGTGTTTTTCTATAATAGCTTTCATAAATTATTAGGGTTGTACAAACCCATTTGTTTACCAAATCATACCTACCAGAAAGTCAGTGGAAATAATAAATTCCATTTATTACTCATTAGGCTTAACTACAGATTACAGCCTCGAACGGAAACTATTAGGGAATATACCTGGGTCCACAAAAAACACCCAAGGGTATCATTCCCTATAGAAAAAAGGCCTCTCCTGAGAGGTCACCCTCAGGGCGCTTCATGCACGTGAGGCCAGATCCGTTCATTCTCACAAACGTTTCTGCTGCAGGTATGATTAGGTAAACAAACAGGTTTGTACAACCCTAATAGTTTACTACATCACCTACCATAAAGTCCGTGGAAATAATAAATTCCATTTATTACTCGTTAGACAGAGTAGCACGCTCACCAGAGGTGGGAAAGCTCCGACGGCTGAAATGTATATTTTTCGACACAAAAAATAAAGGTAAACAAGCGGCCTCTCGGCTGAGATAGCTCCGCTGTTAGCAATGCACATTTCAATTAAAGAACAGAAGATATCATTAGAAAATGAACAATATTCAAAATTCAAAAATATCATTTTTCACCGTAAATGATTGTGGTTTTTAACAAGAAGAAAATATCACTTTTTACCAAAAATGACAAAAATATTCACCAAAATTAGAGAATTAAAGATATCATTACAAAATGAACAAATCTGAGAGAGGTCCACAAGTAGTACTTATATAAGTAATATCAAAGCAATTGCACTTGCGGTTTTTAACAAGAAGTTGAAAATAACACTTTTTACCAAAAATGACAAAAATATTCATCAAAATTAGAGAATTGAAGATATCATCATGAAATGAACAAATTTGAGAGTGGTCTACATGTAGTACCTATATATGTAATATCAAAGCAATTGGACTTGTGGTTTTTAACAAGAAGTCGAAAATATCACTTTTTACCAAAAATGACAAAAATAGTCACCAAAATTAGAGAATTGAAGATATGATCATGAAATGAACAAATCTGAGAGCGGTCTACCCAAGGTACATAGTCACCAAGTATCAAAACATTCAGGCTTGTAGTTTTCAAAAAGAAGTCGAAAATATAAAACATTGACACAGACGACTGACAATCACTCATATGATAAGTTCCGCTCGACAAAGTCGACAGCGGAGCTAAAAACTGAGAGAAATCTATTACTACTCACTAACAAGGAGTCTTGGCCCAGAATAAACCACTTAGGCGACTCTACAGGGACTGGGTGCTTTGAAAGTAGACCCCCCAATATGGGAGGCTTACTAAAGCCGGTCGATTGAACAATAAAATAGGGCCCCAACAATTTTAATGCATCAAAACAGTGTATTGCTGGGGTTTGATAGCGCCGGAAACCAGTTTCAGTTCAGCAGATTCTGATAAATCTGGGAATAAAACTGACCGATATCCAAGAATTGTTGATAAAGATTTTCCTTGATCAAAGATATCCGTCACACCAATCAATGTACGGTCTCCATCTGGATTCGTACAAACGTCTGTTGCCGTCCGACTGTGCCAAAGCGAGGAACTTGGACAACTCTGCAAAAAAGCCTAGTGCTTGCACGAGTTTATTGATAGCCTCCACGCATGAAATATCAAATAGCGCAGGGCTCATTGGTAGAGTGCCGTCCGGCTGGGACAACAGATCTGGAAACCCTGGAATTGACCAAATGGACTAGCTACCTTGGCCAACAAGGACTATTGCTTCAATTGGATACGCTGATCTTCCACAACCGCCCAAGCGTTTACTGTATCCACTAACAGGCCACCAAATAGCCGGTCATGCCCCTAAGGTCTTTTCCGCAGGAGATAAAACTCGTCTCCCGCTGGAGTAGGATAGGCGCACAGACCCAGAACTGCCTCATGCTCAGCAAAAACCGCTCCTGCCAAAAGGGCAGTATGGACTTGCGAGATATCGCACATAACGACTCTCTGCGCCGCCAGGGACTGGCCCATCTGCCTGAGGATACAGGTTCGTTGCTGAGCACTCAGATGGTCAGAACTTAGCAAGGTTAGCTGACGCTCTAACGCTAAAGAAACCCATTCTGTAAAATTGATGGGTCTAAGTTTCGCCCGTAAAGCCCTATGCACTAGTAGGCTCTGGTGCCGGTCAAATGACCACGCAACGTGGCCTTCCCGATCCATACTACTCACCTTAACAAAAGTATGGGTGCCAGGATCAGGACAGGGAACCAGTGGCGAAGGCCGTGGTACAGCGCGAGTATCCCACACTGGCCCCGTATGAAAAAAAGAGTCTCGCGACCATCACTGCAACCTTAACTGCATATCAGTTAGGGGCAGCTGGGCTACGGTTAGTTGGGTATCCTGTTACTGCCCCAACAGGGGACAAGAACAACAAAGCGCTCGCCCCTCCTCCTGTTGGGGAAGTGGTAGCTGTACCCCAAAAGAGGGTTGCATACCACCCTGTACAGGGGTACCAAATCTGGAGTCCCCTCCCCTCGCAGAGTTCTAAGTGGGGGCACTCTGCACGACTTTGAAAGATGCAGGAAACAGACTGTCCAAGCCATCTCTTCACCATGGGAGAGCTTTTATTGTTTGCCACCTTGACTAGTACCGGTAAAGGCAGGCAACAGGGCCTGTCCCTCTGCTTGCGCAATCCACTCAGGCTGCGTCGGTACCGGTGGATTGAACCGGTAATTAATATGATCTGATTTTAACGCAAAACTTATCAAGTCTGTGCATTGTCCTAGAACATCTATGTACTAAAATTCATTGAAATGGGGTAATTAGTACTTGTGATATCAGTGTACCAAGTTTTATTGAAAAGTAATTGAGTACTTGAAATATCAAAAGCTGAAAATTGATTAATTAGATAATTAATATTTTGAATATTTGTCTGTGCATTGTCTTATGTATCTATGCAAGTTTCATTTAATTGTGATGATTAGTACTGGAGATATCAGTGGAGAAGCCAAAAATTGACTAATCATTATGCAAATTAGGTTAATTATATGCATGAATTTTTACCCAAAACTAATCACATCTGTGCATTAGTACAGAGCATCTATGTACCAAGTTTCAACAAAATCTAATGAATGGCTCTTTAGATATCAGTGGAACAGTTAAGGAACAGCTAAAAATTAGCTAATTATCATGCAAATTAGGTAATTTAATATGTATAGATTTCAACCAAAACCTAATCAAATCTGCGCCCAGAGCATCTATACACCAAGTTTCATTAAAAACCAACAAACAGTTCTTGTGATGTCAGTGGAGCGGACAGACACACAAACATACATACATACACACTCACACACACACACACATACTTGTATTGCTGTATGTTCCGAGGACTTCATTGGATTAACTTTTAATATAGTTGAATTAACTTTTAATATAGTTGCGATATGAACTCGATTAAAACGCGTTCCTATATAGGGTTGCGTTTTAATTGGAGTTTAATTAAACTCAATTACAATGCAATACAATGGAGAATTGCATTTTAATTAAGTTTAATTAAACAAGAGTTGAATATCCCGTGACTGAACATAGAAATGTTTGCGAAGCTTAGGTTTAGTATCGGGGTAAGGTATGGTACAATTATATTAATATTAATATAACGTGAACCATACCTTCCCCCGATACTAAACCTAAGCTACGCAAAACGTATTAATAATCAAATTAACTATTAATATAAATTATGTGTATGTCCTCGGAAGTTGCTATATATCTGTATTTTTGTCCTCGCAACATATAGCAATCCAAGTACACACACACACACACACACATACACACACACACACACACACTGCAAAGACACCCATTGTGTATCGCACACGAGAGTAAAAAATAAAGTACATGTACAGAAAGTCATTTTTGAGAAGTCAGTCACATTCATCCATCCAGACAGACATATACTCCAGACACAGCATCATCCCTATTGCTCAGTGGTTCTTTGAGTCAAATGACAAATCTAACACTTTAAACTAACACTTCAACTGCCCAGTGTAGTATTTGTGTTGTTTGCTACCTGCAAACAGAACCGCCCACTTTGCATAATCCCAGCTGTAATGAATGACGTCACCATTCGTTATCAGCACAGATCGTGTCAAAACTCCATAGCGTGAAAGAAAACGGTAAAAAAATAGAGTTTTTCACAGACATAATCGTTGATTCATGATTTTTCCTGAAAACGACCTTCAAGGTAATTTATTTACTACCAACCCATATTATTGTTGCTGCTAAAACAAGAGTTAACCTTGATTGAAGTTTAAAATCATAAAAGTGCCGATTTCTCGGTGTTCGATTTCTGGCAATTACAGTTGACCTAATTTTAAATGGCGTTTCAGTGAGTAGCGCTACGATGTCGCCGTTTGGCTTTTCGTACTCTCGAATATGTTGGCTTCGTATCCGTATTTACATTTTTGCGAAATTCTATCGCGTATTTTCAAAAACCTCGCGCAAACCACCGGTATACACTAACTTCAACACCAAAAAACGTGCTTGAAATTTTCGATTTTTGGAGAGGAAAAAAAAACTTAATTTAAAAAATAGAAATACGGATTTAAACTTCATGACCCTTGCTTCAAAACAGTGTAAAGTTTTTGGCCGCATGCATGACCGTAGAGCTGACATTTAAAAATGTATTCACGTTAGTTAATTATCAGCCGCGTCGATTTTCAGAATCACGTGACGCTAAAACAAACACAATGTTCACAAAATATTAATAATAGGAAAATACAAGTCAAGGGCTTTCCAAACATATATAGATTGTATGGGTTCTTGTAAAATTTATTCCGATTATAGATGTTTACATTTTTCATGCCAAAAAACTATCCCGCTACCTTAAATAATAATTCCTGTATATTTCTGTAATGATGTACATGTACATACTAAAAAAAACTGCATGGAATTGATAAAAATTCACCCTTATAAAAAAAATATTGAAACTATATGTAACACTCAATTTCTATAGAATTTCTGTGGAACTCTACGGAATTCTATAGAATTTTAGAGATTAAAATAATGGAATGGAGAGAGAGCAGCAGTTACACATCACTAAATTGCTGATATATTATAAATTTACAAAAAAGTTAGGTTTTGATGTATTCTAATTTTAATGTCAAAGGATATTGACTCTCGGTGACATACTAGATTGCTAGATGTATTATAAATTTACAAAAAAGTTAGGTTTTGATGTATTCTAATTTTAATGTCAGAGGATATTGACTCTCGGTGACATACTAGATTGCTAGATGTATTATAAATTTACAAAAAAGTTAGGTTTTGATGTATTCTAATTTTAATGTCAGAGGATATTGACTCTCGGTGACATACTAGATTGCTAGATGTATTATAAATTTACAAAAAAGTTAGGTTTTGATGTATTCTAATTTTAATGTCAGAGGATATTGACTCTCGGTGACATACTAGATTGCTAGATGTATTATAAATTTACAAAAAAGTTAGGTTTTGATGTAATAATAAAGATAATTTATTGCATCCTTAGAAATACAGTGTTTCCATCAGTTTATAGCAACAAAAGTAAGATATTAAAAAACAAAATAACAAAATAACTATAGCAAATAATAAATGATAGATTTTAGTGTTTTTGTTAAGTATCTTTCTCGTTTCTCATTAAGAACGAGCTGTGTATAAATTCTCAAACAAGTTTGATTACATTTGTGTTAGAATTTTTCATTAAGTATGTAAATTTCTGCTGGTCAGTTTTTGTTTCATCAGGAAACTGTATATTTGAGAATATATCCATTCGCAGTGTGTGATATTTTGGGCATTTGATGAGGAGATGCATTTCATCTTCTATGTCTGCTAAAGTACATTGTTTACAAATCCTGTTTTCCAAAGAAATTTTAGTTTGGGTATGTCTACCCTTTTCTATTGCTAGGCTGTGATTACTTGTTCGGAATCTAGAGACAGAAATTCTATGTTTTAGATTCAGTATAATTAAGTAACTTTCAAAGTTGTAGTTTGTTTTGAATTGAGTATATGTTCTCAACTTAGGTATATCCATAATTGTCTCCTTCCAGAATTCAATATATTTTTGTTTAATATTGTTTCCTATTCTCTTTATATTTTGTTTTGTTGCATTCAATTTGTCATTGATATTCTTTATATCTAATGTGTTATCTTCCTTATATATTCCTTATTGTATTCTAATTTTAATGTCAAAAGATATTGACTCTCAGTGACATACTAGATTGCTAGATTCACATTACACACATTTGGGACATGATTATAAACATTCTCAAATCTATTAGGCACAACCAAAATTGTTTTTAGAGAAGCCAAAAATATGAGGTAAGAATTTATTAAAAATGTCAAATTATATTTATTAACTCCACTGTTGATTGGAACTTATCATATTAGTGTCTGGCGTCCTTGCTAACTTTTTACTTTCTCAATTACTTTGATAACTTGGGGTATATGTACCTTGAGTAGACCCCTATTAGATTAGTTTATTTTGTGATATCTTTAATTCTGATGAATATTTTTGTCATTTTTTGGTAAAAAGTGATATTTTTGACTTCTTTGTTTTGATACTATACATATAGGTACCTATAGTGGACCTCTCTCAGCTTTGTTCATTTTGTGATGATAACTTCAGTTTCCAAATTTTAATGAATATTTTTCTCATTTTTAGTAAAAAGTTATGTTTTTGATGTCCGGTTGCTTTGAAACTATACATGTTTTTGTAAACATTGATATTTTTTATATCTCGTTGAAAGTTTGATTGCTATTATATATCGAACATATATGAACCTTAGATGGATGTCTTCAATTCTCTAATTGAAATAAATTGTTAACGTCTTAGTTGAGAGGCTGCTTGTGTTGGTTTATTTTTTATCTTCATTTTTATTATTCATAATATTTACACAAAAAAACACGACAGAAATGAATACATTAGCAAATACAAAATTCAGCAGTAGGTGTTCTTGTGTTTATTTGTTCCACTTATCTGTCTAGCCATCTGTTTGCTGTTCCCCATTGATTTTTTTGACAGTTTTTTTGTTCTTGGTTTGTTTATTTAATATCTAATCTAATTTATACCAAGAGAGCACAAATAATGTTTTTGTTGGTGTGTAAAATGATACATTGACAAATATAATTAGATCAAAATTAATATAATAATATTGAAAACAAACATATTGCAACCATCCCTCAGAAAGTATTCTCTTTGTTCGCCCACAATGCATTGTACTTGAGGGCGCTTCACACAAACAACCAAACAAGATGGCTGCTGTCATTCAACAACATTCACAGAGAAGGCACAGTTTGAAGGAATATCTGGTGACTTTCAAGCTGTTGAACATAATACTATTGGAACCTAGCAGTGTTCTCCCCAGGCCTCTGAAGCGACACGGTACCGTGACGCTTGAACACTCGGCCGTGATGCTTGCCCTTTGTCCGTGACGCTTGGTCACTGGCCCGTGATGCTTGGTCACTGGCCCGTGATGCTTATTGCTTTGTTTACAAGTGTCAGTCTCGTCTTGCACGAATTTAAAACAATAACATGTATTGATCGAAAGGTAATCCCGCTTTTGTTAGCCATACAAAGACAGTGATAAAAACGGAAGTCTGCAATAAGTTGCGAAGTCTTTCAAGGATGCAGAGCCGGGGTGCAGAGCCTCCAAATCCAAACAAAAATACTAGAGTAGCAATAATTTGCCCATTGCACGCAACGGCAACAATGTGACAAAACAAGTCACGGCGTACGTCGGGAAGATCAACCCCGATTTGCTGCACTCCGATTTTTTATCACTCAATCGCCGGTGACATTAATTACCCCAAAATTAAAAAAAAACAAGTGAAATTAAGTCGCATTGGAAAGAAAAGTGTGAATAATTTAACAGCAGACGAGACGGGTTAAGAAAAAACGAACCCTGACCTCTGGAAATACCCCATTCATAGGATGCCTTAGTAGCGAAGAACGCCGCCCTAAGGCGACATAATGCACGTTGCAACCTTGTGACCGATGCATGCTGGGTTACAGAGGGGCTCTGATCGAGGTAACAAAGATGGCGGCGCAGAGTGCATGTTTTTCCGCGATGTTTAAAAACAACATCTCGTTGGCGATTTTGATGTATTGCCTATGATAATAGTCAATGAACCGTTTTAATAAACAATTTGTGTATTTTACACCAAAAAGTCAGATACCGATGATCGCAATAGCAGCAGTGAATACCTGTCCAACGCAATGCCGACAGCTGACAATGTTACGGTGATCGTAGCGTTATTTACGCACAAGGTATATAGCAATGAAAAATCGCCGACTATTAGTGCCGAACTGCCATTGTAGAATTTTTTTCTAATTATTGATTTATTTCAACATATTTCGATATCTCGCCGACTTTATAAATTTAACCAAAAGATGTTTTCCCCCGACGTTATATGAACTGACAGTGACATGGGCACTAAAACTTGTACACAATGATGAACCAGTTACATCCATGGATAACATTATATTCACTGACTAGCTATAACACAAGTTTTTCAATTTGTTTTCCTTTTTATGCTGTTCTATTTCAAACTTTATTTGACTTGATACAAAAACATAAAATACAATGCAGTAAAATGATATAAAATTTATCAAATATAAAAATATCTTGTCTTAATTGTATTAATTAATTGTATTATTAGATTGACCAAATTGTTCGGGAAAAACTGATTACTCGTATTATGCAAATATAATTATGCAAATTAGATGTATTGTTATGCAAATTGACCGTGATGCTTGACATGAAGTCTGGGGAGAACACTGACCTAGTGACCAACGAATGACAGGGAACACATGGGTAACAAAATCATAGTACATCAACTTGTAGTTTTCATGCAGTGGTGATCTGATTGTCTGACTCAGCCAGCAGCTTAATTGACTAACAAAGAACAATGACAATTAATGATAATTGTTGTATAAAAGATTGCTATAAAGACAACATAGATAGGTAAGTGAAACATGTGTTATTTTCTTTCTGTATTAAGTGTTATTGTGAGACAATATAATTGAGTCAGACATGGACACCAGTAATTTTTTTGACTGTTTTGATTCAACTGACTTTGTTTCTTTGTTTACTGATTTTCAAATATGGCGCCTTGAATAAATTATGCAAATTAACTTGTATTCAATAGACCATTTTCCGTTCACTGCGAGAATCACGCGTTATGCGTGAAATCGAACATAAAAACAGGACAAACAAAGGTCATAGCGTCGTAGTCGCATCAAACATCGCGTGGGATTCGACAATTGCGAAAGTATTTCGGGGACATTTCCATGCTTAATAATGTGCTGTCCACATTTGATGATAGGCAATTTCGATTAAGTAAGGGTATTCGGAAGCAATATTCCTCTGTCGAAGATCGGCCGGTCAATGTAACTTGTAAGCTGCGAAATAAAGAAATTCTAGTTCAAAATCAAATTGTTCGATTTTTGCGGCAGACGTTCGACGCGCGTCTTTCATGCATCTCGCGAGATCTCGCAATTGTACGGAAAATCACCTATTAACATTACAATGAATAGATTCACCGAGTTTATTCTTCTATTTCCTTAATGATATTCAATTTATATTTAGGACATTTTTTTTTAAGATTTATTCTGATTTCTCACAGATTTATTAAAATTAATTTGCAGTTGTTTAACTATTTTTTTACTGTAAAACAGGATAATTAATTAATTTCTATGATTATAACTTTCATCTTTTATTCTAGTGCTGCCATAAATGGGAAACAATAATATATCCATTTATTGACTTAGTACAACACATCAAAATATACAACAATTTTCTGGAACAATTAACGTACAAGGTCAGTATTGTATTATGACATTTTGTATGACATTTACATTAATATAATATAATGAGATTAAAAAATAGTTTGATGCAATCTAGATGTTATCAGCTGCTGTACTAGTAATGTAGAAAAGCCTACATTGTATTTTTTGTGTTATGAAAATCTGGTGAAATCAGCTATTTGCATATAAACCGAATTATTTGAATGATATAATATTATTTTTGAAAGTGTTTTTGCAAATAACATTGTAAAAGGAAAACAGCTGTGAATATGAAACATCTAGCATCAAGCAAGAGGCTCAACAATGACAAAATTTAAACTGTTATCCACCTGAAAGGGAGGTATCTGCTCTAGTGTAACCCCCTCATAAAACTGTTTAAGCCCAAATTATGTTTTAACCCAAATTACTAAATTACCTGTTAATGGACAATTTGGAATATGATTTATTGTTCAATATGAACATTACTTAAGTTTTCATTCAGAGACAAGCTTTAGTATAGTAACAGTAATTGCTCTATAAGATGTGCATTCTATAGGATGAACAAAAATTATACAGTATACTGGATTACAATTTTGATCATAGACACACTTCATTGAAAACAAGTTTCAGTTAATGTTAATTTATAATTCAATGAGTTCATCAACATGCAGTATAAAACATTATTACAATCGATACCACTCGGGTATTAATTTTGAATTTGGTAAGCTGGATGCTCAAAGCAAAGAGTTAATCTGTGGCATCCGTTTTTGTGCAAAATCTAGACTGTTACTAGTAGAAAGTGTGCAAACATTCTGATTACATTCAGATGGCACATGACTAGTATGTATTTCAATAAGGCTGGTAGAGAATACCAAAAAGAATAACTATTAAGTGACAACTCTGTGTGCTAGATGGAAATGTTTATAATGTGTATATTTCCAGATGTTGTGGTTTCAATTTTATTTCTTCATTGCCAAATGCAATGGAAATGAAACTGTGATATTTTGTTTGCTTTATTTTGCTTTGGGCACAGAATTCTTGTTAAGGGTATGTCTATTGATTTATGTTGTGAGATGCAACTTTGATCTATGTACAGTATAATACCCATAGGTGGTAAGCAATGTAGATCAGCATTGGCCAGAGTTCATGTCATTAGCTTTTCCAATTCAGATGAAGAATAAGTAGTCAAAAACTAAAATAGCAACAAACATAGAATTATTATCATTATGGGGTTGAAATATTGCCAGGAAATCATATAAAATCACTGAAAAGCCACAACAAAGCAACACAGGGCTAAAATTTTAAGACCTCTATTGTCTGCAAATACTGCATAACATACATAAGAACTTAATTTGATACAATAAGTCACACAGATTATTGATATAAACATTACATGTTTCCAATTTATAAAGTGGTAAAAATATGGAACCTTTTTTTGTTGCTTACTGTATTAAAAAGTGATTTTGTAGCTTAAAAATATATTTTGAATACATTTAAAGCACACTTTGTAAATGTATTATGTATATCGTTGATAGTGATTAGAATGCAATAAAAAATTACAAAGCTCAGAAACATCAAACACCTAGCCTGTATGGGGGGGGGGGGTGTCTCTTGTAGGGCTGTAGTGCATTAAACACTCAATTTTCACACACCCTTGCACTTGTATAAAAAGTTTAAATGGTACAGTGTAGCATCTAAATTTCGCTATCTCCTGTCCAGTGAATACATGATTAGAGGGAAAACCATTGTTCCACATGACATGATGTAAAACAACCTAATTATTTTCTTTTCTTAAATTATTCGAAAACATTGCGCTAATATCTTAATATTCATATTCACTTTTAGGGACTGCATCAAAGCAATTTGGCTGAGACTGAAGAGGACTCATCAAGAATAAATTATGTGTACAAACTAGAAAGTGGAATCTGATTTTTTTTCATTTCACCCTACCAGTAACTGACTGTATTTACAATCAGAGTAATACATGTATATAGCTATGATTTTTTTTAGATTTTCCTTAATTGTACTGATTGAATACAATTTTTTTTTATATAACTAAATGTATTTATGGACAGTCTGACTAATTTTGTCATTTAAAGTTTCAGTTACACTGCTGTGTCAATGTTTAACTTTTCTGTGAATTAATAAAGTTTCCTCATTTTTCTTCACATATTTGGCAATGTTGCTTTGCTCAGCCTTGGGTGGAAACTTGAATACTGCCTAATTAAAATCTTTAAATGACCAGTAGAATTCTATATGAAAGGGTCCAAATTTCTTGGTACCTTTTTCTTTACAAATTCTATAGAACTCTGTAGAATTTCTATAGAAAATGGGCCAAATGTCTGTTAAATTCCATAGAATTTCTATAGAATTCCATAGAATTTCTATAAAATTCTGTAGAATTTCTATAAAATTCTGTAGAATTTCTAGAAAATTCTGTAGAATTTCTATAGAATTCTGTAGAATTTCTATAGAATTCTGTAGAATTTCTATAGAATTTCTATAGAATTCCGTAGAATTTCTATAGAATTCCGTAGAATTTCTATAGAATTCCGTAGAATTTCTACAGAATTCTATAGAAAATGGGCCAAATGTCTGTTAAATTCTATAGAATTTCTACAGAATTCTATAGAATAATCAATACAATTTCTATAGAATTCTATAGAATAATCAATACAATTTCTATAGAATTCTATAGAATTTTTTCGTAAGGGCAGTGATCTAGCTGCCACATTGACTCAAATGTTCAAGTCAATACAACAAATCGACAGAAACTATTGTGATATCATAAAATATAACCATATAACGCAAGAACTTACTGACAAACTGAAGAATGTAGAAGACAGTCTATCACACCAATCCAGAGAAATTCAAAAGTTCAATCAACACTTAGAAAGCAGAAAGAAATCAAATAATGGATCAACTAATGTACACCAAATCAAATCTCCTGTGAAAACCAATAACAAAGAAGACATGACCATTCTAATGAAGAAAATAGAGAAGTTTGAGAACTGCATGATGGCTGTAGAAAAGTCTGTACAAAATAACACAAAGACATTAACAACTGTAGCTGTAGCACAAGAGTTAACTAAATCATGTATCTAGAAACAACAAAATCAATTCACCAAACTAGTACAAGACAGTACATTCATACAACAACAGCTGAAAAACAAAGAAGAAGAGATAGAAGTGCTGGAAGAAAAAAATAGAAACTTGCAACAAATAATAACGGAGACACAACCAATTGCACAACAAGATTTTCAATCCCACAATCCATTCAATATCCTGTCATCAGAGAACACTACAAACCCATTCTTAAGCAAAGAATCTGAAGAGAATGGAGGAAACTTCGAAACCATAACATATCAAAAGAAGTATAGAGAAAGAAACAACCAAACATTAATAATTGGGGACTCAGTATTGAAGAATGTAGACCGTAGACGTATGTACAAAAATACCTACATTAAAACTCTACGTGGACGCAAAATAAAAGACATCGATGAATACATTCAGGAAAATACAGAAAATGGGATACAGAACATAGTCTTGCATGTAGGCACTAATAATATCTCAGATGGCTGCAGCATTGAATCTGTTATGCAAGATTACAACACTATGATTGAAAACATCAAACAAAAGTATCCCTCTACAAAAATATGCATTTCATCAATTATCTACAGAAAGAATGACCCAGCTGTCAATCACACTATTGCTAACATCAACAAGAAGCTGAGGAATATTGACAACACCACATACATTGATAACAGCAACACTGAAAGTGATGTACACCTAGTAGATACAGTACATCTAACTGATAAAGGCACAGCAACATTAGTGAAGAATATTAAAGATATTATTGGACCACTCATTGGGGTAAACAGATCATATAGAAAGGGTCGACACTTCAAAACCTACAACCAGAGGAATACAGGGAATCAGTATAAAAACAAAAACAACATGCCATACCCAACAAGAGGAAACCCATATCAGTCTCCAATTACTCACTTCGCAGGTATGCCATTCCATTTTGACTGGGCAAGTATATATGGTCAAAGACCAAACTTCAACTGATGATGGACATGACAACAAACAAGAAAACAAATCATTCTTCAGCTACAAGAAAAAGAAAAATTTCCCAGAAAAATGCACTATCACTGTCATACTGGAACATACAAAATGTGAAAAGAAAACTTGACGATGGTGACTTTATAAAAAACATAACATGCCATGATATCATCGGTCTCGGTGAGACATGGTTGAATAAAAATTCTCACAGTTCCCTTTCAATACCAGGATACTATACCTTTTCAGTTACTAGGAACAACCAACAAGGAGGAGGAATATCTATACTGGTGAAACAAGATCTAAAACAAGGAATAATAATTGAAAAGAACATTTTTGATGATACCGGTATACTATGGTGTAAACTTAAAAAAGAATTCTTCAGTTTAAAAAACGACATATATCTTTGTTTCATTTACAATCCTCCTTCAAATTCAAAACACTGCCGAACTGACTTTTTTGATTACTTGGAAGCAGATATTTGTAATTATTCTAAATGTGGAGATATTATTATACTTGGAGACTTTAATAGTAGGACAGGGAATATGACTGACTTTGTAAATACTGATGGCGATTCATTCATGCCTACCCCAAACTGTTATACAAATGATGATACCATATTACAACGTAGTAACAGAGACACACTTATAAACACACACGGTAAATCACTATTGGAACTATGTAAGAGCACTGGCATTAGAATCCTAAATGGAAGAATTTCTGGTGACTCGTGTGGTAACTTCACATGTTATCATTACAACGGCAATAGCACAGTAGATTATGCCTTAGCTTCATCAAACTTGCTCTGTAATTTTAAATATTTCCAAGTTCATAATTTTACCATCCTGTCAGATCACTGCCAGATATCATGTTTATTTACATTAGAAAAATTCATCAATTCTAAAAAAATTAATTCAAAATATAACAAAAATAACCTCCCTAAAAGTTGGATCTGGGACAAACTGTCTATCTTTGATTATTATGAAAACTTATCATCTGAAAAAACTCAAAATTTAATTAAAACTTTCTTAGACAACAAATATAACTTGGATAACGATGGAATACATGATGCAGTGCTGAATTTCAACTCAATTATTGGTGATGTAGCTGATCAAACCTTTAAAAAGAAGAAATCAAACATCAAAACAAAACAAAAACATAAACAAAAAAAGTGGTTTGACAAAGATTGTAGAACCCATAAGAAAGATTTGATTTATTGTGCTAAACTGATTAGCAAACAACCTTTTGACAAAAAGTTAAGAGAAATATATTTTGTGAAGAAAAAGAAATATAAATCAAAGAAAGCTTAGAAAGAACTCCCGTGTGCTGAGAGTATTGAAGACACATTAAAAATTAATTCAAAATTACTTGTACATGAGATATTGATAGAAAAGCTGAAAACTAATTATGTACATCAGGTAACTAATATGAACAGAACAGAACAAAAAAATTATGAATTATTATGCTAATTAGAGAATTAATATGAACAAATTTTAACCCAAAATTAATCAGGCCTGTCTATTGTCCTAGAGCATTTATGTACCAAATTTTATTCAAATGTGATGATCAGTAATTGAGATATCAGTGTTAATTAATTATGATAATTAGAAGATTAATAAGCATAAATATTTACCAAAAACTAATTGGGTTTCTGCATAGTTCTCTTTAAAAGTTTCATTAAAATCCAATTTGTGGTTCTTTATATATCAGTGGAACATTATGCAAATTAGGTAATTAATATCCAATTAAAACTAATCAGGTGTCTGCATAATCCTAGAAGATCTATGTAGCAAGTCTCATTGAAATATGATGATTACTACTTGATATATCAAAAGCTGAAAATTATTTAATTATGCAAATTAGATAATTAATATGTACTCATATTACCCTAAAAACTATCAGGTTTGTGCAGTGTCCTATGACATCTATGTACCAAGTGTCATTGAAATGTGATGATTACTACTTGAAATATCAAAAGCTGAAAAATAATTAATTATGCAAATTAGCTAATTAATATATACTGATATTAGCCTAAAACTATCAGGTCTGTGCAGTGTCCTATGATGTCTATGTACCAAATTTCATTGAAATGGGATGATTACTACTGTAAAATCTGTATTAGAAGCCGCGGCTTCTATTAAAATGGTAGAATGCAACAGAGGGGATGCGGCTTCTATTAGAGCATCTACACATATGAGAAATAATGAATTTTTTATTCTCAATTATTCAAAAAGAATAGGTGCGACTTCTATTAGGGGTGCGGCTTCTAATACAGATTTTACGGTACTTGAAATATCAGAAGCTGAAAATTAATTAATTATGCAAATTAGGTAATTAATATGTACTCGTATTACCTTAAAAACTATCAGGTCTGTACAGTGTCCTATGACATCTATGTACCAAGTGTCATTGAAATGTGATGATTACTACTTGAAATATCAAAAGCTGAAAATTAATTAATTATGCAAATTAGGTAATTAATATGTACTCATATTACCTTAAAAACTATCAGGTCTGTGCAGTGTCCTATGACATCTATGTACCAAGTTTCATTGAAATGTGATGATTACTACTTGAAATATCAAAAGCTGAAAATTAATTAATTATGCTAATTCGGTAATTAATATCTACTGATATTACCCAAAAAACTATCAGGTCTGTGCAGTGTCCTATGACATCTATGTACCAAATTTCATTGAAATGTGATGATTACTACTTGAAATATCAAAAGCTGAAATATAATTAATTATGCTAATTAGGTAATTAATATGTACTCGTATTACCCTAAAAACTATCAGGTCTGTGCAGTGTCCTATGACATCTATGTACCAAGTGTCATTGAAATGTGATGATTAGTACTTGAAATATCAAAAGCTGAAAATTAATTAATTATGCAAATTAGGTAATTAATATGTACTCATATTACCCTAAAAACTATCAGGTCTGTGCAGTGTCCTATGACATCTATGTACCAAGTTTCATTGAAATGTGACAATTACTACTTGAAATATCAAAAGCTGAAAATTAATTAATTATGCTAATTAGGTAATTAATATCTACTGATATTACCCTAAAAACTTTCAGGTTTGTGCAGTGTCCTATGACATCTATGTACCAAGTTTTATTGAAATGTGATGATTAGTACTTGAGATATCAGTGGAAAAGCCGAAAATTGATTAATCATTATGCAAATTAGGTAATTAATATTGCACAGATTTTTACCCAAAACTAATCAAATCTGCGCACTAGTTTGGAGCATCTGTGTGCCAAGTTTCATCAAAATCCAATGAGTGGTTCTTTAGATATCAGTGGAACAGTCATGAAACAGCCAAAAATCAGCTAATTATCATGCAAATTAGGTAATTAATATGCATGGATTTTTACCAAAACCTAATCAAATCTGCGCATTGGCCCAGAGCATATATGCACCAAGTTTCATCAAAAACTGATGTATGGTTCTTGAGATATCAGTGGAACAGACGGACACACATACACACACACACACATACACACATACAGACACACTAACTGCAAAGACTCCCTTTTTGTGCTTCGCACACGGGAGTCAAAAATTGATCAAAACTAAACAAAAACAGGGAGAGCTGTTAATTGTAAATAAATTAACACATTTGAGAAATACAAATCCCAATCAATTTTGGAAAATCATTAATGAATTGAAAAATTCTCATAAAAATCAATCTAATCCTATTTCTGTAGAACAGTGGGAAGAATACTATAAAATATTAAACAAAGCTGATCAGAACAACAATTTGCAAGATAATATCATTTCTGATATGTCAGAAATGGAAAACAGAAATGAATCTAATAAACTTATTAACAATAAAATAACAGAAAAAGAGATAAAAAATGCTATTAAAAAACTTAAAAATAAAAAAGCACCTGGTTATGATGGCTTCTGCTCTGAGCTTTTGAAATGCAGCTCAGATTCGTTGATAAAACCATTAAAAAACTTTTAAACCTTATTTTAGAGTCCAGAATTTATCCAAAGTCGTGGAATATTAGTATTATTTCACACATCTATAAAAAGGGTGATTCACATGACCCAGGAAACTACCGGGGAATAGCTGTATCAAGTTGTGTGGGAAAAACATTCTGTACTATAATAAATAATAGAATTACCCAATACCTTGAAACAAATAACATAATTAACAAAAATCAAGCAGGGTTCCGTAAAGGTCACGGCACAACAGACCACATTTTTGTACTGAAAACAATTGTTAAAAAATATCTCCAGCTAAATGGAAAATTATATCCATGCTTTATAGACTTCCAAAAAGCCTTCGATAGTGTCTGGCGTAATGTGTTATTTTATAAATTACTCAAAAATGAAATAAATGGCAAAATCTATAATATTATTAAAAATATGTATTGTATAATACAAAAGCATGCATTCGTTTAGAAAACACAATCACGGATATATTTGAGACAACAAAAGGTGTGAGACAAGGCTGTGTTATAAGCCCCACACTATTTAATTTATATGTTAATGATATGAGTAAATACTTGGAAGACAGATCCCTTGATCAGGTCACACTACATAACACAAACATAGTTGAACTCTGGTGACCTTGCCCTTTGTTATATAATATAATTCCCTTTATCAGTTTGTTTCAATATAAATATGCATTGTCATAATTAATTTTGAATACAAACAAGTTTTGGGGTTGAACCAACAGTGGGGAATCAGTCTACCGAATGTCCTTAAAAGATGTAAATATCTTACAAAAACATTGGTGCCTTATTTGTTTAATTATTTTAAGGAACATAATTTCCAGCTTTATTGAAAGTAATTGAGATATTTAGAATAAAAACAAAAGTCTCATTGCAAAAAAAAGTGCTGCATTTAGATGTGAATAGATTCATAAAACATGCAAGATAACAGAAAAATTTAGCTGGCTTTAGTTCAAGTATTTTGTACAGGTGTCTGTCAAAAATGAATGATTCACTGAGACAAATATGAACTGCCTCATTGTGTGACTACTGTATTATATGAAAAGTAAAAAAAACACCCTTTATGAATAGCTATCATGTTGCAAGCTCTGCTTTGTATGCAAATCAACTTAAATAGTTGGTGTCCAGTGGAGGGAGAAGTCAACAGTACTGTTGCCTCCTGAGAAACTACATCTTCAAACACTGCAGTCTCTGAAGTGCGTTTTTAAACTAGTATTATAAAAACTATCATTCTGTTCTAATAGCTGAAACATATTCCTGTGAGTTTTCATTTGTCGAATGAACTGTTTGTCAAATACAGAATACATATATTTTAGAATAATTTTCTTTTTAAAATGTGGATGAAATGTTTTGCTTTTAATGTATTTTTTATGTATTGTTTTTGATTTGATAACTTTTGACTAAACAGATTTTCTATTAGCTTCAGATCTTGATCAAAGTTTGGCACCCAGTTCATAGCAGTGCTTATATTGATTTTCTGACATCTTGTTTTCTGTAAAGATTTTATTGGTAGGTTTGCAAATGTGTATCCGACTGTGCAATCTCTCCATGAGTTGGTTTTGAAACCCAGTATGGGATTCTGAGATACATTACCAAGGATATTATTACAAGATAAATCATTTGCTTCATTGAACACATACAACATTGCATATTTCCACTGAGATCAGTGACCTTTGATGTGTATCACCAGTGATCAGTCAAGTAGAAACAGTCAAAATATTTTATCAGATTTTCTCAATTTTTGCATGATATTTTCATACAGGACATCTGTTGTTCAAACTCAGGGAAGACTTTATACTGATGAATAAGGTGACCAAGTTTGATAAAGTTTGGAATAGAATTAGTAAAGTTATTATGCACACAATAACAATTATTAACGACGACAACAACAACAACGCCGGCGACGACGACGACAACAACGCCGGACAAAATTTTTCCCTTAATATACCTTTCCCTTCCATGTTTGATGGTACGGGCAAGGTAAAAATTAACTCGCTACTTTACGCCGATGATCTGGTGCTAATTTCAATAACAGAAAAAGGCCTACAAAATGCATTAAATAAACTGCAAGATTATTGCCAAAAATGGAAAATCAAAGTAAATCTTGCGAAAACTAAAATTCTTGTATTCAGAAGGGGAACACTACAAAGAAATGAACAATTCTATTATCAAAATGAAAAACTTTGCTGTGTCAACTCATATAATTATCTTGGAATAATCTTTCAGTCAAATGGTAAATTTACAGAAGCTAGAGACAACCTAGCAGATAAAGCAATCAAAGCCATGTAAGCACTAAAGCAGTCTTTACCAAAAGAAACAGACTGTAAAACGTACATCCATCTGTTTAATATATCTATCAAACCAATTTTACTGTATGGATCTGAAATTTGGGGAATGGAAAATATGAGTAACAATAACTGGGACAAAACTAAAACAGAAAAAGTGCATCTAAAATTCATTAAACAACTACTTGGGCTTAATAAATACACAGCGAATAGTGCATGTCAGGGTGAAATTGGAGCATTTCCATTGATAACTGAAGTGAAAATCAATATGATTAAGTTCTGGTCCCGTGTCACAGACAAGTCACAAAATAATTATACAAAGATAGCGTTAAGTGATCAGACTTTGTCAAAAGCACAATGGGAAACATCAGTCAAAAATATCTTGAAAGATGTAGACCTCTCTAAAACATCACAGCTATCACATCAAAATATTAAGGAAATTAGCAGCACTATTAAACAACAATATATAACCTACTGGAGAGAGAATATGACAAATGAAAAAACAAAACTGAGAACATACATTAAATTTAAAATTAATTACAATCTGGAAAATTACATTAATGTTTTGGATAATAATCAAAGAATATCAATGGCTAGATTCAGGACAAGTAGTCACAATCTAGCCATTGAAAAAGGCAGACATACCAATCCAAAAACCCCATTAGAAAATAGAATTTGTAAACAATGCCCATTACAGGAAGTTGAAGACGAATTACACTTTCTTTTAGTTTGCCCACGATATCACACAATGATTTTATTTCCAATATTTTATTCCCCAAAGAAATCATTACCAACCTGCAAAAATTCACATATTTAATGAAAAGTAATGACAGAAATATAATAAAACTTTTAGGGGAATTTTTACATAAATCATTTATTTTAAGAAATGAGCTTTTGGATATAATACCTTGACTCTTTTTTTTCTATTTTTTACGTTATCATACTTTGATATTATTTTAATCACTTATATATTTATTGCTGTAAACCAATAGAACATTTGTAATTCTAAGGATGCAATAAAGTTATTATTATTATTATTATTATTACGTATGGACAGACGGAACTATACTATAAACAGATATGGACAAATATAAGATATCTATTTTATAAGCAGCACTGAGTGTCCTACCTGTTTTGGTGCCCCAACATTATACATGATGGCACACACCATCTCTGGCAGGGCCAATGGGATTTTTTCCAATCGCTCACTGAACACCTGTAACAAGTCAACAGCTTTTTTGTACCATTCTTCATTGTTTAGGTAGTTGGATAATCTAAATAGATTCATCACAGATATTGAATTAGGGCTGGGTTCAGCACCATCTTGATCTATTAAAAAAACAATAACAAATATTTATGAGTTTCTGTTTTCAGTAAATAGTATACACAGAATAATTGATATACACATAGTACAATATGCAAGGTCAATTAAACTAAAATATTACTATACCACCTCAGCATTGCCATATAAAAAATAAATAAAAACTGATGATACACTATTACTACATTAATGTTATGGGATCTCGTCACATTCCGAAATTTTTAATCTTTTATGTTTGGAGAGGGTTACAGCAGTTGTGTTCACGTTTTTCGGGACCTACATCAGGACTCACTCGGCTTGTGCCGAAATCACGCCCTCACTCGTTGATCTGTTAATTGACCTCTGTTAATTGAATGGTGTGGTCATTATTGCCAAAAGCACATCTACTCGTGTCTAGGTGTAATCATACCAAATATAAATAAAATCAACACAGTGGTGGTAGAGATAGCAGCAAATAACTGCATTGATCTAATTTGCATATTTTGGGAGGGTGTGGTCATTACTGTCGGAAGCACATCTACTCATTTCAAGGTGTGATCCTACCACATATGAACTAAATTGGCCCAATGGTTGCTGGTATAAGAGCAAATCAAAGAAAGCTTAGAAAGAACTCCCGTGTGCTGAGAGTATTGAAGACACGTAAATTAATTCAAAATTACTTGTACTTGAGATATTGATGGAAAAGCTGAAAACTAATTATGTAAATCAGGTAACTGATATGAACGGATTTGAGTGTAAAACTAATAAGGCCTGCGTAATGCAATATCTATGTACCAAGTTTCATTGAAATGTGATTAGAACAAAAATAACTATGAATTATTATTAGAGAATATTAATATGAACAAATTTCGACCCAAAATTAATCGGGTCTGTCTATTGTTCTAGAGCAATTATGTACCAAATTTTATTCAAATGTGATGATCAGTAATTGAGATATCAGTGTTAATTAATTATTTTAATTAGGTGATTAATAAGCATAAATATTTACCAAAAACTAATTGGGTCTCTGCATAGTCCTAGGTTCATTGAAATGTGATGATGAATACTTTGTAAAAGTTTCATTAAAATCCAATTAGTGGAACATTCATGGAAAAAAATAACTAATTATGCGAATTAGGTAATTAATATCCACAATTATTTACCCTAAAACTAATCAGGTCTCTGCATAGTCCTAGAGGATCTATGTAGCAAGTCTCATTGAAATATGATGATCAGTACTTGAGTTATCAGGCGAAAAGCTGAAAATTTACTAATTATACTAATAAGGTGATTAATATGCACAAATATTTACCCCAAAACTAATCAGGTCTGTGCAGTGTCCTATGATATCTATGTACCAAATTTCATTGAAATGTGATGATTACTACTACTAATGATAAAATTGAAAGATTTGGCAATAGTTGCTTCAAAATTACCTCATACACATGCTGAACTGGGTTTAATACAAAAAGTACATTGTACATTGTGACATTCAAATGACCAAAATTAGAAAATTAAAGATATCATTACAAAATGAACAAATCTGGGAGAGGTCCACATGTAGTACCTATATATGTAATATCAAAGCAATTGGACTTGTGGTTTTTAACAAGAAGTCGAAAATATCACTTTTTACCAAAAATGACAAAAATATTCACCAAAATTAGAGAATTAAAGATATCATCATGAAATGAACAAATCTGAGAGAGGTCTACCCAAGGTACATATACACCAAGTATCAAAGCATTCAGGCTTCTAGAAGTTGAAAATGTAAAACATTGACACGGACGACAACAGACAATCACAAGCTCCGTTCGACAAAAAATATCACTTTTACCAAAAATATTTATCAAAATAGGAGGATTAAAGATGTCGTAACAAAATTAACAAATCTGAGAGGTTCATTTGAGGTACACATATATCAAGTATCAAACTAATTGGACTTGTGCTTTCAAGAAAATGTAAAAAGTTGATACAGACATACTTTTTTTGGCAGTGTCCTTGCTGACCAGAAAAAAATAAATTAGAAAAGTCTAATGCATCATTTATCACTCAAATGCCAATTACGAATGAAACTGGTTAAAGCATGACCGAGAAGGAGCAAAAACATCTTTTTCAATATTTTTTTTAACCAAAAGTTAAATAATTGTTGTAATTCAACAGTTTTTGCTAAAAAACAAATGACTTTGAGAAGTAGGGAAATAAAGTTTTCATGCAATGTAGAACATTATAACATATTAGTATTATGTACAGATTTTGACTGAAACCTTGTCATGTCTGCACATTATAACATATTAGTATTATGTACAGATTTTGACTGAAACCTTGTCATGTCTGCACATTATAACATATTAGTATTATGTACAGATTTTGACTGAAACCTTGTCATGTCTGCACATTATAACATATTAGTATTATGTACAGATTTTGACTGAAACCTTGTCATGTCTGCACATTATAACATATTAGTATTATGTACAGATTTTGACTGAAACCTTGTCATGTCTGCACATTATAACATATTAGTATTATGTACAGATTTTGACTGAAACCTTGTCATGTCTGCACATTATAACATATTAGTATTATGTACAGATTTTGACTGAAACCTTGTCATGTCTGCACATTATAACATATTAGTATTATGTACAGATTTTGACTGAAACCTTGTCATGTCTGCACATTATAACATATTAGTATTATGTACAGATTTTGACTGAAACCTTGTCATGTCTGCACATTATAACATATTAGTATTATGTACAGATTTTGACTGAAACCTTGTCATGTCTGCACATTATAACATATTAGTATTATGTACAGATTTTGACTGAAACCTTGTCATGTCTGCACATTATCACAAAGCATCAGTGAAATCTAATGATTGGTTATTGAGATAGAACAGACGCACATATACAGAAATCCATAAATGATCTAAACTGCAATGACTTGCATACAGCAACCAAATACAAATCTTGTCATATGCAAATTACTACACAGTCTGTGTACTTTTCTGACACATAATTAAAAAATAAAGTTACTGAAATGTTTTGTTGGTCAATTGAGGGCGCTATCACTAGCTGACTGCCAATGCACAAAGTTTAAAAGCGATGAACTCCACCTGGATCTACATATTACATGTGATAACAATTTGGATATTCAAGCCACAAGAGATTTCTTGCTTTCTTATGCTTCCCATAAATGTCACTTTATGTTTATTTTGTATCAGTTTATCTTGTCATGTCTAAAATTTTCATTATGAAACCAATACTGGGATGTAAATCAGCTTTCAAAATACCAGAGAGAGTGATTGGCAATTCAACATTGCAAATCATCAAAATTGTCATCGAAAGGCAAGTTGACAGGCATGGATACTTTTCCGGATAACAGCACATACACTGTCATATCATACAAATTCAAAACAAACAGACAGACTTGTAAGCTTTAGATTAGAAATAGTTTTATTTAACTTCTCTGCTAAAAACAGTACTGTAGAAATCGAGAACAGTAACTAAAATCTTGGTATGGCTGACTTATATTAATTGTTTAAAGCGTTATATTGATGACACAATGTTTCACCCATGAAAACTGTTCCTTCTGAAAAAGTTTAAATCATTGGGTTGGTATTTGTTTTAATATTCCTTTTTATTGTGGTGTATTTTAGGCATGGTATGACTGTGGGTTTCAATATATTAACAATAAACCTGCATATACATTATTTTATTTAGAATAACCTTTTGATTTTAATTAATGGAAAAAGCTTTTTCAAAAAAATTGGACACTTGTTCCATCAACAGGTAGATATTTTAAAGTGGGATGACATGCTTTAAGAATGTTGCCAAACTGTGCTTTTATAAAGCGGTGTGTCATTATTAATTCACAACCCAGTGAACGGTATTGATGTATTAATCTGTCAGTGTTCCCAGCTAAAATAATGAATGATGCAATCTACTTGACTCAGAGCACACCTTGAATCTAGTCCAGTGTTCAACTAAACAAATCCCGTCAGTAATTGTGAGTGGCAAATATATTCCTCCATGCTCTGAATTATATTTTCATAACTAACTAAAGACTACTGCAAACTGGGAAATGACATATCGTGTGCCTTTTAATCTGACACTGGATAGTAAATTAAGAAACTTCCAATGGATGCTAATGCAAAACATTTTGATGACAAAAACTAAATTATGTGTCAGGTACTTTCTGGAGGTATGTATATACCAAGATGCAAGTAGCAAGTAGTAAAATGTGCCGTATGCAAATATTAAAAATGGCCCATGCAAAGGGTAAAATGTATCATTTGTGAGCGACAAAAAAGATCTATTCAAGGGGTCAAACATTCCCTTGGCGAGTGGCAATAACAGCCAGGGAATATGGGTGTATGTGAGGGTGAAATGAGACAATATCATTTGCTTAGGTGTATAAATGTTGAAATGAACACAGAATGAATAGTCAGTACAAGTATCACTTGCGGGAAATGGTATTTGATCTAATAGTGAAATGGTGAAGTGGTGAAAGTGCACTCATTTTAGTGAGAAAATTTACACAATGTGAGGGGCATTGTTGCCTGATAATTGTTGCATTTCAATAAATATTTGCGTACAATTGTTTATTATACTGTACAATAGTTTTTTACCTCCATGTTACTCGTCGTCGTTAAATAGTTGCCACTAATGGTATTGCTCAATGACAAACATGAAAAGTAGTTGCAAGTGTTGGAATCAATCCTTTTTGAGGCGTGAATATATTAGCTGAGAATGTTGTCATCTGGTCATCAAGTGTTACTACCTTATACTAAAATATGTTTGGATATTTAGAGTAGTGATAAATTCACACTTCCAGTATAGTTAGACTTAAAATACACCATGAATATTCATTTTCATATATAAATCTTGGTATGTGTTGGTTCTTGGATATTTTAGCTTCGTCTATCTGTACTTTGTTCAGTAATTCGGACTTCCCAGATTGCATCAAAACTGATAGTTTCGCGATTTTGACACAGAAAATGCCTAGGCTAAATTATTTGCTGAGGAACGGCCACTTAGGTATGTGCACTTTATTTTGTAGCACATGAACCTAAAAGCGTTAGCTAATCGAACAAAAAATGAAGTTGTACTATTCCTGACTGAAACGTCTCCTGTACTCTCTAAAATTTGACAATGACACTAGCCCAAGATGGACTTTCTGTTCAATGCGTTGTTGATTGTTCACGTCACTGTAGGTACAAACACACTCTCAAACTTGACAACATTCACTTACAGACCACTAAAAGCGATGGAAATACCAGTTGCATAAATCATGAAGATTGATGATTCGATTGCTGGCCGGGATAGCTGCATTTAGTGCTCATTTCTATGCAATGTAAAATACTATCGCTGCTGTGGACGGTGACAACTGACACATTGTTTTGGTTCCGCAGTCAGACACTGACAAGTATAGTAAATACTAGTACTAGGACCTGAAGATAGTGTCATCACACAGTATTCCATTAAGGTGAAAGCCTACTCATGAATTCAAAAACTCAGAATTTATTTATTTTCCAATAAATTGTACGTATGGGAATTATAAGGATATTTATTGACTTAAAAAAAAAGTATCAACAAGCAGCCTGTCGGCTGAGATAGCTCCGCTGTTAGCAATGCACATTTCAATTAAAAAACAGAAGATATCATTAGATCAAAGAAAGCTTAGAAAGAACTCCCGTGTGCTGAGAGTATTGGAGACACATTGATCAGGTAACTAATATGAACAGAACAGAACAAAAAAATTATGAATTATTATGCTAATATTAATCAAAATTAATCAGGCCTGTCTATTGTCCTAGAGCATTTATGTACCAAATTTTATTCAAATGTGATGATCAGTAATTGAGATATCAGTGTTAATTAATTATGTTAATTAGGTGATTAATAAGCATAAATATTTACCAAAAACTAATTGGGTTTCTGCATAGTTCTCTTTAAAAGTTTCATTAAAATCCAATTTGTGGTTCTTTATATATCAGTGGAACATTATGCAAATTAGGTAATTAATATCCAATTAAAACTAATCAGGTGTCTGCATAATCCTAGAAGATCTATGTAGCAAGTCTCATTGAAATGTGATGATTACTACTTGAAATATCAAAAGCTGAAAATTAATTAATTATGCTAATTCGGTAATTAATATCTACTGATATTACCCAAAAAACTATCAGGTCTGTGCAGTGTCCTATGACATCTATGTACCAAATTTCATTGAAATGTGATGATTACTACTTGAAATATCAAAAGCTGAAAATTAATTAATTATGCAAATTAGCTAATTAATATATACTGATATTACCCTAACAACTATCAGCTCTGTGCAGTGTCCTATGATATCTATGTACCAAGTGTCATTGAAATGTGATGATTACTACTTGAATTATCAAAAGCTGAAAATTGATTAATTATGCAAATTAGATAATTAATATGTACTCATATTACCCTAAAAACTATCAGGTCTGTGCAGTGTCCTATGACATCTATGTACCAAGTGTCATTGAAATGTGATGATTACTTCTTGAAATATCAAAAGCTGAAAATTAATTAATTATGCAAATTAGCAAATTAATATATACTGATATTACCCTAAAAACTATCAGGTTTGTGCAGTGTCCTATGACATCTATATACCAAGTTTTATTGAAAATGTGATGATTAGTACTTGAGATATCAGTGGAAAAGCCGAAAATTAATTAATCGTTATGCAAATTAGGTAATTAATATTGCACAGATAATTACCCAAAACTGTGTGCATCTGTGTGCCAAGTTTCATCAAAATCCAATGAGTAGTTCTTTAGATATCAGTGGAACAGTCATGAAACAGCTAAAAATCAGCTAATTATCATGCAAATTAGGTAATTAATATGCATGGATTTTTACCAAAACCTAATCAAATCTGATGTATAGTTCTTGAGATATCAAGATATCAGTGGAGCAGACGGACACACACACACACACACACACACACACACACACACAGGCACACAGGCACACACACACATACAGACACACTAACTGCAAAGACTCCCTTTTTGTGCTTCGCACACGGGAGTCAAAAATGAACAATATGTATAGTAATAAAGCAATCAGACTTGTGATTTTTAAAAAGAAGTCAAAAATATCACTTTTTACCAAAAATTACAAAAATATTCACAAAAATTAGAGAATTAAAGATATCATCACAAAATGAACAATCTGAGAGAGGACCACATGTAGTACCTATATATGTAATGTCAAAGCAATTGGACTTGCGGTTTTTAACAAGAAGTCGAAAATATCACTTTTTACTCAAAATGACAAAAATATTCACCAAAATTAGAGAATTGAAGATATCATCATGAAATGAACAAATCTGAGAGAGGTCTACCCAACTACATATACACCAAGTATCAAAGCATTCAGGCTTGTAGTTTTCAAGAAGAAGTCGAAAAAGTAAAACATTGACACGGACGACGGACGACGGACGACGACGACGGACAATCACTCATATGATGAGCTCCGCTTGACAAAGTCGACAGCGGAGCTAAAAAACTCAATTTGTATTTAACATTGTGCTCTATGGTATTGTTCTAAAAATAGCCTTTTTTGAAAAAATATTAGGTCAAGTTTCACAAAATACATCACTGGAATACACAAACGAATGCTATTTCACAGTGCCATGGGACAGTAACCTCATGATTTTACATAATAGACCAATGAACATTGTCATGCGATTTATGACCAACTTTCTCAAAAATTATGAGTACTCTTCTACGAAATTCACATTACAATTTTATGCTTACAAATAATCTGATAATTATGCTAGAGAATACAGTACTAGAAAAGGGTCAAGTACACAGTGTAGTCAAATCAGTAAGGAAAGATACTATGAAGCCTATGGTATATATAAAGTGTAAATACAAAATGTATTCTCAGAATAGCCCCAGTTGTTAAAGAAACATAAAACTTTAAATCTCAACAACGATGAAAGGACCAGTTACAAAGACAAAGCCCTACTCCCTGCGAAAGCCAGCCGATACGAAACCCACTCACACTGGTAGATAATATATTGTAAAAGTTGTGAGATGTATGTATATAATTTTTAAAGAGCAATGGTATTTGTCAAATTTGTTACAATAAATTACCTGAATGTGGGTTTATTGGCAATAAGTCTGTTGTCATTCATAATGATCATTTTTCTTGCAATTGGTATTTGTCAACGTTCGGACGGGGTGAGTAGAAATATGTCACAGTTTAGAGCAAAGTTTTTGTCTGCTGAGATTTAGTAAAAAGTAACAACAGAGGTGGCGGTGCCCTCAAAAGACAACATCCTGGTAACCAGCTAGATGGCTGTTCATTTTCTTCTTGGCACCACTGAGCAACCAACAAGATTACTTTGAAGCCAGCCATTGTTTTTGTGTGTTTTTTGTTGGTTCGCACTTACATGAGTTCCTGTTATACAATTTAAAATGATTAGTGCTCAGGGTAGTGAGGCCAGGGAGCTGTTGTTTACCTGTAAACACAGTCCCTCTATCCTAGTCAACGGCAGATGTTTCTTTGTTTCAATTCGAGTTATCCACGACAGGGATAGAGGGACTCCTCATTGTACACCAGATTTTTCGCCCCTCTTATTGGACGAACGTTCTTGAATATAAAAAATAAAAAATCGATATTCAAGTGTGCTGTGACACGGTTAAAACACAGGTATTTACAATGTACTTGGTAATTTACACTTGCAACACAAAGAAAAACAGACTTCATCCGTAGGGTGAATCTAGTCTAAAATCCAGCCTTTGAACACAGGGCAGTCCTGTACCCTGTACGTAATCTTCAACTCAAATGTAACAAATAATTTTTACATCTCCCAAAAGATAACCCTAGCATATGCTATTTTTCTTGCATATAGCATACTTGCTATATGTTTTGCCACTCACAAATGACTCATTGTACTCCTCACATACAGCTGTTTCCCACTTGCAAAGACTGTTTTTGCCACTTGCAAAGAATACATTTGACCCCTTGCATAGGCCATTTTTACCACTCGCATACAGCACATTTTGCTATTTGCTACTCGCATATGGTACTTTTTTTAGGTGATACATACCTGCTTTCTGCGCTGATAAGAATCAGACTTTTCATAGGTTCAGGACAACACATGGATTAGTTTTTGTGATCTTAATTTTACAGACCTATCATCATAGCAAATTCTGCTGGGGGATTCTCCAGGTCAATTTATTTGAATTAAGAGGGAAGAGTTTTCTATACTCTTCTAGATGTAATGTTATATTACCTCCTCTGTACAACAAACCCAGGAAGTGGAATATTATAAAACTACAAAACTACTAATAAACTTTACAATTTAACATTCAAGGAAATATGGTAGCCTTTTGCATAGTATTTCTAACTGAGTTATATTACAAAATGATACAATTTTTACTTTAAGGTAGCCTTCTGACAATTTTTACTCACCCTCTTTTATTCGCAGTAAAATGGATGGATCATTGTCTGCCACGGTGAAGTATCCAGCATTTTCTGAATCCCAGAACAGGTCATCCTGTTTTTGCTGTAGTTGTTCTGCCCATTCCAACCATGTATCATCATAGCAAGCCTCATATAAATCTAGTAAACCACGGATCAAAGCAGCATAATCATCCAGAAAACCATTTATGGGAGGACAGCTGAAAAAAAAAGTGTCAGCTTTTTCTCTTGCAAAAGAAATTATTTGAAATGTGCTATGGTTATCAATGAGCCAGTGTTTGATTTGCAAGACATAACTTGCTACAATCTCTTATTGTATATCTGATCAGTGGCCAGTGTAGGAGCATACATTTATCACAAGCACACAATTTAGTAGGATATTAAACTTACATTTGAGAAACATCGCCTCCTTCATCAACATAACTACTTCTTAATAAACATCCTGTGTCAACATTATACATGTATGTCCTGATAAAGTTTGCTGCTTTGAGAGCACTTTCTGTGTATTCAGCATTATGTAACACTTGTCCAGCTCTAGCAAATCCAGATATCATCAGACCTGATTAGATAGACAGTACACATTTTAAAGCATATAAGCCACAAATGGTGCTAACATGTGTTAAGTAACTAAAAAAAGATGTAAATTAATTGGACTAATTCCAAATTAATATGAGGTTATTACGAAGATACCTCGAAGTATGCACAAAGACAGTACAGTGGGAGTATCGACCGACGCGCAGCAGAGGTCGATTCGACGGTGTACTGTTTGAGTGCATATTTTGAGGTATCTTCGTAATAACCTTATTATTATACATCTTTTCCTTTCAATGGTACATCATGGGAATGCCAAAATCCAAAAAGTTTAGAACAGAATCAGCGAACTTCTTTGTGTGAAGTCCGGTCAAACCCTGGTGACAGCCATGTTTGTTTTTATTATTAGAAGACACTTACGCGCGTAATCACTCCATGTTTGGAATTTGCATTTCCTTATATGGCACGCTGTAACTTATTGCTTTACGGTGACAGATGTATAATAATATATTTTATTTTTAATCTTAGTGTGCATGATTGACCAGAAACAAATCTATTTTTATTTGGCCAAATACAATGAATGCACAAACAGCATGTTTTAATCATTCAATAATGCACTACTTTTACTAGGCTAAGATAACAAAAATCACACAGACAGTGTTGCATGTAAAAGCTGGCCACCATATGGGGTAGAAAACACCTCTTCGGGCATTGTGTATTGTGTATGGTGGATGTAGAAATAACACAGCTGCTTATAAATGTGAAAAAGAATATGATAACCTGTGCATGGCACAAAGTGATGTCATGCATACAAATATCTCATTATAATAATATAACTCATCACAGACTCCATAGATGGTGAACAGATTGCTTCCCTCATGGAATTATTCTTTATCTTATTTCCTTTTAATTTGTTATATTTAATGAGAATATCATGTGTATTAAATTTTCATCTTTTTTTCATCTACCATTTATTGAACACCATTGACTTCTGAAACTTCTCAAGCACATTGAGGACTATGAGAACTGGTGTACATATCGTATGTACTTTCAAATTTTGATTGGTCAACCGTTTCGGAAGCCATCTTGATTTAAACTAAACCAGAAGTGTTCATGTTGAACCCTTACTGATTTTTATGCAGCAGCATTACATGCATTCATATATGGGTTACCGGTACCTATTTTACGAATTAAATGTTAGCAGTCATGTGACTTTTTTACCATGTTTTTTATCAGCAGCACTGAACAAATTTATCTGAATTTTGTTTTTTTGCATTGATTGCTTCAAAACCGAAAGTGGCTGAAATTTGCCATGTTGCATTTTTAAACAGTAATCCTTCAGACAAAAAACAGATATTTTTGATCATGCAGTCACATTTTGCCACCATCTTAGATTTTCTCAGGAGTGTTTTTACCAATAAACTTGAAATTTGGCATGCAGCAAATATGGCCATTGTTCCTTACAAGAAAAATAAAATAATTTTTCCAGTCAGAGTTTCTCATGAGTCACAATCAGTTACAATCTTTGGCTGCCATCTTGGATTTAGGGCAATGAATCTCATGAATGCTTTAACTATTAAATCAACTTGCTATTTTGCATGAGGCATTTATACCAAAATATTTTCTTGAAAAAATATCAGTGAGTACACATTAAAGCACATTCAGCCTTCAAACTTGGACCTCACAAAACTGTTCTGTACTTTCAACAAGATTTTGAACTTTTAGCCAAAGAACTATATTTAGATAATTAAATTCAAATTCAAAAAACTATGTACCGAAGAAGCAATGTGGTAGTGATGAGAAAAAAGATACGAGGAAGGTGATGATGAAATGTAAACATGACTACAATATGGTTAGTCCTACAGTAGAGCAATGATAACACAACAACAACTAAATTGGTCTAAATACACCCGATTGTGTTTTGAGGATTGACAAAACTTCCAAGTTCATGAGGAAGACATTTTTTTTTATGCATTTCTTTGAACCAAAAATACAATTATATATGTTCTTTGTCACACTATGTCCGTAAGGCAAAACAATATTTTTGCTGATTTCACTTGAAAGCAAATGTGTGTTCTTCAAGTTTGGGACCTACTCATAAACATAGAAAATCATGGTACATCATCTATTTAATCACGGCTTGCATAATCAAAAACATGCTCTTGACCAATCAGTAATCGGCCATAGGACCAACAGGCCTGGGACGATAAACGACATGGCACTGTCACCAGGAAAGCTTTGAAATATATACTTATCAGTTTCTTTATCATTCCACAAGTCATTGTTTTTAATAATCAATCAGACCATGATCAACACTGGCATGGAAACTCAAGATAACATCACGTTATTATCTTTTCCAAGTATTTTTATTAGAATAAAGTTCTGTAAATCCAATGCTGTGTATTAGTTGTTGTTGCCTGAAAAAATAGTATATGCTTGTATTTTATGCATGTATTTATCAGTAATTCTGGGATTGAGAGTCAAACTCACCATGGTGTGAGTATTATAATGATTTGACAATGGTAGGTATTACTAAATGTTCATTCATGCTGGGTGGTCTAAATTGAAATGTTCACAGTGCTTGAATCACATTTAATTCAAATAAAATAAATCACTGGAACATCGATGAATCACAAGAATTTAATTAAAATATCTTTCTCACCATTGAAATGATGACTTTCAATAGACACTTGATTACTATTTTTTTATTTTGGTTTAAAATGAACCTATGTTAAAGTTTGCATAATTATTATGAAAGCAGCGCATTATCAAGTTGGCAATGTTGAAATATTCACAACCTTACTACCCTAACAACAATAAATTAGTTTGTACAATTATTACCAAAGCAACACATTATCAGTCCAGTAATGTTGAAATAGTCAGTACAATTTTGTTTACAAGCTTTCATAATTCATTAGTAAAGCAATGCATTAAGTCAACGATGTTGAAATATTCAAGACAGTATGATATTGTATACAAGTTTTTTCAATTAAAGTACCATCAGATATAATAAAGGAAAATGGTTGCTGTGGTAATGCGCATGTCCAGTACAAACTTTGGTTAATATACACTAGCTAACTCGGCTCATGTGCATGCAAAAACATTTAGCTAGTTGTCAAGTAGTGTAAGCCATACCAAGTCTATCACACCTTTTTTTTTTTTTACTTTGGAGCTTTTCGTATTTATAGAGTTCTCATTCAATTATATTTGAGGTCACGTAAAATGTGGCCAATGTCAACACTTCAAATTAATACTTTGTGTGATCATATTTTCTTTTCTTGATTCTACATGAGTGTCCATCTGGATCACCACAAATTAGATTTTGCGTACTCTCCCCTAAATTGTAAATAACACTGAATGAAAATACTATGTCAAATCCAAGTAGCAAGTAAGTGTGTGTGATTGACTTTCATTTATGACACTAAATCACCTTGATACAAGTCATGCATTATCTTCCCCTTGTGTACTGGGCATTGCAAGTGTTTGATTTATTTGCATTACTTCAGCTACTATAAGTTCAGTATACACTGATTTTTTTTATTCTCACACTAGTAGCTTCGCGGTGAGTGGGTTTCGTATCTGGTGGGTTTCGTGGGGAGAAGGGCTTTATCTCAGTAACTGGTCCTTTCATCCTTGTTGAGTTTTATGTTTTTTTAACAACTGGCGCTATTCTGGGAATACCATCCTGGCAGGAGTTCCAAAATAAGACCCATGCTCTGAAAATGCCTCTACTTTCAAAGAGCAATAAACATTACCATTATGATCTTATTGGTGTCGCAAAGGATAGTTGATTACTGTTTATTGAAATTAATAATCAGTGCAGTCAGTGTTATTTATGAAATATTTATTTATAATTTTATAAACTTACTTGGCAATACCCACCCCAATTAGATATAATGTGTACATATTTTAATAAATAAAGATATAGTAACAAAAATGAAATATAAATTATATCATATTTTATTATATAACCTGCACAACAGTAATCGATATTTTTCCTTGCTAGAATGATGTGTGTGGCTTGACGACTGAGTTGTATTTTATCAGGCGTCGCCGAGCAGGTTCAATTTGTAGACTTATGGATAACGCAACGTCTTGTAGTATGTAACTCGTCTAACACCATTTATTGTCAACTGAATAAACTTTAGAATAATACAAAAAACTACACTCTTGAGCTCATGAGCTTGTGAAAACTCAAAAAGAAGAACAGTAATAAAGTTGACGCACTGAAACTGACGCCTCTTTCTGGTACCAGCCTCTGATTGGTCATATTTATCAGTAATATTTAGTGTTCTTGCTGCATCCAGCGACAATGTGCAACTTAATACGGGAATGCAGATAAAGTTCACAAGTGGCGATTTAGCAATATTAGGGATTATCAACTTCTTGTGAATTTGATTACCTAACGTTTTTAGGTTCATGTGCTGCCTGTTGCAGAGCACGCGTCGAAGTGGCCATCCCCCAGCAAATAATTAAGCCAAGGCGGTTTCAATATAAAAATCGAGAAACTCTCCGATTTTACACAATCTGGGAAGTTCGAATTACTAAATGAAGTACAGGACGACGAAGCTGAAATATCCAAAAAAATCTCAAAAGTGAATATTCGTGGTGTATTTTAATACTAATCGGACCAGAAGTGGAAATTTGTTAGTACTCTAAATAACATATTGGTGATCCGCATCGCTAGGATTACCCTTAAAATCACTTTTGTGTGCGTGTCTGTGTTTCTGATTTCCACAGTTTTCACGTATTAATTCTTCTGTGATTTTTTTGGCTTGGCCGATTTCGCTCAAACGTAGCAGGTATGTCACACCTTCACCCTAGTTATTAAGAAAAATCTGAAAAATTTTTTTGGCCCACCATTGGGCAACAGCCAAAAAACTGATTTTTTAATAGCTTCGCGCCAAATGTATTTCCCCCTACAAATTTAGAATATTAAAACACCTCAGACATAGCTCATTCTACTCAGCTTGAGTGTGGGCACAAAGTTACTATTTGAATTTTTGATATATTTTTTCATTACAGAGAAATTTGACCCCAAACAAATTCTGGCCCACCGTTTCCATGGCAACAACCAAAAAAACTGAATACCTTTTGAATTGCTTTGCGCCAATTGCGTCTCACCCTACATTACTTCGATTAAAAAGCACGGGCATAGATCATTCTACTTAGTTTGAGTGTGGGCATAAATTTACTTTTTTTTTTATGTCTATATTTTTATTAGCTTTTGTTCATACTTGACAGGCAGGTCGTACCGTCACTTATTGGAATACTTTCGCCCCAAATTTATTACCTCTTACCAGTCTTGTAATAGCAGTGTTTAAATGATCATGTTTTTTCTTTTGGCTGTGCTTCACATCGGTAAGAGATCATCGGCGCCGACAATGTTACACTGTATCAACGTAATCCCAATGCAACTTTGAACTTTGAATAAACTGTAAATTCTGCCTGCAATCTAAAAAATACTATAGCAAAATAGTGGGAAATAATAAAAATTAACAGCAGAATACGTCCTAGTAATGAAATAATGTGACTTCTTAAAACTGAGCGTTTTTTTGCGTACTTAGTATACGGTGCCCGATTTTAGTTATAAACCGACATTAGCTTCACGTCCATGCCGAAAACATGTTGCTTGTTTAGTATAATAATAAAAAAAAGTCAGCAAATGTCAGTTGCCCGTGCCATGAAAGCCGGCTACAGAACCAAAACAATCAGCCTTCGCCGTCCACAGCATCGATATGATTTTACATTGCATAGAAATGCAGCTATCCCGGTCAGCAATTGAATCATCAATCTTCATGAGTGATGTAACTGGTATTTCCACCTATTTGCTTAGTGGTCCGTAAGTGAATGTTGTCAAGTTAGAGAGTGTGTTTTAACGTACAGCGACGTGAACATTATTGCTACAATTTTAGGCTTGAACATGTTCTATATTCACCCAAAACAACAACGAACTTGAAACAAAAGTAACCATCCGATCTAAACGACCTGCGTCTATGAAAACCGAGTCTTATCTACCATGATTGTTTGCCTATCATCAATTCAACCAAGCTGTTAGATAGGTTGTTTATTAGAGTACATAACTGTGATGTTGATCGTGATATATAAAATGCAAGAGGTGAAAGTGAAATAGATGATACGAACATGTCAAGGTAAATGTCTAAAGCGAAATATAGTTCATGTAAATAAATGTAACGAGATAATAATGAGCGAGTACAAAGTTGGATGGTCGAAGGTAGCACCACGGCATAACGCAAGTACTTGGATGTGGCAGACGAGATGCCGGTGTGAGTCACGTGAGGTTGAGAATCCACAGGTAGTAGGAGGCGCCTAAGATTAATGTCCACAGAGGATTTGAGGCACGGCTTGTAGCGTTGACGAAGGTGTGTCGATATACACTTGGTATGCGTCGCTTCGCAATCTTCCTAGAGTCTTGATTAACCAATCTGGCACGTTCGCTTCTGCTGCAGTTGTCGCTGCCCCTCGTCTGAAGCTGTGGGTTGTGTACAGACGTGGATTTTGGATCCCAGCTCTAGTCAACAGGTCACGCAAGTGGGTAGTTAGGCTTTGACGTGTAAGCCAACTCCCTGAGTGGAACTGGAAGGCAAGCGTTTGGGGTGATGGGGCACAGATGCTGCGATACTTGGTGTTCGCACGAACGGCACAGACTGAGGTGAATGTAGGCACGATTTTGATGATGCAGCTATGACGAAATGGATCTATTTTGGAGGCACGTAACTGGAGGTGTAGCTCGATTGCACATGTTATGTCTTCGATCAGTGGACTGAAGCTCGATTGCACATGTTATGTTTTCGATCAGTAGACTGAAGCGTCGTTGCCCAGCATTAACACAGACTATGCTGACGCATAATCATACTATAAATGTAAAGTTACACCAAAAATATTGCATAGTGACACCATTTGTATGATTCCCAGTGAACAAATATTAGTGCTGTAATTCATGCTGGTGGGGGAATAGGTGACAAAGGTCAAAACATTTTTAAACATGAATTTAACGACAAACGTTTTTGAAAGAATCAATGTTCTGGATATCTCTCGTGCGACTGCAGTTTTTGGAACAAACTTGAGGGACTCTAAAATGCAATTTATGGTACGCAACTTAAAAACGCAATTTAATGCACGTGAATTTCCCAACAAAGGTTCAAATGCTCTCGTTGTCTGTGGTGTGGCACTGGTGTGGAAAGCTGTTGAATGAAATGGCGACAACCTTCAAACACATTGTTATGCAAATTTGATTTCCGGCATGTTGAGGTATGTAAATGTACGGTAAAACAGCCATTGTGAGTGTTGCTGCGAGTTCGCAATGGCGAAAAAACAGGTGATTGCGAGTTCGCAATGACAACAAAACTGACGATTGAGAGTTCGCAATGCCACAAAAACAGTCAACTGAGAGTTCACAGTAACACATAAATCGCGAACTCGCGGCAACGCTCGCAATGGCTGTTTTACCGTACATTTACATACCTCACATGTTAGTTGACAAAGAAATGAAAGATTTCTTGAATTTTCTTGGCGATAGCTACGTGAATTTGAACCAAAATGTCATGGGCAAGACAGCCACTGAAACGTAATTGAAGGCAAATGAACATGTCAAGCAAAAAAGATGTTTTTCAGTTGTGGCGTAAAATGGAGGCATATACCACTTTGACTCTTGAGGAGAATAGAAATCAGTTGATTTGAGGGTGACACAATAAGCTAGGAAACAAATCGTTTTTATACTACGAAAAAATGAAGACTTTGAACAAAGTTTTTGGACTTTAGTACAAGGTCATTTTTGTTTGATTACTTAACGTTTTTAGGTTCATGTACAGTAAGTTACAGAGCACATACCTAAGCGGCCGTCCCTCAGCAAATAATGAAGCAAAGGAATTTTTGATGTCGAAATCTCTTCCTTTTTACACAAACTGGGAAGTTTGAATTACTAAAGGAAGTACAGGACGACGAAGCTTATATCCAAGAACCAACACATAGCAAACTTATATCTCAAAAGTGAATATTCGTAGTGTATTTTAAGTCTAACCAGACCGGAAGTGGAAATTTGTTAGTACTCTAAATATCCAAACATATTTTAGTATAAGGTAGTAACTACGCTATAGACTTAATTAACATGGCATTAATATGAGAGCGATATTAACGTTTTCTCTTATGGATCTTATGTATAGTGACACAAACATACCATTCCATGCTGTTATCATTTTGTTGTCCAAGTGAGGTCTTGGTCGTTTCTGTCTTTCCACAAATAATATTTCTCTGCACTTTTTTAGAGCATCTTGGGTAGTTTTCATGTTTAATTTGTATTTTTTTGCAGTGTCTTCAATGGTACCCCTAACCATAAGAACATTCTGATCTTTCAGTTCACCATGTGGATCCTTCAATAAAAGATGAATAATAAAATGTAAAAACTTTTGACATGAGCCTCAGCAGCATTCTTCACCACATGTTGAGAAATGCATTACCACGTATATAGTATAGTGTCTTGCAGAATGCTAGAATAGAATAGAATAGAATAGAATAGAATAGAATAGAATAGAATAGAATAGAATAGAATAGAATAGAATAGAATAGAATAGAATAGAATGATTTATTACATCCTTAATGAAATTTAACATTTCAGTTTTGTTAATTAAAGCTTTATAAAATAAACTACAATTAAACTACACATACAATACAATAATGATTTCAAATAAACAACAGCTAAATCACACTGAAAATATAGAACAACAATACATTAATTGATTTTCACCTTTTCTTTTCTTATTTTGTATGTAATTTAACAACAGTACAATGTATTTCACTATTTAACACAGGTTGACTAAACTATTGAGGTACTTAGTAGAACAAATAATGTTCATTCATGTGCCAATATTTCTGATATTCATGAATGTGGTATTAAACCATTGAATTGTTATTGATAATATTGTGATAGTAATTACCGGTACATTATACCGTAAAATCTGTATTAGAAGCCGCATCCCTCATAGAAGTCATATCCATTCTTTTTAAACAATTGAGAACCAAAAATTCATTGTTTCTCATATGTGTAGATGCTCTAATAGAAGCCACATCACCTCTGTTGTACTGTACCATTTTAATAGAAGCCGTGGCTTCTAATACAGATTTTACAGTACTGTCCCATTCATTCGTCCATGCTGTGTAAAGTATGAACATGGTCAGCTATAGTATGTCTGAAATACTGATGGAGAGAGAGAGAGAGAGGGATAGACACACAGAGAGAACAGAGTGGCTTGTTATATCGTGTAATGGCTTATTAAAATGTTTGAAATATTGAATTATTGATGGCATCATCAGGAAATTTTGAAAAAGACTATCCGAAAGCACTCTTTGCGCTTAACAAAGCACTATTATTTAACACATATATCAACATCTTTATCAAGGTATTTAATACCAATATCAAACCAATATTGTTATATGGTGCAGAAATCTTGGGTTCAGAGATCATTGATTTCACTAAATGAGATAGAGGTGCTATTGAAAAAATACATCTTAAATACTGTAAAAGAATCTTGGACTGAACAAATATGCTAACAATGCCGCTTGTAGAAGTGAGGCTGGTAGTTTTCCATTACTGACTGAAATACATACTTCTATGTTTAAATATTGGTTAAGACTACGGGAACTTCAAGAAGACAATATAACAAAATGGGCATAGAATGAACAAAACAATCAACAGAATAGTAATATTTGAATGCACACAATAAAAGGCATGTTGACAGAAATTAATCAGAACTCACTGTATGATACAGAGGAAACAATCTTAGACTCAAAATCCAAAAATTTGATTAACAAAGTGAAATGTCAAATGAAACAAAAATACACTGATCATTGGCGATCAAACATAAGGAAAGATGATAGCAAATTACGTACATACTCAAAATTTAAGAAAGATATTTGTTATGAACAATATTTATCAAATGTTGTGAATATTAAACAAAGAATCATTCTAACAAAATTTAGGATAAGCAATCATGACCTTGGTATAGAAACAGGCAGATACACATGCCCCAAAACAACATTACAAGATAGAATTTGTCTACATTGTGATTTGCATAATGTAAAAGATGAAGAACATTTACTAAAATAGTTTGTCCAAAATACATGACATTACGGTTCTCACATATAATATTCCCAAAAGAAATCGAAACTAATAATGAAAAATTTCAATTTATAGTGACAATAACAGACAAAACCCCAATTAAGCATGTTGCCCAATATATCTTCACGGCTTTCCAACAATGCACAAAAAACATGTGATTTGAACTTATTATATTTTATTCACTTTTTAAAATTCTTACTAACTTGTTATATTTTATTTTTCTGTATTGATTAATATTGCTATTGCTATATACTGAAAGAAATGTATATTTCTAAAGATGCAATAAACAATTATTATTATTATAATTTTTAATAGTTGCATCTCAATATTGGCCAGTGTCCAATTGTTACTAAGCTACATGTAGTGGTATGGTTTGAGATATATACCCAGTACTTACATGTTCAAAACCAACATTCCCCCCAGAGCTAACACCATAGTGTTGACAGAACACATCCGAAAGTTTAATACTTTCACTTCCTTCAATGTACTCAGAAAGGGCTTTTTCAACCTCACTGCAAGTCCACACACAAAAGGCACCTTCCTTTTTCTGCTCTGAGCACTCATGAGGAAAGGAGTCAGCATCTTCAGCACTATAGAAACCACCACTCTGAAAAGAAACAACATTTAATGCCATAGACACAGAGGGACAGAAAACTGTCTGCAAAAATCAAGGGAAATGCAAAATGTATGATCAAGACAGAGTGACTTACAGTGACTTTAAGTTAGTAATACTAACTCACTGAGTGACTAACAGTGACTTTAATACTCACTCACTCACTCACTGAGTGACTAACAGTGACTTACTAACTCACTCACTGAATGACTTACAGTGACTTACTAACTCACTCACTGAATGACTTACAGTGACTTACTAACTCACTCACTGAGTGACTAACAATGACTAACTAACTCACTCACTGAGTGACTAACAGTGACTTTAAGTTAGTAATACTAACTCACTGAGTGACTAACAGTGACTTACTCACTCACTCACTCACTCACTCACTCACTCACTCACTCACTCACTCACTCACTCACTCAGTGACTGACAGTGACTTACTAACTCACTCACTGAGTGACTAACAGTGACTTTTAGTTAGTAATACTAACTCACTGAGTGACTAATTAACAATGACTTACTCAACTCACTCACTCAGTCAGTGACTAACAGTGACTTACTCACTCACTCACTGAGTGACTTACAGTGACTTATACTAACTCACTCACTGAGTGACTAACAGTGACTTTTAGTTAGTAATACTAAGTCACTGAGTGACTAACAGTGACTTACTCACTCACTCACTCACTCACCCACTGAGTGACTAACAGTGACTTTTAGTTAGTAATACTAATTCACTGAGTGACTAACAGTGACTTACTCACTCACTGAGTGACTAACAGTGACTTTTAGTTAGTAATACTAACTCACTGAGTGACTAACAGTGACTTACTCACTCACTCACTCACTCACTGAGTGACTAACAGTGACTTACTAACTCACTCACTGAGTGACTTACATTGACTTACTAACTCACGCACTGAGTGACTAACAGTGACTTTTAGCTAGTAATACTAACTCACTGAGTGACTAATTAACAGTGACTTATTCAACTCACTCACTCACTCAGTGACTAACAGTGACTTACTCACTCACCGAGTGACTTACAGTGACTTACTAACTCACGCACTGAGTGACTAACAGTGACTTTTAGTTAGTAATACTAACTCACTGAGTGACTAATTAACAGTGACTTATTCAACTCACTCACTCACTCAGTGACTAACAGTGACTTACTCACTCACCGAGTGACTTACAGTGACTTACTAACTCACGCACTGAGTGACTAACAGTGACTTTTAGTTAGTAATACTAACTCACTGAGTGACTAATTAACAGTGACTTACTCAACTCACTCACTCACTCATTGAGTGACTAACAGTGACTTACTCACTCACTGAGTGACTTACAGTGACTTACTAACTCACTGAGTGACTTACAGTGACTTACTAACTCACTCACTGATTGACAAACAGTGACTTTTAGTTAGTAATACTAACTCACTGAGTGACTAACAGTGACTTACTCACTCACTCACTCACTCACTGAATGACTTACAGTGACTTACTAACTCACTCACTGAGTGACTAACAGTGATTAACAGTGACTTACTAACTCACTCACTGAGTGACTAACAGTGACTTCAAGTTAGTAATACTAACTCACTGAGTGACTAACAGTGATTAACAGTGACTTACTAACTCATTCACTGAGTGACTAACAGTGACTTTAAGTTAGTAATACTAACTCACTGAGTGACTAACAGTGACTTACTCACTCACTCACCCACCCACTCACTCACTGAGTGGCTAACAGTGACTTTCTAACCCACTCACTGAATGACTAACAGTGACTTACTAACTCACTCACTCACTGAGTGACTAACAGTGACTTACTAACTCACTCACTGAGTGACTAACAGTGACTTTAAGTTAGTAATACTAACTCACTGAGTGACTAACAGTGACTTACTAACTCACTCAATCACTGAGTGACTAACAGTGACTTTAAGTTAGTAATACTAACTCACTGAGTGACTAACAGTGACTTACTCACTCACTCACTGAGTGACTAACAGTGACTTACTCACTCACTGAGTGGCTCACAGTGACTTTTAGTTAGTAATACTAATTCACTGAGTGACTAACAGTGACTTACTCACTCACTGAGTGACTAACAGTGACTTACTCACTCACAGTGAGTGACTAACAGTGACTTACTAACTCACTCACTGAGTGACTTACATTGACTTACTAACTCACTCACTGAGTGACTAACAGTGACTTTTAGTTAGTAATACTAACTCCCTGAGTGACTAATTAACAGTGACTTACTCAACTCACTCACTCACTCACTGAGTGACTAACAGTGACTTACTCACTCACTCACTGAGTGACTTACAGTGACTTATACTAACTCACTCACTGAGTGACTAACAGTGACTTTTAGTTAGTAATACTAACTCACCGAGTGACTAATTAACAGTGACTTACTCAACTCACTCACTCACTCACTCACTGAGTGACTAACAGTGACTTACTAACCCACTCACTGAATGACTAACAGTGACTTACTAACTCACTCACTCACTGAGTGACTAACAGTGATTAACAGTGACTTACTAACTCACTCACTGAGTGACTAACAGTGACTTTAAGTTAGTAATACTAACTCACTGAGTGACTAACAGTGATTAACAGTGACTTACTAACTCATTCACTGAGTGACTAACAGTGACTTTAAGTTAGTAATACTAACTCACTGAGTGACTAACAGTGACTTACTCACTCACTCACCCACTCACTCACTGAGTGGCTAACAGTGACTTTCTAACCCACTCACTGAATGACTAACAGTGACTTACTAACTCACTCACTCACTGAGTGACTAACAGTGACTTACTAACTCACTCACTGAGTGACTAACAGTGACTTTAAGTTAGTAATACTAACTCACTGAGTGACTAACAGTGACTTACTAACTCACTCAATCACTGAGTGACTAACAGTGACTTTAAGTTAGTAATACTAACTCACTGAGTGACTAACAGTGACTTACTCACTCACTCACTGAGTGAATAACAGTGACTTACTCACTCACTGAGTGGCTCACAGTGACTTTTAGTTAGTAATACTAATTCACTGAGTGACTAACAGTGACTTACTCACTCACTGAGTGACTAACAGTGACTTACTCACTCACAGTGAGTGACTAACAGTGACTTACTAACTCACTCACTGAGTGACTTACATTGACTTACTAACTCACTCACTGAGTGACTAACAGTGACTTTTAGTTAGTAATACTAACTCCCTGAGTGACTAATTAACAGTGACTTACTCAACTCACTCACTCACTCACTGAGTGACTAACAGTGACTTACTCACTCACTCACTGAGTGACTTACAGTGACTTATACTAACTCACTCACTGAGTGACTAACAGTGACTTTTAGTTAGTAATACTAACTCACCGAGTGACTAATTAACAGTGACTTACTCAACTCACTCACTCACTCACTCACTGAGTGACTAACAGTGACTTACTAACCCACTCACTGAATGACTAACAGTGACTTACTAACTCACTCACTCACTGAGTGACTAACAGTGATTAACAGTGACTTACTAACTCACTCACTGAGTGACTAACAGTGACTTTAAGTTAGTAATACTAACTCACTGAGTGACTAACAGTGACTTACTCACTCACTCACTGAGTGACTTACAGTGACTTACTAACTAACTCACTCACTGAGTGACTAGCAGTGACTTTTAGTTAGTAATACTAACTCACTGAGTGACTAACAGTGACTTACTCACTCACTCAATGAGTGACTAACAGTGGTTCATCTGGCTGACAGGCTATGATTAGAAAAAAGTTTTTGATAATGATAATAAGCCATACTTACTTTACATTGTAGATCTCTTGACACATACTGAAGTATATTGTTGGCAATATCTGCAAATGTCCTATCATGTGTGATCTTGTAGGAAAAGAAGAATTAGTCAGAAAAAACATTGTCTTTGTAATTATATGGAAGAAGAAAGAAAACGGAATGTCCTCAACTAATAAATTTATATGGTATATATAATACAGTAAATAACTTATACTGATACTAGCAAGAAAGGTTTTCTTTGTCACCCATTTTCAAATATTCTAAACCAGCTTCATGCAAGATCTTGCTAAAAATCCACATTAACTGTGGATGTATACTGTATACTGGTTTTTCACATATTATTATATATATTATTACTATGTATATAGCAAACTTGGAAGGCATATTTCATATAGAAATCAACCGTATGTACAATGAGCACTCTTATTATTATATACCTACAACACAATTCAGTTAGGTAATCATATCTTATCTTCTGCAGTATTTATAGGAAGAGCTACTTTTAGAGATGGAAATTCTAGACACAGCTTGGTAACAAGCTTTCTTAATAAGTAGCACCATGGCAGACTATAACCATTATAAAATGGATAAAAACCAATAATAATAATAATGCAGGGTAAATTACAGGATGATATGCAAATGATTCCTAACAGTCAATATTTAAGCAACTGATAAAAGGTTCAATACCTGGTATGCATCTAGGTAGGAAACAGTTAATTGCCCTTGGTCATATAACATCTTCTCAAAGTGTGGTACATGCCAGTAACGATCTGTGGAATATCGATGGAAGCCCTTAAACAAATAAATTGTTATACAATTAATAGAGGAACTAGACAAGGGGATGAACTCAGCCACTTCTTTTCAATATCTATGTAAATGACATTAAAACATCATTAGACTTGGCTCGTAATGACCCACCAAGTCTCTGAAACACAAGTCATTGAAAATGACACAGTCCCCGTTAAATTTTTGAAAGTTCTGTTTGTGCTCGTCATATTAAAGCGGAGGGGTTGACGCGAGCGTGTCCTTGAAACGTGAGTTCCAAGTGGCGTATACAACAGATTGTTTATTTACATCAAAACACGTGTCCCGTGTAGTAGTAATATGGCTAAAAATAAAAACAGCCGTTATTCGTCCATCTTTGATCTGATTATGAAACACACTGATATGTATGATGTATGTGCCAAATACGAATGAAAATGGTACATAAATTGTGGAAATATAGTAGTAAGGTCAAAAAGTCAGATAGCTGTCAATCGGCCATCCTTGACCAGATTTTGAAACAAATTGTCATGGACATGCATCCTAACATGTATAAAGTACATGTATGTGCCAAATTTTAATGAAAACTGACAGAGCACGTCCAAGATACCGCATAAAAAAACCCCACAAGATGCCTGCCAGTCAGCCATCTTTGATCCAATTGTGAAATAAATCGTCATGGACATGTATCCTAACATGTGTAATCTATGTACCAAGTTTGAATGAAAACTGACAAAGCATGTCCAAAATACAACATTTTCAAAAAACAAGATGGCAGCCGGTCAGCCATTGTGAATCGAATCGCTAAACCACTGCATGTGCATATGTCCCACATAAAGTACTAGGCACATGCAAAGAATGAATGGGATCATCCAAGGGATTCTGAGATACGCACGGACGAAGACCAAATTATAAGTCGCCGTTTTCGGACTTCGTTTTCAGACTCCCATGTCTGCTATATGCAGACGACCTTGTAGTATTATCCCAATCACATACTGGCTTACAAAATGCCATAAATTCTCTTGAAACTTACTGTCAGAAATGGAAACTCAAAAAGAAGGTCAAAAAAATCACAGGTCAAATTCTATGTTGATGGAAAGGAACTTGAAAATACAAAAACCTACACATACCTCAGCATTAAACTACACAAATCAGGTAAATTCATCGGAGCACAAGAAGACCTCAGAGCTAGAGCTGCAGTGAAATTTGGACGAGAGAGAACATCAACAAATCGCATCTAATGGCAAATCTGTCAACACCAATGGAAAAAGTACAAATACATTTCTGCAAATACCTTCTAAAAGTAAATAGCAAAGCAAGTAATTTGGCAAGCCTACTAGAGTTGGGAAGATATCCTCTCCTAGCAACAAGCTTAAAATATATGATCAAATATTGGATCAAAATAAATAATTCTAACCCAAATTCGCTAGTACATGAAGCTTACAATCTTGGAATACATCTTGATAAAAAAGGAAAAGACAACTGGGTAACAGACATAAAACAAATTTTAGAAAATTTAAATATGGGAAATATTTGGGAAAACCATAAATCTCTTGATGACAAACAAATCACTGAAACAGTAACGCGCAAACTTGAACAATCCTTTGAAATACATAGCACAGAAACATTACACGATGACAATAAAGGTAAAAACCATAAAAACAAGTTACGAACCTATAGGAAAATTAAAACAGAATTTGCATATGAAAAATATCTCACCACAATCAAAAATCCAAACCATAGACCTGCTATGCCAAAACTCAGAATAAGTGCTCATACCCTTCAAATTGAAAGGGGCAGATATAATAACATTTTAGCGGAGGATCGAATTTGCCCAGTTTGTGAAAAGCAGGAAATTGAAAACAAAAAAACAAAAATCTATACAAGAAGGAACGAGAAATCATGATCAAGAATATTAAATACAATAAAAGCAACTTGGGGACGGATGACGAACAACTTACAGATATACTAAAAAGTAAAAATGACAAAACAATCATCGAGCTAGGAAAATTCATCCATACTTGTTTCAAATTATGACAAGAAAAAATCCTAAAATGCCAGATGCCACAACCAACCAACCACCAAATAATTTAATTTTTCTTTTCCTCTTCTTTGACACCTATTTGCTACCATTATTTTTATATTTGAATCACTCCTAAAGTAAATATTCTATTTTAATGTGATAAACACATTTGAACGTACGTAATTATATTATCAGCAAACGAGTGGCATCTTTGTCCCTCAGTGAGACCATCACCCTATACTTTCACTAACATTAGAGTGGCATCTTTGTCCCTCAGTGAGACCATCACACTATACTTTCACTAACATTAGAGTGACATCTTTGTCCCTCAGTGAGACCATCACCCTATACTTTCACTACCATTAGAGTGGCATCTTTGTCCCTCAGTGAGACCATCACACTATACTTTCACTAACATTAGAGTGACATCTTTGTCCCTCAGTGAGACCATCACCCTATACTTTCACTAACATTAGAGTGGCATCTTTGTCCCTCAGTGAGACCATCACACTATACTTTCACTAACATTAGAGTGGCACCTTTGTCCCTCAGTGAGACCATCACACTATACTTTAACTAACATTAGAGTGGCATCTTTGTCCCCCAGTAAGACCATCACCCTATACTTTCACTAACATTAGAGTGGCACCTTTGTCCCTCAGTAAGACCATCACCCTATACTTTCACTAACATTAGAGTGGCACCTTTGTCCCCCCAGTGAGACCATCACACTATACTTTAACTAACATTAGAGTGGCACCTTTGTCCCCCAGTCAGACCATCACCCTATACTTTCACTAACATTAGAGTGGCACCTTTGTCCCTCAGTGAGACCATCACCCTATACTTTCACTAACATTAGAGTGGCACATTTGTCCCTCAGTGAGACCATCACCCTATACTTTCACTAACATTAGAGTGGCACATTTGTCCCTCAGTGAGACCATCACCCTATACTTTCACTAACATTAGAGTGGCACCTTTGTCCCTCAGTGAGACCATCACCCTATACTTTCACTAACATTAGAGTGGCACCTTTGTCGTCCAGTAAGACCATTACAGTATACTTTCACTAACATTAGAGTGGCACCTTTGTCCCTCAGTGAGACCATCACACTATACTTTCACTAACATTAGAGTGGCACATTTGTCCCTCAGTGAGACCATCACCCTATACTTTCACTAACATTAGAGTGGCACATTGGTCCCTCAGTGAGACCATCACCCTATACTTTCACTAAAATTAGAGTGGCACCTTTGTCCCTCAGTGAGACCATCACCCTATACTTTCACTAACATTAGAGTGGCATATTTGTCCCTCAGTGAGACCATCACCCTATATTTTCACTAACATTAGAGTGGCACATTTGTCCCTCAGTGAGACCATCACCCTATACTTTCACTAACATTAGAGTGGCACCTTTGTCCCTCAGTGAAACCATCACCCTATACTTTCACTAACATTAGAGTGGCACATTTGTCCCTCAGTGAGACCATCACCATATACTTTCACTAACATTAGAGTGGCATCTTTGTCCCCAAGTGAGACCATCACCCTATACTTTAACTAACATTAGAGTGGCACATTTGTCCCTCAGTGAGACCATCACCATATACTTTCACTAACATTAGAGTGGCACATTTGTCCCTCAGTGAGACCATCACCCTATACTTTCACTAGCATTAGAGTGGCACCTTTGTCCCTCAGTGAGACCATCACCCTATACTTTCACTAGCATTAGAGTGGCACCTTTGTCCCTCAGTGAGACCATCACCCTATACTTTCACTAACATTAGAGTGGCACCTTTGTCCCAAAGTGAGACCATCACCCTATACTTTCACTAACATTAGAGTGGTACCTTTGTCCCTCAGTGAGACCATCACCCTATACTTTCACTAACATTAGAGTGGCATCTTTGTCCCCAAGTGAGACCATCACCCTATACTTTCACTAACATTAGAGTGGCACCTTTGTCCCTCAGTGAGACCATCACCCTATACTTTCACTAACATTAGAGTGGCATCTTTGTCCCCAAGTGAGACCATCACCCTATACTTTCACTAACATTAGAGTGGCACATTTGTCCCCAAGTGAGACCATCACCCTATACTTTCACTAACATTAGAGTGGCACCTTTGTCCCTCAGTGAGATCATCACCCTATACTTTCACTAACATTAGAGTGGCATCTTTGTCCCTCAGTGAGACCATCACCATATACTTTCACTAACATTAGAGTGGCACATTTGTCCCCAAGTGAGACCATCACCCTATACTTTCGCTAACATTAGAGTGGCACCTTTGTCCCTCAGTGAGACCATCACCCTATACTTTCACTAACATTAGAGTGGCACCTTTGTCCCCCCAAGTGAGATCATCACCCTATACTTTCACTAACATTAGAGTGGCACCTTTGTCCCCCAAGTGAGATCATCACACTATACTTTCACTAACATTAGAGTGGCACCTTTGTCCCCCAAGTGAGACCATCACCCTATACTTTCACTAACATTAGAGTGGCACCTTTGTCCCTCAGTGAGACCATCACCCTATACTTTCACTAACATTAGAGTGGCACCTTTGTCCCCCAAGTGAGATCATCACCCTATACTTTCACTGACATTAGAGTGGCACCTTTGTCCCCCCAGTGAGACCATCACACTATACTTTAACTAACATTAGAGTGGCACACTTGTCCCTCAGTGAGACCATCACCCTATACTTTCACTAACATTAGAGTGGCACACTTGTCCCTCAGTGAGACCATCACCATATACTTTCACTAACATTAGAGTGGCATCTTTGTCCCCAAGTGAGACCATCACCCTATACTTTCACTAACATTAGAGTGGCATCTTTGTCCCCAAGTGAGACCATCACCATATACTTTCACTAACATTAGAGTGGCATCTTTGTCCCCAAGTGAGACCATCACCATATACTTTCACTAACATTAGAGTGGCATCTTTGTCCCCAAGTGAGATCATCACCCAATACTTTCACTAACATTAGAGTGGCACCTTTGTCCCTCAGTGAGACCATCACCCTATACTTTCACTAACATTAGAGTGGCACCTTTGTCCCCCCAGTGAGACCATCACCCTATACTTTCACTAACATTAGAGTGGCATCTTTGTCCCCAAGTGAGACCATCACCCTATACTTTCACTAACATTAGAGTGGCATCTTTGTCCCCAAGTGAGACCATCACCATATACTTTCACTAACATTAGAGTGGCACCTTTGTCCCCCCAAGTGAGATCATCACCCTATACTTTCACTAACATTAGAGTGGCACCTTTGTCCCCCAAGTGAGATCATCACACTATACTTTCACTAACATTAGAGTGGCACCTTTGTCCCCCAAGTGAGACCATCACCCTATACTTTCACTAACATTAGAGTGGCACCTTTGTCCCTCAGTGAGACCATCACCCTATACTTTCACTAACATTAGAGTGGCACCTTTGTCCCCCAAGTGAGATCATCACCCTATACTTTCACTGACATTAGAGTGGCACCTTTGTCCCCCAAGTGAGACCATCACCCTATACTTTCACTAACATTAGAGTGGCACACTTGTCCCTCAGTGAGACCATCACCATATACTTTCACTAACATTAGAGTGGCATCTTTGTCCCCAAGTGAGACCATCACCCTATACTTTCACTAACATTAGAGTGGCATCTTTGTCCCCAAGTGAGACCATCACCCTATACTTTCACTAACATTAGAGTGGCATCTTTGTCCCCAAGTGAGACCATCACCATATACTTTCACTAACATTAGAGTGGCACCTTTGTCATCCAGTAAGACCATTAGACTATACTTTCACTAACATTAGAGTGGCACCTTTGTCCCTCAGTGAGACCATCACCCTATACTTTCACTAACATTAGAGTGGCATCTTTGTCCCCAAGTGAGACCATCACCCTATACTTTCACTAACATTAGAGTGGCACCTTTGTCCCTCAGTGAGACCATCACCCTATACTTTCACTAACATTAGAGTGGCACCTTTGTCCCCCCAGTGAGACCATCACCCTATACTTTCACTAACATTAGAGTGGCATCTTTGTCCCCAAGTAAGACCATCACCCTATACTTTCACTAACATTAGAGTGGCATCTTTGTCCCCAAGTGAGACCATCACCCTATACTTTCACTAACATTAGAGTGGCACATTTGTCCCTCAGTGAGACCATCACCATATACTTTCACTAACATTAGAGTGGCATCTTTGTCCCCAAGTGAGACCATCACCATATACTTTCACTAACATTAGAGTGGCACCTTTGTCGTCCAGTAAGACCATTAGACTATACTTTCACTAACATTAGAGTAGTACCTTTGTCCCTCAGTGAGACCATCACCCTATACTTTCACTAACATTAGAGTGGCACCTTTGTCCCTCAGTGAGACCATCACACTATATTTTCACTAACATTAGAGTGGCACCTTTGTCCCCCAAGTGAGATCATCACCCTATACTTTCACTAACATTAGAGTGGCACACTTGTCCCTCAGTGAGACCATCACCATATACTTTCACTAACATTAGAGTGGCATCTTTGTCCCCAAGTGAGATCATCACCCTATACTTTCACTAACATTAGAGTGGCATCTTTGTCCCCAAGTGAGACCATCACCATATACTTTCACTAACATTAGAGTGGCACCTTTGTCATCCAGTAAGACCATTAGACTATACTTTCACTAACATTAGAGTGGCACCTTTGTCCTCAGTGAGACCATCACCCTATACTTTCACTAACATTAGAGTGGCATCTTTGTCCCCAAGTGAGACCATCACCCTATACTTTCACTAACATTAGAGTGGCACCTTTGTCCCTCAGTGAGACCATCACCCTATACTTTCACTAACATTAGAGTGGCACCTTTGTCCCCCCAGTGAGACCATCACCCTATACTTTCACTAACATTAGAGTGGCATCTTTGTTCCCAAGTAAGACCATCACCCTATACTTTCACTAACATTAGAGTGGCATCTTTGTCCCCAAGTGAGACCATCACCCTATACTTTCACTAACATTAGAGTGGCACATTTGTCCCTCAGTGAGACCATCACCATATACTTTCACTAACATTAGAGTGGCATCTTTGTCCCCAAGTGAGACCATCACCATATACTTTCACTAACATTAGAGTGGCACCTTTGTCGTCCAGTAAGACCATTAGACTATACTTTCACTAACATTAGAGTAGTACCTTTGTCCCTCAGTGAGACCATCACCCTATACTTTCACTAACATTAGAGTGGCATATTTGTCCCTCAGTGAGACCATCACCCTATATTTTCACTAACATTAGAGTGGCACCTTTGTCCCCCAAGTGAGATCATCACCCTATACTTTCACTAACATTAGAGTAGTACCTTTGTCCCTCAGTGAGACCATCACCCTATACTTTCACTAACATTAGAGTGGCACCTTTGTCCCTCAGTGAGACCATCACCCTATACTTTCACTAACATTATTAGAGTGGCACCTTTGTCCCCCAAGTGAGATCATCACCCTATACTTTCACTAACATTAGAGTGGCACATTTGTCCCTCAGTGAGACCATCACCATATACTTTCACTAACATTAGAGTGGCACATTTGTCCCCAAGTGAGACCATCACACTATACTTTCACTAACATTAGAGTGGCATCTTTGTCCCCAAGTGAGACCATCACCCTATACTTTCACTAACATTAGAGTGGCATCTTTGTCCCCAAGTGAGACCATCACCCTATACTTTCACTAACATTAGAGTGGCACATTTGTCCCCAAGTGAGACCATCACCCTATACTTACACTAACATTAGAGTGGCACCTTTGTCCTCCCAGTGAGACCATCACCCTATACTTTCACTAACATTAGAGTGGCACCTTTGTCCCTCAGTGAGACCATCACCCTATACTTTCACTAACATTAGAGTGGCACCTTTGTCCCCCAGTGAGACCATCACCCTATACTTCCACTAACATTAGAGTGGCACCTTTGTCGTCCAGTAAGACCATTACAGTATACTTTCACTAACATTAGAGTGGCACCTTTGTCCCTCAGTGAGACCATCACACTATACTTTCACTAACATTAGAGTGGCACCTTTGTCATCCAGTAAGACCATTACACTATACTTTCACTAACATTGCAGTGGCACCTTTGTCCCTCAGTGAGACCATCACCCTATACTTTCACTAATATTAGAGTGGCACCTTTGTCCCAAAGTGAGACCAATACACTATACTTTCACTAACATTAGAGAGGCACCTTTGTCCCCAAGTGAGACCATCACCCTATACTTTCACTAACATTAGAGTGGCACCTTTGTCCCTCAGTGAGACCATCACCCTATACTTTCACTAACATTAGAGTGGCATCTTTGTCCCCAAGTGAGACCATCACCCTATACTTTCACTAACATTAGAGTGGCACATTTGTCCCCAAGTGAGACCATCACCCTATACTTTCACTAACATTAGAGTGGCACCTTTGTCCCTCAGTGAGATCATCACCCTATACTTTCACTAACATTAGAGTGGCATCTTTGTCCCTCAGTGAGACCATCACCATATACTTTCACTAACATTAGAGTGGCACATTTGTCCCCAAGTGAGACCATCACCCTATACTTTCGCTAACATTAGAGTGGCACCTTTGTCCCTCAGTGAGACCATCACCCTATACTTTCACTAACATTAGAGTGGCACCTTTGTCCCCCCAAGTGAGATCATCACCCTATACTTTCACTAACATTAGAGTGGCACCTTTGTCCCCCAAGTGAGATCATCACACTATACTTTCACTAACATTAGAGTGGCACCTTTGTCCCCCAAGTGAGACCATCACCCTATACTTTCACTAACATTAGAGTGGCACCTTTGTCCCTCAGTGAGACCATCACCCTATACTTTCACTAACATTAGAGTGGCACCTTTGTCCCCCAAGTGAGATCATCACCCTATACTTTCACTGACATTAGAGTGGCACCTTTGTCCCCCCAGTGAGACCATCACACTATACTTTAACTAACATTAGAGTGGCACACTTGTCCCTCAGTGAGACCATCACCCTATACTTTCACTAACATTAGAGTGGCACACTTGTCCCTCAGTGAGACCATCACCATATACTTTCACTAACATTAGAGTGGCATCTTTGTCCCCAAGTGAGACCATCACCCTATACTTTCACTAACATTAGAGTGGCATCTTTGTCCCCAAGTGAGACCATCACCATATACTTTCACTAACATTAGAGTGGCATCTTTGTCCCCAAGTGAGACCATCACCATATACTTTCACTAACATTAGAGTGGCATCTTTGTCCCCAAGTGAGATCATCACCCAATACTTTCACTAACATTAGAGTGGCACCTTTGTCCCTCAGTGAGACCATCACCCTATACTTTCACTAACATTAGAGTGGCACCTTTGTCCCCCCAGTGAGACCATCACCCTATACTTTCACTAACATTAGAGTGGCATCTTTGTCCCCAAGTGAGACCATCACCCTATACTTTCACTAACATTAGAGTGGCATCTTTGTCCCCAAGTGAGACCATCACCATATACTTTCACTAACATTAGAGTGGCACCTTTGTCCCCCCAAGTGAGATCATCACCCTATACTTTCACTAACATTAGAGTGGCACCTTTGTCCCCCAAGTGAGATCATCACACTATACTTTCACTAACATTAGAGTGGCACCTTTGTCCCCCAAGTGAGACCATCACCCTATACTTTCACTAACATTAGAGTGGCACCTTTGTCCCTCAGTGAGACCATCACCCTATACTTTCACTAACATTAGAGTGGCACCTTTGTCCCCCAAGTGAGATCATCACCCTATACTTTCACTGACATTAGAGTGGCACCTTTGTCCCCCAAGTGAGACCATCACCCTATACTTTCACTAACATTAGAGTGGCACACTTGTCCCTCAGTGAGACCATCACCATATACTTTCACTAACATTAGAGTGGCATCTTTGTCCCCAAGTGAGACCATCACCCTATACTTTCACTAACATTAGAGTGGCATCTTTGTCCCCAAGTGAGACCATCACCCTATACTTTCACTAACATTAGAGTGGCATCTTTGTCCCCAAGTGAGACCATCACCATATACTTTCACTAACATTAGAGTGGCACCTTTGTCATCCAGTAAGACCATTAGACTATACTTTCACTAACATTAGAGTGGCACCTTTGTCCCTCAGTGAGACCATCACCCTATACTTTCACTAACATTAGAGTGGCATCTTTGTCCCCAAGTGAGACCATCACCCTATACTTTCACTAACATTAGAGTGGCACCTTTGTCCCTCAGTGAGACCATCACCCTATACTTTCACTAACATTAGAGTGGCACCTTTGTCCCCCCAGTGAGACCATCACCCTATACTTTCACTAACATTAGAGTGGCATCTTTGTCCCCAAGTAAGACCATCACCCTATACTTTCACTAACATTAGAGTGGCATCTTTGTCCCCAAGTGAGACCATCACCCTATACTTTCACTAACATTAGAGTGGCACATTTGTCCCTCAGTGAGACCATCACCATATACTTTCACTAACATTAGAGTGGCATCTTTGTCCCCAAGTGAGACCATCACCATATACTTTCACTAACATTAGAGTGGCACCTTTGTCGTCCAGTAAGACCATTAGACTATACTTTCACTAACATTAGAGTAGTACCTTTGTCCCTCAGTGAGACCATCACCCTATACTTTCACTAACATTAGAGTGGCACCTTTGTCCCTCAGTGAGACCATCACACTATATTTTCACTAACATTAGAGTGGCACCTTTGTCCCCCAAGTGAGATCATCACCCTATACTTTCACTGACATTAGAGTGGCACACTTGTCCCTCAGTGAGACCATCACCATATACTTTCACTAACATTAGAGTGGCATCTTTGTCCCCAAGTGAGATCATCACCCTATACTTTCACTAACATTAGAGTGGCATCTTTGTCCCCAAGTGAGACCATCACCATATACTTTCACTAACATTAGAGTGGCACCTTTGTCATCCAGTAAGACCATTAGACTATACTTTCACTAACATTAGAGTGGCACCTTTGTCCTCAGTGAGACCATCACCCTATACTTTCACTAACATTAGAGTGGCATCTTTGTCCCCAAGTGAGACCATCACCCTATACTTTCACTAACATTAGAGTGGCACCTTTGTCCCTCAGTGAGACCATCACCCTATACTTTCACTAACATTAGAGTGGCACCTTTGTCCCCCCAGTGAGACCATCACCCTATACTTTCACTAACATTAGAGTGGCATCTTTGTTCCCAAGTAAGACCATCACCCTATACTTTCACTAACATTAGAGTGGCATCTTTGTCCCCAAGTGAGACCATCACCCTATACTTTCACTAACATTAGAGTGGCACATTTGTCCCTCAGTGAGACCATCACCATATACTTTCACTAACATTAGAGTGGCATCTTTGTCCCCAAGTGAGACCATCACCATATACTTTCACTAACATTAGAGTGGCACCTTTGTCGTCCAGTAAGACCATTAGACTATACTTTCACTAACATTAGAGTAGTACCTTTGTCCCTCAGTGAGACCATCACCCTATACTTTCACTAACATTAGAGTGGCATATTTGTCCCTCAGTGAGACCATCACCCTATATTTTCACTAACATTAGAGTGGCACCTTTGTCCCCCAAGTGAGATCATCACCCTATACTTTCACTAACATTAGAGTAGTACCTTTGTCCCTCAGTGAGACCATCACCCTATACTTTCACTAACATTAGAGTGGCACCTTTGTCCCTCAGTGAGACCATCACCCTATACTTTCACTAACATTATTAGAGTGGCACCTTTGTCCCCCAAGTGAGATCATCACCCTATACTTTCACTAACATTAGAGTGGCACATTTGTCCCTCAGTGAGACCATCACCATATACTTTCACTAACATTAGAGTGGCACATTTGTCCCCAAGTGAGACCATCACACTATACTTTCACTAACATTAGAGTGGCATCTTTGTCCCCAAGTGAGACCATCACCCTATACTTTCACTAACATTAGAGTGGCATCTTTGTCCCCAAGTGAGACCATCACCCTATACTTTCACTAACATTAGAGTGGCACATTTGTCCCCAAGTGAGACCATCACCCTATACTTACACTAACATTAGAGTGGCACCTTTGTCCTCCCAGTGAGACCATCACCCTATACTTTCACTAACATTAGAGTGGCACCTTTGTCCCTCAGTGAGACCATCACCCTATACTTTCACTAACATTAGAGTGGCACCTTTGTCCCCCAGTGAGACCATCACCCTATACTTCCACTAACATTAGAGTGGCACCTTTGTCGTCCAGTAAGACCATTACAGTATACTTTCACTAACATTAGAGTGGCACCTTTGTCCCTCAGTGAGACCATCACACTATACTTTCACTAACATTAGAGTGGCACCTTTGTCATCCAGTAAGACCATTACACTATACTTTCACTAACATTGCAGTGGCACCTTTGTCCCTCAGTGAGACCATCACCCTATACTTTCACTAATATTAGAGTGGCACCTTTGTCCCAAAGTGAGACCAATACACTATACTTTCACTAACATTAGAGAGGCACCTTTGTCCCCAAGTGAGACCATCACCCTATACTTTCACTAACATTAGAGTGGCACCTTTGTCCCTCAGTGAGACCATCACCCTATACTTTCACTAACATTAGAGTGGCACCTTTGTCCCCCAAGTGAGATCATCACCCTATACTTTCACTGACATTAGAGTGGCACCTTTGTCCCCCAAGTGAGACCATCACCCTATACTTTCACTAACATTAGAGTGGCACACTTGTCCCTCAGTGAGACCATCACCATATACTTTCACTAACATTAGAGTGGCATCTTTGTCCCCAAGTGAGACCATCACCCTATACTTTCACTAACATTAGAGTGGCATCTTTGTCCCCAAGTGAGACCATCACCCTATACTTTCACTAACATTAGAGTGGCATCTTTGTCCCCAAGTGAGACCATCACCATATACTTTCACTAACATTAGAGTGGCACCTTTGTCATCCAGTAAGACCATTACACTATACTTTCACTAACATTAGAGTGGCACCTTTGTCCCTCAGTGAGACCATCACCCTATACTTTCACTAACATTAGAGTGGCACATTTGTCCCTCAGTGAGACCATCACCCTATACTTTCACTAACATTAGAGTGGCACATTTGTCCCTCAGTGAGACCATCACACTATACTTTCACTAACATTAGAGTGGCACCTTTGTCGTCCAGTAAGACCATTACACTATACTTTCACTAACATTAGAGTGGCACCTTTGTCCCTCAGTGAGACATCACACTATACTTTCACTAACATTAGAGAGGCACCTTTGTCCCCCCAGTGAGACCATCACCCTATACTTTCACTAACATTAGAGTGGCACCTTTGTCCCCAAGTCAGACCATCACACTATACTTTCACTAACATTATAGTGGCACCTTTGTCCCCCAGTGAGACCATCACCCTATACATTCACTAACATTAGAGTGGCACCTTTGTCCCCCAGTGAGACCATCACCCTATACTTTCACTAACATTAGAGTGGCACCTTGGTTGTCCAGTAAGACCATCACCCTATACTTTCACTAACATTAGAGTGGCACCTTTGTCGTCCAGTAAGACCATTACACTATACTTTCACTTACATTAGAGTGGCACCTTTGCCCCTCAGTGAGACCATCACACTATACTTTCACTAACATTAGAGTGGCACCTTTGTCCCTCAGTGAGACCATCACCCTATACTTCCACTAACATTAGAGTGGCACATTTGTCCCTCAGTGAGACCATCACCCTATACTTTCACTAACATTAGAGTGGCACATTTGTCCCTCAGTGAGACCATCACCCTATACTTTCACTAACATTAGAGTGGCACCTTTGTCATCCAGTAAGACCATTACACTATACTTTCACTAACATTAGAGTGGCACCTTTGTCCCTCAGTGAGACCATCACACTATACTTTCACTAACATTAGAGTGGCACCTTTGTCCCTCAGTGAGACCATCACCCTATACTTTCACTAACATTAGAGTGGCACATTTGTCCCTCAGTGAGACCATCACCCTATACTTTCACTAACATTAGAGTGGCACATTTGTCCCTCAGTGAGACCATCACACTATACTTTCACTAACATTAGAGTGGCACCTTTGTCGTCCAGTAAGACCATTACACTATACTTTCACTAACATTAGAGTGGCACCTTTGTCCCTCAGTGAGACATCACACTATACTTTCACTAACATTAGAAAGGCACCTTTGTCCCCCCAGTGAGACCATCACCCTATACTTTCACTAACATTAGAGTGGCACCTTTGTCCCCAAGTCAGACCATCACACTATACTTTCACTAACATTATAGTGGCACCTTTGTAACCCAGTGAGACCATCACCCTATACTTTCACTAACATTAGAGTGGCACCTTTGTCCCCCAGTGAGACCATCACCCTATACTTTCACTAACATTAGAGTGGCACCTTGGTTGTCCAGTAAGACCATCACCCTATACTTTCACTAACATTAGAGTGGCACCTTTGTCGTCCAGTAAGACCATTACACTATACTTTCACTTACATTAGAGTGGCACCTTTGCCCCTCAGTGAGACCATCACACTATACTTTCACTAACATTAGAGTGGCACCTTTGTCCCTCAGTGAGACCATCACCCTATACTTCCACTAACATTAGAGTGACACCTTTGTCCCCCAGTGAGACCATCACCCTATACTTCCACTAACATTAGAGTGGCACCTTTGTCGTCCAGTAAGACCATTACAGTATACTTTCACTAACATTAGAGTGGCACCTTTGTCCCTCAGTGAGACCATCACACTATACTTTCACTAACATTAGAGTGGCACCTTTGTCATCCAGTAAGACCATTACACTATACTTTCACTAACATTGCAGTGGCACCTTTGTCCCTCAGTGAGACCATCACCCTATACTTTCACTAATATTAGAGTGGCACCTTTGTCCCAAAGTGAGACCAATACACTATACTTTCACTAACATTAGAGAGGCACCTTTGTCCCCAAGTGAGACCATCACCCTATACTTTCACTAACATTAGAGTGGCACCTTTGTCCCTCAGTGAGACCATCACCCTATACTTTCACTAACATTAGAGTGGCACCTTTGTCCCCCAAGTGAGACCATCACCCTATACTTTCACTAACATTAGAGTGGCACACTTGTCCCTCAGTGAGACCATCACCATATACTTTCACTAACATTAGAGTGGCATCTTTGTCCCCAAGTGAGACCATCACTCTATACTTTCACTAACATTAGAGTGGCATCTTTGTCCCCAAGTGAGACCATCACCCTATACTTTCACTAACATTAGAGTGGCATCTTTGTCCCCAAGTGAGACCATCACCATATACTTTCACTAACATTAGAGTGGCACCTTTGTCATCCAGTAAGACCATTAGACTATACTTTCACTAACATTAGAGTGGCACCTTTGTCCCTCAGTGAGACCATCACCCTATACTTTCACTAACATTAGAGTGGCATCTTTGTCCCCAAGTGAGACCATCACCCTATACTTTCACTAACATTAGAGTGGCATCTTTGTCCCCAAGTGAGACCATCACCCTATACTTTCACTAACATTAGAGTGGCACATTTGTCCCTCAGCGAGACCATCACCCTATACTTTCACTAACATTAGAGTGGCACCTTTGTCCCCCAGTGAGACCATCACCCTATACTTCCACTAACATTAGAATGGCACATTTGTCCCTCAGTGAGACCATCACCCTATACTTTCACTAACATTAGAGTGGCACATTTGTCCCTCAGTGAGACCATCACCCTATACTTTCACTAACATTAGAGTGGCACCTTTGTCATCCAGTAAGACCATTACACTATACTTTCACTAACATTAGAGTGGCACCTTTGTCCCTCAGTGAGACCATCACACTATACTTTCACTAACATTAGAGTGGCACCTTTGTCCCTCAGTGAGACCATCACCCTATACTTTCACTAACATTAGAGTGGCACATTTGTCCCTCAGTGAGACCATCACCCTATACTTTCACTAACATTAGAGTGGCACATTTGTCCCTCAGTGAGACCATCACACTATACTTTCACTAACATTAGAGTGGCACCTTTGTCGTCCAGTAAGACCATTACACTATACTTTCACTAACATTAGAGTGGCACCTTTGTCCCTCAGTGAGACATCACACTATACTTTCACTAACATTAGAAAGGCACCTTTGTCCCCCCAGTGAGACCATCACCCTATACTTTCACTAACATTAGAGTGGCACCTTTGTCCCCAAGTCAGACCATCACACTATACTTTCACTAACATTATAGTGGCACCTTTGTAACCCAGTGAGACCATCACCCTATACTTTCACTAACATTAGAGTGGCACCTTTGTCCCCCAGTGAGACCATCACCCTATACTTTCACTAACATTAGAGTGGCACCTTGGTTGTCCAGTAAGACCATCACCCTATACTTTCACTAACATTAGAGTGGCACCTTTGTCGTCCAGTAAGACCATTACACTATACTTTCACTTACATTAGAGTGGCACCTTTGCCCCTCAGTGAGACCATCACACTATACTTTCACTAACATTAGAGTGGCACCTTTGTCCCTCAGTGAGACCATCACCCTATACTTCCACTAACATTAGAGTGACACCTTTGTCCCCCAGTGAGACCATCACCCTATACTTCCACTAACATTAGAGTGGCACCTTTGTCGTCCAGTAAGACCATTACAGTATACTTTCACTAACATTAGAGTGGCACCTTTGTCCCTCAGTGAGACCATCACACTATACTTTCACTAACATTAGAGTGGCACCTTTGTCATCCAGTAAGACCATTACACTATACTTTCACTAACATTGCAGTGGCACCTTTGTCCCTCAGTGAGACCATCACCCTATACTTTCACTAATATTAGAGTGGCACCTTTGTCCCAAAGTGAGACCAATACACTATACTTTCACTAACATTAGAGAGGCACCTTTGTCCCCAAGTGAGACCATCACCCTATACTTTCACTAACATTAGAGTGGCACCTTTGTCCCTCAGTGAGACCATCACCCTATACTTTCACTAACATTAGAGTGGCACCTTTGTCCCCCAAGTGAGACCATCACCCTATACTTTCACTAACATTAGAGTGGCACACTTGTCCCTCAGTGAGACCATCACCATATACTTTCACTAACATTAGAGTGGCATCTTTGTCCCCAAGTGAGACCATCACCCTATACTTTCACTAACATTAGAGTGGCATCTTTGTCCCCAAGTGAGACCATCACCCTATACTTTCACTAACATTAGAGTGGCATCTTTGTCCCCAAGTGAGACCATCACCATATACTTTCACTAACATTAGAGTGGCACCTTTGTCATCCAGTAAGACCATTAGACTATACTTTCACTAACATTAGAGTGGCACCTTTGTCCCCCAGTGAGACCATCACCCTATACTTTCACTAACATTAGAGTGGCACCTTTGTCCCCAAGTCAGACCATCACACTATACTTTCACTAACATTATAGTGGCACCTTTGTCCCTCAGTGAGACCATCACCCTATACTTTCACTAACATTAGAGTGGCACCTTTGTCCCTCAGTGAGACCATCACCCTATACTTTCACTAACATTAGAGTGGCACCTTTGTCCCAAAGTGAGACCATCACCCTATACTTTCACTAACATTAGAGTGGTACCTTTGTCCCTCAGTGAGACCATCACCCTATACTTTCACTAACATTAGAGTGGCACCTTTGTCCCCCCAGTGAGACCATCACCCTATACTTTCACTAACATTAGAGTGGCACCTTTGTCCCCAAGTCAGACCATCACACTATACTTTCACTAACATTATAGTGGCACCTTTGTCCCTCAGTGAGACCATCACCCTATACTTTCACTAACATTAGAGTGGCACCTTTGTCCCTCAGTGAGACCATCACCCTATACTTTCACTAACATTAGAGTGGCACCTTTGTCCCAAAGTGAGACCATCACCCTATACTTTCACTAACATTAGAGTGGTACCTTTGTCCCTCAGTGAGACCATCACCCTATACTTTCACTAACATTAGAGTGGCATCTTTGTCCCCAAGTGAGACCATCACCCTATACTTTCACTAACATTAGAGTGGCACCTTTGTCCCTCAGTGAGACCATCACCCTATACTTTCACTAACATTAGAGTGGCATCTTTGTCCCCAAGTGAGACCATCACCCTATACTTTCACTAACATTAGAGTGGCACATTTGTCCCCAAGTGAGACCATCACCCTATACTTTCACTAACATTAGAGTGGCACCTTTGTCCCTCAGTGAGATCATCACCCTATACTTTCACTAACATTAGAGTGGCATCTTTGTCCCTCAGTGAGACCATCACCATATACTTTCGCTAACATTAGAGTGGCACATTTGTCCCCAAGTGAGACCATCACCCTATACTTTCGCTAACATTAGAGTGGCACCTTTGTCCCTCAGTGAGACCATCACCCTATACTTTCACTAACATTAGAGTGGCACCTTTGTCCCCCAAGTGAGATCATCACACTATACTTTCACTAACATTAGAGTGGCACCTTTGTCCCCCAAGTGAGACCATCACCCTATACTTTCACTAACATTAGAGTGGCACCTTTGTCCCTCAGTGAGACCATCACCCTATACTTTCACTAACATTAGAGTGGCACCTTTGTCCCCCAAGTGAGATCATCACCCTATACTTTCACTGACATTAGAGTGGCACCTTTGTACCCCAAGTGAGACCATCACCCTATACTTTCACTAACATTAGAGTGGCACACTTGTCCCTCAGTGAGACCATCACCATATACTTTCACTAACATTAGAGTGGCATCTTTGTCCCCAAGTGAGACCATCACCCTATACTTTCACTAACATTAGAGTGGCATCTTTGTCCCCAAGTGAGACCATCACCCTATACTTTCACTAACATTAGAGTGGCATCTTTGTCCCCAAGTGAGACCATCACCATATACTTTCACTAACATTAGAGTGGCACCTTTGTCATCCAGTAAGACCATTAGACTATACTTTCACTAACATTAGAGTGGCACCTTTGTCCCTCAGTGAGACCATCACCCTATACTTTCACTAACATTAGAGTGGCATCTTTGTTCCCAAGTGAGACCATCACCCTATACTTTCACTAACATTAGAGTGGCACCTTTGTCCCTCAGTGAGACCATCACCCTATACTTTCACTAACATTAGAGTGGCACCTTTGTCCCCCCAGTGAGACCATCACCCTATACTTTCACTAACATTAGAGTGGCATCTTTGTCCCCAAGTGAGACCATCACCCTATACTTTCACTAACATTAGAGTGGCATCTTTGTCCCCAAGTGAGACCATCACCCTATACTTTCACTAACATTAGAGTGGCACATTTGTCCCTCAGTGAGACCATCCCCATATACTTTCACTAACATTAGAGTGGCATCTTTGTCCCCAAGTGAGACCATCACCCTATACTTTCACTAACATTAGAGTGGCATCTTTGTCCCCAAGTGAGACCATCACCATATACTTTCACTAACATTAGAGTGGCACCTTTGTCGTCCAGTAAGACCATTAGACTATACTTTCACTAACATTAGAGTAGTACCTTTGTCCCTCAGTGAGACCATCACCCTATACTTTCACTAACATTAGAGTGGCACCTTTGTCCCTCAGTGAGACCATCACACTATACTTTAACTAACATTAGAGTGGCACCTTTGTCCCCCAAGTGAGATCATCACCCTATACTTTCACTAACATTAGAGTAGTACCTTTGTCCCTCAGTGAGACCATCACCCTATACTTTCACTAACATTAGAGTGGCACCTTTGTCCCTCAGTGAGACCATCACCCTATACTTTCACTAACATTATTAGAGTGGCACCTTTGTCCCCCAAGTGAGATCATCACCCTATACTTTCACTAACATTAGAGTGGCACATTTGTCCCTCAGTGAGACCATCACCATATACTTTCACTAACATTAGAGTGGCACATTTGTCCCCAAGTGAGACCATCACACTATACTTTCACTAACATTAGAGTGGCATCTTTGTCCCCAAGTGAGACCATCACCCTATACTTTCACTAACATTAGAGTGGCACATTTGTCCCTCAGTGAGACCATCACCATATACTTTCACTAACATTAGAGTGGCACATTTGTCCCCAAGTGAGACCATCACCCTATACTTACACTAACATTAGAGTGGCACCTTTGTCCTCCCAGTGAGACCATCACCGTATACTTTCACTAACATTAGAGTGGCACCTTTGTCCCTCAGTGAGACCATCACCCTATACTTTCACTAACATTAGAGTGGCACCTTTGTCCCCCAGTGAGACCATCACCCTATACTTTCACTAACATTAGAGTGGCACCTTTGTCCCCCCAGTGAGACCATTACACTATACTTTCACTAACATTAGAGTGGCACATTTGTCCCCAAGTGAGACCATCACCCTATACTTTCACTAACATTAGAGTGGCACCTTTGTCCCTCAGTGAGACCATCACCCTATACCTTCACTAACATTAGAATGGCACCTTTGTCCCCAAGTGAGACCATCACCCTATACTTTCACTAACATTAGAGTGGCACATTTGTTCCCAAGAGAGACCATCACCCTATACTTTCACTAACATTAGAGTGGCACCTTTGTCCCCAAGCGAAACCATCACCCTATACTTTCACTAACATTAGAGTGGCACCTTTGTCCCCCCAGTGAGACCATCACCCTATACTTTCACTAACATTAGAGTGGCATCTTTGTCCCTCAGTGAGACCATCACCCTATACTTTCACTAACATTAGAGTGGCACCTTTGTCCCCCCAGTGAGACCATTACACTATACTTTCACTAACATTAGAGTGGCACCTTTGTCCCTCAGTGAGACCATCACACTATACTTTCACTAACATTAGAATGGCACCTTTGTCCCCCAGTGAGACCATCACACTATACTTTCACTAACATTAGAGTGGCACCTTTGTCGTCCAGTAAGACCATTACACTATACTTTCACTAACATTAGAGTGGCACCTTTGTCCCTCAGTGAGACATCACACTATACTTTCACTAACATTAGAGAGGCACCTTTGTCCCCCCAGTGAGACCATCACCCTATACTTTCACTAACATTAGAGTGGCACCTTTGTCCCCAAGTCAGACCATCACACTATACTTTCACTAACATTATAGTGGCACCTTTGTCCCCCAGTGAGACCATCACCCTATACTTTCACTAACATTAGAGTGGCACCTTTGTCCCCCAGTGAGACCATCACCCTATACTTTCACTAACATTAGAGTGGCACCTTGGTTGTCCAGTAAGACCATCACCCTATACTTTCACTAACATTAGAGTGGCACCTTTGTCGTCCAGTAAGACCATTACACTATACTTTCACTTACATTAGAGTGGCACCTTTGCCCCTCAGTGAGACCATCACACTATACTTTCACTAACATTAGAGTGGCACCTTTGTCCCTCAGTGAGACCATCACCCTATACTTCCACTAACATTAGAGTGACACCTTTGTCCCCCAGTGAGACCATCACCCTATACTTCCACTAACATTAGAGTGGCACCTTTGTCGTCCAGTAAGACCATTACAGTATACTTTCACTAACATTAGAGTGGCACCTTTGTCCCTCAGTGAGACCATCACACTATACTTTCACTAACATTAGAGTGGCACCTTTGTCATCCAGTAAGACCATTACACTATACTTTCACTAACATTGCAGTGGCACCTTTGTCCCTCAGTGAGACCATCACCCTATACTTTCACTAATATTAGAGTGGCACCTTTCTCCCAAAGTGAGACCAATACACTATACTTTCACTAACATTAGAGAGGCACCTTTGTCCCCAAGTGAGACCATCACCCTATACTTTCACTAACATTAGAGTGGCACCTTTGTCCCTCAGTGAGACCATCACCCTATACTTTCACTCACATTAGAGTGGCACCTTTGTCCCCCAAGTGAGATCATCACCCTATACTTTCACTGACATTAGAGTGGCACCTTTGTCCCCCAAGTGAGACCATCACCCTATACTTTCACTAACATTAGAGTGGCATCTTTGTCCCCAAGTGAGACCATCACCCTATACTTTCACTAACATTAGAGTGGCATCTTTGTCCCCAAGTGAGACCATCACCCTATACTTTCACTAACATTAGAGTGGCATCTTTGTCCCCAAGTGAGACCATCACCATATACTTTCACTAACATTAGAGTGGCACCTTTGTCATCCAGTAAGACCATTAGACTATACTTTCACTAACATTAGAGTGGCACCTTTGTCCCTCAGTGAGACCATCACCCTATACTTTCACTAACATTAGAGAGGCATCTTTGCCCCCAAGTGAGACCATCACCCTATACTTTCACTAACATTAGAGTGGCACCTTTGTCCCTCAGTGAGACCATCACCCTATACTTTCACTAACATTAGAGTGGCATCTTTGTCCCCAAGTGAGACCATCACCCTATACTTTCACTAACATTAGAGTGGCATCTTTGTCCCCAAGTGAGACCATCACCCTATACTTTCACTAACATTAGAGTGGCACATTTGTCCCTCAGTGAGACCATCACCCTATACTTTCACTAACATTAGAGTGGCACCTTTGTCCCCCAGTGAGACCATCACCCTTCACTTTCACTAACATTAGAGTGGCACCTTTGTCCCTCAGTGAGACCATCACACTATACTTTCACTAACATTAGAATGGCACCTTTGTCCCCCAGTGAGACCATCACACTATACTTTCACTAACATTAGAGTGGCACCTTTGTCGTCCAGTAAGACCATTACACTATACTTTCACTAACATTAGAGTGGCACCTTTGTCCCTCAGTGAGACATCACACTATACTTTCACTAACATTAGAGAGGCACCTTTGTCCCCCCAGTGAGACCATCACCCTATACTTTCACTAACATTAGAGTGGCACCTTTGTCCCCAAGTCAGACCATCACAGTATACTTTCACTAACATTAGAGTGGCACCTTTGTCCCCAAGTCAGACCATCACACTATACTTTCACTAACATTATAGTGGCACCTTTGTCCCCCAGTGAGACCATCACCCTATACATTCACTAACATTAGAGTGGCACCTTTGTCCCCCAGTGAGACCATCACCCTATACTTTCACTAACATTAGAGTGGCACCTTGGTTGTCCAGTAAGACCATCACCCTATACTTTCACTAACATTAGAGTGGCACCTTTGTCGTCCAGTAAGACCATTACACTATACTTTCACTTACATTAGAGTGGCACCTTTGCCCCTCAGTGAGACCATCACACTATACTTTCACTAACATTAGAGTGGCACCTTTGTCCCTCAGTGAGACCATCACCCTATACTTCCACTAACATTAGAGTGGCACATTTGTCCCTCAGTGAGACCATCACCCTATACTTTCACTAACATTAGAGTGGCACCTTTGTCATCCAGTAAGACCATTACACTATACTTTCACTAACATTAGAGTGGCACCTTTGTCCCTCAGTGAGACCATCACACTATACTTTCACTAACATTAGAGTGGCACCTTTGTCCCTCAGTGAGACCATCACCCTATACTTTCACTAACATTAGAGTGGCACATTTGTCCCTCAGTGAGACCATCACCCTATACTTTCACTAACATTAGAGTGGCACATTTGTCCCTCAGTGAGACCATCACACTATACTTTCACTAACATTAGAGTGGCACCTTTGTCGTCCAGTAAGACCATTACACTATACTTTCACTAACATTAGAGTGGCACCTTTGTCCCTCAGTGAGACATCACACTATACTTTCACTAACATTAGAAAGGCACCTTTGTCCCCCCAGTGAGACCATCACCCTATACTTTCACTAACATTAGAGTGGCACCTTTGTCCCCAAGTCAGACCATCACACTATACTTTCACTAACATTATAGTGGCACCTTTGTAACCCAGTGAGACCATCACCCTATACTTTCACTAACATTAGAGTGGCACCTTTGTCCCCCAGTGAGACCATCACCCTATACTTTCACTAACATTAGAGTGGCACCTTGGTTGTCCAGTAAGACCATCACCCTATACTTTCACTAACATTAGAGTGGCACCTTTGTCGTCCAGTAAGACCATTACACTATACTTTCACTTACATTAGAGTGGCACCTTTGCCCCTCAGTGAGACCATCACACTATACTTTCACTAACATTAGAGTGGCACCTTTGTCCCTCAGTGAGACCATCACCCTATACTTCCACTAACATTAGAGTGACACCTTTGTCCCCCAGTGAGACCATCACCCTATACTTCCACTAACATTAGAGTGGCACCTTTGTCGTCCAGTAAGACCATTACAGTATACTTTCACTAACATTAGAGTGGCACCTTTGTCCCTCAGTGAGACCATCACACTATACTTTCACTAACATTAGAGTGGCACCTTTGTCATCCAGTAAGACCATTACACTATACTTTCACTAACATTGCAGTGGCACCTTTGTCCCTCAGTGAGACCATCACCCTATACTTTCACTAATATTAGAGTGGCACCTTTGTCCCAAAGTGAGACCAATACACTATACTTTCACTAACATTAGAGAGGCACCTTTGTCCCCAAGTGAGACCATCACCCTATACTTTCACTAACATTAGAGTGGCACCTTTGTCCCTCAGTGAGACCATCACCCTATACTTTCACTAACATTAGAGTGGCACCTTTGTCCCCCAAGTGAGACCATCACCCTATACTTTCACTAACATTAGAGTGGCACACTTGTCCCTCAGTGAGACCATCACCATATACTTTCACTAACATTAGAGTGGCATCTTTGTCCCCAAGTGAGACCATCACCCTATACTTTCACTAACATTAGAGTGGCATCTTTGTCCCCAAGTGAGACCATCACCCTATACTTTCACTAACATTAGAGTGGCATCTTTGTCCCCAAGTGAGACCATCACCATATACTTTCACTAACATTAGAGTGGCACCTTTGTCATCCAGTAAGACCATTAGACTATACTTTCACTAACATTAGAGTGGCACCTTTGTCCCTCAGTGAGACCATCACCCTATACTTTCACTAACATTAGAGTGGCATCTTTGTCCCCAAGTGAGACCATCACCCTATACTTTCACTAACATTAGAGTGGCATCTTTGTCCCCAAGTGAGACCATCACCCTATACTTTCACTAACATTAGAGTGGCACATTTGTCCCTCAGTGAGACCATCACCCTATACTTTCACTAACATTAGAGTGGCACCTTTGTCATCCAGTAAGACCATTACACTATACTTTCACTAACATTAGAGTGGCACCTTTGTCCCTCAGTGAGACCATCACACTATACTTTCACTAACATTAGAGTGGCACCTTTGTCCCTCAGTGAGACCATCACCCTATACTTTCACTAACATTAGAGTGGCACATTTGTCCCTCAGTGAGACCATCACCCTATACTTTCACTAACATTAGAGTGGCACATTTGTCCCTCAGTGAGACCATCACACTATACTTTCACTAACATTAGAGTGGCACCTTTGTCGTCCAGTAAGACCATTACACTATACTTTCACTAACATTAGAGTGGCACCTTTGTCCCTCAGTGAGACATCACACTATACTTTCACTAACATTAGAAAGGCACCTTTGTCCCCCCAGTGAGACCATCACCCTATACTTTCACTAACATTAGAGTGGCACCTTTGTCCCCAAGTCAGACCATCACACTATACTTTCACTAACATTATAGTGGCACCTTTGTAACCCAGTGAGACCATCACCCTATACTTTCACTAACATTAGAGTGGCACCTTTGTCCCCCAGTGAGACCATCACCCTATACTTTCACTAACATTAGAGTGGCACCTTGGTTGTCCAGTAAGACCATCACCCTATACTTTCACTAACATTAGAGTGGCACCTTTGTCGTCCAGTAAGACCATTACACTATACTTTCACTTACATTAGAGTGGCACCTTTGCCCCTCAGTGAGACCATCACACTATACTTTCACTAACATTAGAGTGGCACCTTTGTCCCTCAGTGAGACCATCACCCTATACTTCCACTAACATTAGAGTGACACCTTTGTCCCCCAGTGAGACCATCACCCTATACTTCCACTAACATTAGAGTGGCACCTTTGTCGTCCAGTAAGACCATTACAGTATACTTTCACTAACATTAGAGTGGCACCTTTGTCCCTCAGTGAGACCATCACACTATACTTTCACTAACATTAGAGTGGCACCTTTGTCATCCAGTAAGACCATTACACTATACTTTCACTAACATTGCAGTGGCACCTTTGTCCCTCAGTGAGACCATCACCCTATACTTTCACTAATATTAGAGTGGCACCTTTGTCCCAAAGTGAGACCAATACACTATACTTTCACTAACATTAGAGAGGCACCTTTGTCCCCAAGTGAGACCATCACCCTATACTTTCACTAACATTAGAGTGGCACCTTTGTCCCTCAGTGAGACCATCACCCTATACTTTCACTAACATTAGAGTGGCACCTTTGTCCCCCAAGTGAGACCATCACCCTATACTTTCACTAACATTAGAGTGGCACACTTGTCCCTCAGTGAGACCATCACCATATACTTTCACTAACATTAGAGTGGCATCTTTGTCCCCAAGTGAGACCATCACCCTATACTTTCACTAACATTAGAGTGGCATCTTTGTCCCCAAGTGAGACCATCACCCTATACTTTCACTAACATTAGAGTGGCATCTTTGTCCCCAAGTGAGACCATCACCATATACTTTCACTAACATTAGAGTGGCACCTTTGTCATCCAGTAAGACCATTAGACTATACTTTCACTAACATTAGAGTGGCACCTTTGTCCCCCCAGTGAGACCATCACCCTATACTTTCACTAACATTAGAGTGGCACCTTTGTCCCCAAGTCAGACCATCACACTATACTTTCACTAACATTATAGTGGCACCTTTGTCCCTCAGTGAGACCATCACCCTATACTTTCACTAACATTAGAGTGGCACCTTTGTCCCTCAGTGAGACCATCACCCTATACTTTCACTAACATTAGAGTGGCACCTTTGTCCCAAAGTGAGACCATCACCCTATACTTTCACTAACATTAGAGTGGTACCTTTGTCCCTCAGTGAGACCATCACCCTATACTTTCACTAACATTAGAGTGGCACCTTTGTCCCCCCAGTGAGACCATCACCCTATACTTTCACTAACATTAGAGTGGCACCTTTGTCCCCAAGTCAGACCATCACACTATACTTTCACTAACATTATAGTGGCACCTTTGTCCCTCAGTGAGACCATCACCCTATACTTTCACTAACATTAGAGTGGCACCTTTGTCCCTCAGTGAGACCATCACCCTATACTTTCACTAACATTAGAGTGGCACCTTTGTCCCAAAGTGAGACCATCACCCTATACTTTCACTAACATTAGAGTGGTACCTTTGTCCCTCAGTGAGACCATCACCCTATACTTTCACTAACATTAGAGTGGCATCTTTGTCCCCAAGTGAGACCATCACCCTATACTTTCACTAACATTAGAGTGGCACCTTTGTCCCTCAGTGAGACCATCACCCTATACTTTCACTAACATTAGAGTGGCATCTTTGTCCCCAAGTGAGACCATCACCCTATACTTTCACTAACATTAGAGTGGCACATTTGTCCCCAAGTGAGACCATCACCCTATACTTTCACTAACATTAGAGTGGCATCTTTGTCCCCAAGTGAGACCATCACCATATACTTTCACTAACATTAGAGTGGCACCTTTGTCATCCAGTAAGACCATTAGACTATACTTTCACTAACATTAGAGTGGCACCTTTGTCCCAAAGTGAGACCATCACCCTATACTTTCACTAACATTAGAGTGGTACCTTTGTCCCTCAGTGAGACCATCACACTATACTTTCACTAACATTAGAGTGGCACCTTTGTCATCCAGTAAGACCATTACACTATACTTTCACTAACATTGCAGTGGCACCTTTGTCCCTCAGTGAGACCATCACCCTATACTTTCACTAATATTAGAGTGGCACCTTTGTCCCAAAGTGAGACCAATACACTATACTTTCACTAACATTAGAGAGGCACCTTTGTCCCCAAGTGAGACCATCACCCTATACTTTCACTAACATTAGAGTGGCACCTTTGTCCCTCAGTGAGACCATCACCCTATACTTTCACTAACATTAGAGTGGCACCTTTGTCCCCCAAGTGAGACCATCACCCTATACTTTCACTAACATTAGAGTGGCACACTTGTCCCTCAGTGAGACCATCACCATATACTTTCACTAACATTAGAGTGGCATCTTTGTCCCCAAGTGAGACCATCACCCTATACTTTCACTAACATTAGAGTGGCATCTTTGTCCCCAAGTGAGACCATCACCCTATACTTTCACTAACATTAGAGTGGCATCTTTGTCCCCAAGTGAGACCATCACCATATACTTTCACTAACATTAGAGTGGCACCTTTGTCATCCAGTAAGACCATTAGACTATACTTTCACTAACATTAGAGTGGCACCTTTGTCCCTCAGTGAGACCATCACCCTATACTTTCACTAACATTAGAGTGGCATCTTTGTCCCCAAGTGAGACCATCACCCTATACTTTCACTAACATTAGAGTGGCATCTTTGTCCCCAAGTGAGACCATCACCCTATACTTTCACTAACATTAGAGTGGCACATTTGTCCCTCAGTGAGACCATCACCCTATACTTTCACTAACATTAGAGTGGCACCTTTGTCATCCAGTAAGACCATTACACTATACTTTCACTAACATTAGAGTGGCACCTTTGTCCCTCAGTGAGACCATCACACTATACTTTCACTAACATTAGAGTGGCACCTTTGTCCCTCAGTGAGACCATCACCCTATACTTTCACTAACATTAGAGTGGCACATTTGTCCCTCAGTGAGACCATCACCCTATACTTTCACTAACATTAGAGTGGCACATTTGTCCCTCAGTGAGACCATCACACTATACTTTCACTAACATTAGAGTGGCACCTTTGTCGTCCAGTAAGACCATTACACTATACTTTCACTAACATTAGAGTGGCACCTTTGTCCCTCAGTGAGACATCACACTATACTTTCACTAACATTAGAAAGGCACCTTTGTCCCCCCAGTGAGACCATCACCCTATACTTTCACTAACATTAGAGTGGCACCTTTGTCCCCAAGTCAGACCATCACACTATACTTTCACTAACATTATAGTGGCACCTTTGTAACCCAGTGAGACCATCACCCTATACTTTCACTAACATTAGAGTGGCACCTTTGTCCCCCAGTGAGACCATCACCCTATACTTTCACTAACATTAGAGTGGCACCTTGGTTGTCCAGTAAGACCATCACCCTATACTTTCACTAACATTAGAGTGGCACCTTTGTCGTCCAGTAAGACCATTACACTATACTTTCACTTACATTAGAGTGGCACCTTTGCCCCTCAGTGAGACCATCACACTATACTTTCACTAACATTAGAGTGGCACCTTTGTCCCTCAGTGAGACCATCACCCTATACTTCCACTAACATTAGAGTGACACCTTTGTCCCCCAGTGAGACCATCACCCTATACTTCCACTAACATTAGAGTGGCACCTTTGTCGTCCAGTAAGACCATTACAGTATACTTTCACTAACATTAGAGTGGCACCTTTGTCCCTCAGTGAGACCATCACACTATACTTTCACTAACATTAGAGTGGCACCTTTGTCATCCAGTAAGACCATTACACTATACTTTCACTAACATTGCAGTGGCACCTTTGTCCCTCAGTGAGACCATCACCCTATACTTTCACTAATATTAGAGTGGCACCTTTGTCCCAAAGTGAGACCATTACACTATACTTTCACTAACATTGCAGTGGCACCTTTGTCCCCAAGTGAGACCATCACCCTATACTTTCACTAATATTAGAGTGGCACCTTTGTCCCAAAGTGAGACCAATACACTATACTTTCACTAACATTAGAGAGGCACCTTTGTCCCCAAGTGAGACCATCACCCTATACTTTCACTAACATTAGAGTGGCACCTTTGTCCCTCAGTGAGACCATCACCCTATACTTTCACTAACATTAGAGTGGCACCTTTGTCCCCCAAGTGAGACCATCACCCTATACTTTCACTAACATTAGAGTGGCACACTTGTCCCTCAGTGAGACCATCACCATATACTTTCACTAACATTAGAGTGGCATCTTTGTCCCCAAGTGAGACCATCACCCTATACTTTCACTAACATTAGAGTGGCATCTTTGTCCCCAAGTGAGACCATCACCCTATACTTTCACTAACATTAGAGTGGCATCTTTGTCCCCAAGTGAGACCATCACCATATACTTTCACTAACATTAGAGTGGCACCTTTGTCATCCAGTAAGACCATTAGACTATACTTTCACTAACATTAGAGTGGCACCTTTGTCCCTCAGTGAGACCATCACCCTATACTTTCACTAACATTAGAGTGGCATCTTTGTCCCCAAGTGAGACCATCACCCTATACTTTCACTAACATTAGAGTGGCATCTTTGTCCCCAAGTGAGACCATCACCCTATACTTTCACTAACATTAGAGTGGCACATTTGTCCCTCAGTGAGACCATCACCCTATACTTTCACTAACATTAGAGTGGCACCTTTGTCATCCAGTAAGACCATTACACTATACTTTCACTAACATTAGAGTGGCACCTTTGTCCCTCAGTGAGACCATCACACTATACTTTCACTAACATTAGAGTGGCACCTTTGTCCCTCAGTGAGACCATCACCCTATACTTTCACTAACATTAGAGTGGCACATTTGTCCCTCAGTGAGACCATCACCCTATACTTTCACTAACATTAGAGTGGCACATTTGTCCCTCAGTGAGACCATCACACTATACTTTCACTAACATTAGAGTGGCACCTTTGTCGTCCAGTAAGACCATTACACTATACTTTCACTAACATTAGAGTGGCACCTTTGTCCCTCAGTGAGACATCACACTATACTTTCACTAACATTAGAAAGGCACCTTTGTCCCCCCAGTGAGACCATCACCCTATACTTTCACTAACATTAGAGTGGCACCTTTGTCCCCAAGTCAGACCATCACACTATACTTTCACTAACATTATAGTGGCACCTTTGTAACCCAGTGAGACCATCACCCTATACTTTCACTAACATTAGAGTGGCACCTTTGTCCCCCAGTGAGACCATCACCCTATACTTTCACTAACATTAGAGTGGCACCTTGGTTGTCCAGTAAGACCATCACCCTATACTTTCACTAACATTAGAGTGGCACCTTTGTCGTCCAGTAAGACCATTACACTATACTTTCACTTACATTAGAGTGGCACCTTTGCCCCTCAGTGAGACCATCACACTATACTTTCACTAACATTAGAGTGGCACCTTTGTCCCTCAGTGAGACCATCACCCTATACTTCCACTAACATTAGAGTGACACCTTTGTCCCCCAGTGAGACCATCACCCTATACTTCCACTAACATTAGAGTGGCACCTTTGTCGTCCAGTAAGACCATTACAGTATACTTTCACTAACATTAGAGTGGCACCTTTGTCCCTCAGTGAGACCATCACACTATACTTTCACTAACATTAGAGTGGCACCTTTGTCATCCAGTAAGACCATTACACTATACTTTCACTAACATTGCAGTGGCACCTTTGTCCCTCAGTGAGACCATCACCCTATACTTTCACTAATATTAGAGTGGCACCTTTGTCCCAAAGTGAGACCATTACACTATACTTTCACTAACATTGCAGTGGCACCTTTGTCCCTCAGTGAGACCATCACCCTATACTTTCACTAATATTAGAGTGGCACCTTTGTCCCTCAGTGAGACCATCACCCTATACTTTCACTAACATTAGAGTGGCACCTTTGTCCCCCAAGTGAGACCATCACCCTATACTTTCACTAACATTAGAGTGGCACACTTGTCCCTCAGTGAGACCATCACCATATACTTTCACTAACATTAGAGTGGCATCTTTGTCCCCAAGTGAGACCATCACCCTATACTTTCACTAACATTAGAGTGGCATCTTTGTCCCCAAGTGAGACCATCACCCTATACTTTCACTAACATTAGAGTGGCATCTTTGTCCCCAAGTGAGACCATCACCATATACTTTCACTAACATTAGAGTGGCACCTTTGTCATCCAGTAAGACCATTAGACTATACTTTCACTAACATTAGAGTGGCACCTTTGTCCCCCCAGTGAGACCATCACCCTATACTTTCACTAACATTAGAGTGGCACCTTTGTCCCCAAGTCAGACCATCACACTATACTTTCACTAACATTATAGTGGCACCTTTGTCCCTCAGTGAGACCATCACCCTATACTTTCACTAACATTAGAGTGGCACCTTTGTCCCTCAGTGAGACCATCACCCTATACTTTCACTAACATTAGAGTGGCACCTTTGTCCCAAAGTGAGACCATCACCCTATACTTTCACTAACATTAGAGTGGTACCTTTGTCCCTCAGTGAGACCATCACCCTATACTTTCACTAACATTAGAGTGGCACCTTTGTCCCCCCAGTGAGACCATCACCCTATACTTTCACTAACATTAGAGTGGCACCTTTGTCCCCAAGTCAGACCATCACACTATACTTTCACTAACATTATAGTGGCACCTTTGTCCCTCAGTGAGACCATCACCCTATACTTTCACTAACATTAGAGTGGCACCTTTGTCCCTCAGTGAGACCATCACCCTATACTTTCACTAACATTAGAGTGGCACCTTTGTCCCAAAGTGAGACCATCACCCTATACTTTCACTAACATTAGAGTGGTACCTTTGTCCCTCAGTGAGACCATCACCCTATACTTTCACTAACATTAGAGTGGCATCTTTGTCCCCAAGTGAGACCATCACCCTATACTTTCACTAACATTAGAGTGGCACCTTTGTCCCTCAGTGAGACCATCACCCTATACTTTCACTAACATTAGAGTGGCATCTTTGTCCCCAAGTGAGACCATCACCCTATACTTTCACTAACATTAGAGTGGCACATTTGTCCCCAAGTGAGACCATCACCCTATACTTTCACTAACATTAGAGTGGCACCTTTGTCCCTCAGTGAGATCATCACCCTATACTTTCACTAACATTAGAGTGGCATCTTTGTCCCTCAGTGAGACCATCACCATATACTTTCGCTAACATTAGAGTGGCACATTTGTCCCCAAGTGAGACCATCACCCTATACTTTCGCTAACATTAGAGTGGCACCTTTGTCCCTCAGTGAGACCATCACCCTATACTTTCACTAACATTAGAGTGGCACCTTTGTCCCCCAAGTGAGATCATCACACTATACTTTCACTAACATTAGAGTGGCACCTTTGTCCCCCAAGTGAGACCATCACCCTATACTTTCACTAACATTAGAGTGGCACCTTTGTCCCTCAGTGAGACCATCACCCTATACTTTCACTAACATTAGAGTGGCACCTTTGTCCCCCAAGTGAGATCATCACCCTATACTTTCACTGACATTAGAGTGGCACCTTTGTCCCCCAAGTGAGACCATCACCCTATACTTTCACTAACATTAGAGTGGCACACTTGTCCCTCAGTGAGACCATCACCATATACTTTCACTAACATTAGAGTGGCATCTTTGTCCCCAAGTGAGACCATCACCCTATACTTTCACTAACATTAGAGTGGCATCTTTGTCCCCAAGTGAGACCATCACCCTATACTTTCACTAACATTAGAGTGGCATCTTTGTCCCCAAGTGAGACCATCACCATATACTTTCACTAACATTAGAGTGGCACCTTTGTCATCCAGTAAGACCATTAGACTATACTTTCACTAACATTAGAGTGGCACCTTTGTCCCTCAGTGAGACCATCACCCTATACTTTCACTAACATTAGAGTGGCATCTTTGTTCCCAAGTGAGACCATCACCCTATACTTTCACTAACATTAGAGTGGCACCTTTGTCCCTCAGTGAGACCATCACCCTATACTTTCACTAACATTAGAGTGGCACCTTTGTCCCCCCAGTGAGACCATCACCCTATACTTTCACTAACATTAGAGTGGCATCTTTGTCCCCAAGTGAGACCATCACCCTATACTTTCACTAACATTAGAGTGGCATCTTTGTCCCCAAGTGAGACCATCACCCTATACTTTCACTAACATTAGAGTGGCACATTTGTCCCTCAGTGAGACCATCCCCATATACTTTCACTAACATTAGAGTGGCATCTTTGTCCCCAAGTGAGACCATCACCCTATACTTTCACTAACATTAGAGTGGCATCTTTGTCCCCAAGTGAGACCATCACCATATACTTTCACTAACATTAGAGTGGCACCTTTGTCGTCCAGTAAGACCATTAGACTATACTTTCACTAACATTAGAGTAGTACCTTTGTCCCTCAGTGAGACCATCACCCTATACTTTCACTAACATTAGAGTGGCACCTTTGTCCCTCAGTGAGACCATCACACTATACTTTAACTAACATTAGAGTGGCACCTTTGTCCCCCAAGTGAGATCATCACCCTATACTTTCACTAACATTAGAGTAGTACCTTTGTCCCTCAGTGAGACCATCACCCTATACTTTCACTAACATTAGAGTGGCACCTTTGTCCCTCAGTGAGACCATCACCCTATACTTTCACTAACATTATTAGAGTGGCACCTTTGTCCCCCAAGTGAGATCATCACCCTATACTTTCACTAACATTAGAGTGGCACATTTGTCCCTCAGTGAGACCATCACCATATACTTTCACTAACATTAGAGTGGCACATTTGTCCCCAAGTGAGACCATCACACTATACTTTCACTAACATTAGAGTGGCATCTTTGTCCCCAAGTGAGACCATCACCCTATACTTTCACTAACATTAGAGTGGCACATTTGTCCCTCAGTGAGACCATCACCATATACTTTCACTAACATTAGAGTGGCACATTTGTCCCCAAGTGAGACCATCACCCTATACTTACACTAACATTAGAGTGGCACCTTTGTCCTCCCAGTGAGACCATCACCCTATACTTTCACTAACATTAGAGTGGCACCTTTGTCCCTCAGTGAGACCATCACCCTATACTTTCACTAACATTAGAGTGGCACCTTTGTCCCCCAGTGAGACCATCACCCTATACTTTCACTAACATTAGAGTGGCACCTTTGTCCCCCCAGTGAGACCATTACACTATACTTTCACTAACATTAGAGTGGCACATTTGTCCCCAAGTGAGACCATCACCCTATACTTTCACTAACATTAGAGTGGCACCTTTGTCCCTCAGTGAGACCATCACCCTATACCTTCACTAACATTAGAATGGCACCTTTGTCCCCAAGTGAGACCATCACCCTATACTTTCACTAACATTAGAGTGGCACATTTGTTCCCAAGAGAGACCATCACCCTATACTTTCACTAACATTAGAGTGGCACCTTTGTCCCCAAGCGAAACCATCACCCTATACTTTCACTAACATTAGAGTGGCACCTTTGTCCCCCCAGTGAGACCATCACCCTATACTTTCACTAACATTAGAGTGGCATCTTTGTCCCTCAGTGAGACCATCACCCTATACTTTCACTAACATTAGAGTGGCACCTTTGTCCCCCCAGTGAGACCATTACACTATACTTTCACTAACATTAGAGTGGCACCTTTGTCCCTCAGTGAGACCATCACACTATACTTTCACTAACATTAGAATGGCACCTTTGTCCCCCAGTGAGACCATCACACTATACTTTCACTAACATTAGAGTGGCACCTTTGTCGTCCAGTAAGACCATTACACTATACTTTCACTAACATTAGAGTGGCACCTTTGTCCCTCAGTGAGACATCACACTATACTTTCACTAACATTAGAGAGGCACCTTTGTCCCCCCAGTGAGACCATCACCCTATACTTTCACTAACATTAGAGTGGCACCTTTGTCCCCAAGTCAGACCATCACACTATACTTTCACTAACATTATAGTGGCACCTTTGTCCCCCAGTGAGACCATCACCCTATACTTTCACTAACATTAGAGTGGCACCTTTGTCCCCCAGTGAGACCATCACCCTATACTTTCACTAACATTAGAGTGGCACCTTGGTTGTCCAGTAAGACCATCACCCTATACTTTCACTAACATTAGAGTGGCACCTTTGTCGTCCAGTAAGACCATTACACTATACTTTCACTTACATTAGAGTGGCACCTTTGCCCCTCAGTGAGACCATCACACTATACTTTCACTAACATTAGAGTGGCACCTTTGTCCCTCAGTGAGACCATCACCCTATACTTCCACTAACATTAGAGTGACACCTTTGTCCCCCAGTGAGACCATCACCCTATACTTCCACTAACATTAGAGTGGCACCTTTGTCGTCCAGTAAGACCATTACAGTATACTTTCACTAACATTAGAGTGGCACCTTTGTCCCTCAGTGAGACCATCACACTATACTTTCACTAACATTAGAGTGGCACCTTTGTCATCCAGTAAGACCATTACACTATACTTTCACTAACATTGCAGTGGCACCTTTGTCCCTCAGTGAGACCATCACCCTATACTTTCACTAATATTAGAGTGGCACCTTTCTCCCAAAGTGAGACCAATACACTATACTTTCACTAACATTAGAGAGGCACCATTGTCCCCAAGTGAGACCATCACCCTATACTTTCACTAACATTAGAGTGGCACCTTTGTCCCTCAGTGAGACCATCACCCTATACTTTCACTCACATTAGAGTGGCACCTTTGTCCCCCAAGTGAGATCATCACCCTATACTTTCACTGACATTAGAGTGGCACCTTTGTCCCCCAAGTGAGACCATCACCCTATACTTTCACTAACATTAGAGTGGCATCTTTGTCCCCAAGTGAGACCATCACCCTATACTTTCACTAACATTAGAGTGGCATCTTTGTCCCCAAGTGAGACCATCACCCTATACTTTCACTAACATTAGAGTGGCATCTTTGTCCCCAAGTGAGACCATCACCATATACTTTCACTAACATTAGAGTGGCACCTTTGTCATCCAGTAAGACCATTAGACTATACTTTCACTAACATTAGAGTGGCACCTTTGTCCCTCAGTGAGACCATCACCCTATACTTTCACTAACATTAGAGAGGCATCTTTGCCCCCAAGTGAGACCATCACCCTATACTTTCACTAACATTAGAGTGGCACCTTTGTCCCTCAGTGAGACCATCACCCTATACTTTCACTAACATTAGAGTGGCATCTTTGTCCCCAAGTGAGACCATCACCCTATACTTTCACTAACATTAGAGTGGCATCTTTGTCCCCAAGTGAGACCATCACCCTATACTTTCACTAACATTAGAGTGGCACATTTGTCCCTCAGTGAGACCATCACCCTATACTTTCACTAACATTAGAGTGGCACCTTTGTCCCCCAGTGAGACCATCACCCTTCACTTTCACTAACATTAGAGTGGCACCTTTGTCCCTCAGTGAGACCATCACACTATACTTTCACTAACATTAGAATGGCACCTTTGTCCCCCAGTGAGACCATCACACTATACTTTCACTAACATTAGAGTGGCACCTTTGTCGTCCAGTAAGACCATTACACTATACTTTCACTAACATTAGAGTGGCACCTTTGTCCCTCAGTGAGACATCACACTATACTTTCACTAACATTAGAGAGGCACCTTTGTCCCCCCAGTGAGACCATCACCCTATACTTTCACTAACATTAGAGTGGCACCTTTGTCCCCAAGTCAGACCATCACAGTATACTTTCACTAACATTATAGTGGCACCTTTGTCCCCCAGTGAGACCATCACCCTATACTTTCACTAACAATAGAGTGGCACCTTTGTCCCCCAGTGAGACCATCACCCTATACTTTCACTAACATTAGAGTGGCACCTTGGTTGTCCAGTAAGACCATCACCCTATACTTTCACTAACATTAGAGTGGCACCTTTGTCGTCCAGTAAGACCATTACACTATACTTTCACTTACATTAGAGTGGCACCTTTGCCCCTCAGTGAGACCATCACACTATACTTTCACTAACATTAGAGTGGCACCTTTGTCCCTCAGTGAGACCATCACCCTATACTTCCACTAACATTAGAGTGACACCTTTGTCCCCCAGTGAGACCATCACCCTATACTTCCACTAACATTAGAGTGGCACCTTTGTCGTCCAGTAAGACCATTACAGTATACTTTCACTAACGTTAGAGTGGCACCTTTGTCCCTCAGTGAGACCATCACCCTATACTTTCACTAACATTAGAGTGGCACCTTTGTCATCCAGTAAGACCATTACACTATACTTTCACTAACATTGCAGTGGCACCTTTGTCCCTCAGTGAGACCATCACCCTATACTTTCACTAATATTAGAGTGGCACCTTTGTCCCAAAGTGAGACCAATACACTATACTTTCACTAACATTAGAGAGGCACCTTTGTCCCCAAGTGAGACCATCACCCTATACTTTCACTAACATTAGAGTGGCACCTTTGTCCCTCAGTGAGACCATCACCCTATACTTTCACTGATATTAGAGTGGCACCTTTGTCCCCCAAGTGAGACCATCACCCTATACTTTCACTAACATTAGAGTGGCACACTTGTCCCTCAGTGAGACCATCACCATATACTTTCACTAACATTAGAGTGGCATCTTTGTCCCCAAGTGAGACCATCACCCTATACTTTCACTAACATTAGAGTGGCATCTTTGTCCCCAAGTGAGACCATCACCCTATACTTTCACTAACATTAGAGTGGCATCTTTGTCCCCAAGTGAGACCATCACCATATACTTTCACTAACATTAGAGTGGCACCTTTGTCATCCAGTAAGACCATTAGACTATACTTTCACTAACATTAGAGTGGCACCTTTGTCCCTCAGTGAGACCATCACCCTATACTTTCACTAACATTAGAGTGGCATCTTTGTCCCCAAGTGAGACCATCACCCTATACTTTCACTAACATTAGAGTGGCATCTTTGTCCCCAAGTGAGACCATCACCCTATACTTTCACTAACATTAGAGTGGCACATTTGTCCCTCAGTGAGACCATCACCATATACTTTCACTAACATTAGAGTGGCATCTTTGTCCCCAAGTGAGACCATCACCCTATACTTTCACTAACATTAGAGTGGCATCTTTGTCCCCAAGTGAGACCATCACCATATACTTTCACTAACATTAGAGTGGCACCTTTGTCGTCCAGTAAGACCATTAGACTATACTTTCACTAACATTAGAGTGGTACCTTTGTCCCTCAGTGAGACCATCACCCTATACTTTCACTAACATTAGAGTGGCACCTTTGTCCCTCAGTGAGACCATCATCCTATACTTTCACTAACATTAGAATGGCACCTTTGTCCCCAAGTGAGACCATCACCCTATACTTTCACTAACATTAGAGTGGCACATTTGTTCCCAAGAGAGACCATCACCCTATACTTTCACTAACATTAGAGTGGCACCTTTGTCCCCAAGCGAGACCATCACCCTATACTTTCACTAACATTAGAGTGGCACCTTTGTCCCCCCAGTGAGACCATCACCCTATACTTTCACTAACATTAGAGTGGCATCTTTGTCCCTCAGTGAGACCATCACCCTATACTTTCACTAACATTAGAGTGGCACCTTTGTCCCCCAGTGAGACCATCACCCTTCACTTTCACTAACATTAGAGTGGCACCTTTGTCCCCCCAGTGAGACCATTACACTATACTTTCACTAACATTAGAGTGGCACCTTTGTCCCTCAGTGAGACCATCACACTATACTTTCACTAACATTAGAATGGCACCTTTGTCCCCCAGTGAGACCATCACACTATACTTTCACTAACATTAGAGTGGCACCTTTGTCGTCCAGTAAGACCATTACACTATACTTTCACTAACATTAGAGTGGCACCTTTGTCCCTCAGTGAGACATCACACTATACTTTCACTAACATTAGAGAGGCACCTTTGTCCCCCCAGTGAGACCATCACCCTATACTTTCACTAACATTAGAGTGGCACCTTTGTCCCCAAGTCAGACCATCACACTATACTTTCACTAACATTATAGTGGCACCTTTGTCCCCCAGTGAGACCATCACCCTATACTTTCACTAACATTAGAGTGGCACCTTTGTCCCCCAGTGAGACCATCACCCTATACTTTCACTAACATTAGAGTGGCACCTTGGTTGTCCAGTAAGACCATCACCCTATACTTTCACTAACATTAGAGTGGCACCTTTGTCGTCCAGTAAGACCATTACACTATACTTTCACTTACATTAGAGTGGCACCTTTGCCCCTCAGTGAGACCATCACACTATACTTTCACTAACATTAGAGTGGCACCTTTGTCCCTCAGTGAGACCATCACCCTATACTTCCACTAACATTAGAGTGGCACCTTTGTCCCTCAGTGAGACCATCACCCTATACTTTCACTAACATTAGAGTGGCACCTTTGTCATCCAGTAAGACCATTACACTATACTTTCACTAACATTGCAGTGGTACCTTTGTCCCTCAGTGAGACCATCACCCTATACTTTCACTAATATTAGAGTGGCACCTTTGTCCCAAAGTGAGACCAATACACTATACTTTCACTAACATTAGAGAGGCACCTTTGTCCCCAAGTGAGACCATCACCCTATACTTTCACTAACATTAGAGTGGCACCTTTGTCCCTCAGTGAGACCATCACCCTATACTTTCACTAACATTAGAGTGGCACCTTTGTCCCCCAAGTGAGATCATCACCCTATACTTTCACTGACATTAGAGTGGCACCTTTGTCCCCCAAGTGAGACCATCACCCTATACTTTCACTAACATTAGAGTGGCACACTTGTCCCTCAGTGAGACCATCACCATATACTTTCACTAACATTAGAGTGGCATCTTTGTCCCCAAGTGAGACCATCACCCTATACTTTCACTAACATTAGAGTGGCATCTTTGTCCCCAAGTGAGACCATCACCCTATACTTTCACTAACATTAGAGTGGCATCTTTGTCCCCAAGTGAGACCATCACCATATACTTTCACTAACATTAGAGTGGCACCTTTGTCATCCAGTAAGACCATTAGACTATACTTTCACTAACATTAGAGTGGCACCTTTGTCCCTCAGTGAGACCATCACCCTATACTTTCACTAACATTAGAGTGGCATCTTTGTCCCCAAGTGAGACCATCACCCTATACTTTCACTAACATTAGAGTGGCACCTTTGTCCCTCAGTGAGACCATCACCCTATACTTTCACTAACATTAGAGTGGCATCTTTGTCCCCAAGTGAGACCGTCACCCTATACTTTCACTAACATTAGAGTGGCATCTTTGTCCCCAAGTGAGACCATCACCCTATACTTTCACTAACATTAGAGTGGCACATTTGTCCCTCAGTGAGACCATCACCATATACTTTCACTAACATTAGAGTGGCATCTTTGTCCCCATGTGAGACCATCACCCTATACTTTCACTAACATTAGAGTGGCATCTTTGTCCCCAAGTGAGACCATCACCATATACTTTCACTAACATTAGAGTGGCACCTTTGTCGTCCAGTAAGACCATTAGACTATACTTTCACTAACATTAGAGTGGTACCTTTGTCCCTCAGTGAGACCATCACCCTATACTTTCACTAACATTAGAGTGGCATCTTTGTCCCCAAGTGAGACCAACACCCTATACTTTCACTAACATTAGAGTGGCACCTTTGTCCCTCAGTGAGACCATCACCCTATACTTTCACTAACATTAGAGTGGCACCTTTGTCCCCCAAGTGAGATTATCACCCTATACTTTCACTAACATTAGAGTGGCACATTTGTCCCTCAGTGAGACCATCACCATATACTTTCACTAACATTAGAGTGGCACATTTGTCCCCAAGTGAGACCATCACACTATACTTTCACTAACATTAGAGTGGCACCTTTGTCCCCCCAGTGAGACCATCACCCTATACTTTCACTAACATTAGAGTGGCATCTTTGTCCCTCAGTGAGACCATCACCCTATACTTTCACTAACATTAGAGTGGCACCTTTGTCCCCCAGTGAGACCATCACCCTTCACTTTCACTAACATTAGAGTGGCACCTTTGTCCCCCCAGTGAGACCATTACACTATACTTTCACTAACATTAGAGTGGCACCTTTGTCCCTCAGTGAGACCATCACACTATACTTTCACTAACATTAGAATGGCACCTTTGTCCCCCAGTGAGACCATCACACTATACTTTCACTAACATTAGAGTGGCACCTTTGTCGTCCAGTAAGACCATTACACTATACTTTCACTAACATTAGAGTGGCACCTTTGTCCCTCAGTGAGACATCACACTATACTTTCACTAACATTAGAGAGGCACCTTTGTCCCCCCAGTGAGACCATCACCCTATACTTTCACTAACATTAGAGTGGCACCTTTGTCCCCAAGTCAGACCATCACACTATACTTTCACTAACATTATAGTGGCACCTTTGTCCCCCAGTGAGACCATCACCCTATACTTTCACTAACATTAGAGTGGCACCTTTGTCCCCCAGTGAGACCATCACCCTATACTTTCACTAACATTAGAGTGGCACCTTGGTTGTCCAGTAAGACCATCACCCTATACTTTCACTAACATTAGAGTGGCACCTTTGTCGTCCAGTAAGACCATTACACTATACTTTCACTTACATTAGAGTGGCACCTTTGCCCCTCAGTGAGACCATCACACTATACTTTCACTAACATTAGAGTGGCACCTTTGTCCCTCAGTGAGACCATCACCCTATACTTCCACTAACATTAGAGTGGCACCTTTGTCCCTCAGTGAGACCATCACCCTATACTTTCACTAACATTAGAGTGGCACCTTTGTCATCCAGTAAGACCATTACACTATACTTTCACTAACATTGCAGTGGTACCTTTGTCCCTCAGTGAGACCATCACCCTATACTTTCACTAATATTAGAGTGGCACCTTTGTCCCAAAGTGAGACCAATACACTATACTTTCACTAACATTAGAGAGGCACCTTTGTCCCCAAGTGAGACCATCACCCTATACTTTCACTAACATTAGAGTGGCACCTTTGTCCCTCAGTGAGACCATCACCCTATACTTTCACTAACATTAGAGTGGCACCTTTGTCCCCCAAGTGAGATCATCACCCTATACTTTCACTGACATTAGAGTGGCACCTTTGTCCCCCAAGTGAGACCATCACCCTATACTTTCACTAACATTAGAGTGGCACACTTGTCCCTCAGTGAGACCATCACCATATACTTTCACTAACATTAGAGTGGCATCTTTGTCCCCAAGTGAGACCATCACCCTATACTTTCACTAACATTAGAGTGGCATCTTTGTCCCCAAGTGAGACCATCACCCTATACTTTCACTAACATTAGAGTGGCATCTTTGTCCCCAAGTGAGACCATCACCATATACTTTCACTAACATTAGAGTGGCACCTTTGTCATCCAGTAAGACCATTAGACTATACTTTCACTAACATTAGAGTGGCACCTTTGTCCCTCAGTGAGACCATCACCCTATACTTTCACTAACATTAGAGTGGCATCTTTGTCCCCAAGTGAGACCATCACCCTATACTTTCACTAACATTAGAGTGGCACCTTTGTCCCTCAGTGAGACCATCACCCTATACTTTCACTAACATTAGAGTGGCATCTTTGTCCCCAAGTGAGACCATCACCCTATACTTTCACTAACATTAGAGTGGCATCTTTGTCCCCAAGTGAGACCATCACCCTATACTTTCACTAACATTAGAGTGGCACATTTGTCCCTCAGTGAGACCATCACCATATACTTTCACTAACATTAGAGTGGCATCTTTGTCCCCATGTGAGACCATCACCCTATACTTTCACTAACATTAGAGTGGCATCTTTGTCCCCAAGTGAGACCATCACCATATACTTTCACTAACATTAGAGTGGCACCTTTGTCGTCCAGTAAGACCATTAGACTATACTTTCACTAACATTAGAGTGGTACCTTTGTCCCTCAGTGAGACCATCACCCTATACTTTCACTAACATTAGAGTGGCATCTTTGTCCCCAAGTGAGACCAACACCCTATACTTTCACTAACATTAGAGTGGCACCTTTGTCCCTCAGTGAGACCATCACCCTATACTTTCACTAACATTAGAGTGGCACCTTTGTCCCCCAAGTGAGATTATCACCCTATACTTTCACTAACATTAGAGTGGCACATTTGTCCCTCAGTGAGACCATCACCATATACTTTCACTAACATTAGAGTGGCACATTTGTCCCCAAGTGAGACCATCACACTATACTTTCACTAACATTAGAGTGGCATCTTTGTCCCCAAGTGAGACCATCACCCTATACTTTCACTAATATTAGAGTGGCACCTTTGTCCCAAAGTGAGACCAATACACTATACTTTCACTAACATTAGAGAGGCACCTTTGTCCCCCCAGTGAGACCATCACCCTATACTTTCACTAACATTAGAGTGGCATCTTTGTCGTCCAGTAAGACCATCACCCTATGCTTTCACTAACATTAGAGTGGCAGCACCTTTGTCCCCCAGTGAGACCATCACCCTATACTTTCACTAACATTAGAGTGGCACCTTTGTCCCTCAGTGAGACCATCACACTATACTTTCACTAACATTAGAGTGGCACCTTTGTCCCTCAGTGAGACCATCACCCTATACTTTCACTAACATTAGAGTGGCACCTTTGTCCCTCAGTGAGACCATCACCCTATACTTTCACTAACATTAGAGTGGCACCTTTGTCATCCAGTAAGACCATTACACTATACTTTCACTAACATTGCAGTGGTACCTTTGTCCCTCAGTGAGACCATCACCCTATACTTTCACTAATATTAGAGTGGCACCTTTGTCCCAAAGTGAGACCAATACACTATACTTTCACTAACATTAGAGAGGCACCTTTGTCCCCAAGTGAGACCATCACCCTATACTTTCACTAACATTAGAGTGGCACCTTTGTCCCTCAGTGAGACCATCACCCTATACTTTCACTAACATTAGAGTGGCACCTTTGTCCCCCAAGTGAGATCATCACCCTATACTTTCACTGACATTAGAGTGGCACCTTTGTCCCCCAAGTGAGACCATCACCCTATACTTTCACTAACATTAGAGTGGCACACTTGTCCCTCAGTGAGACCATCACCATATACTTTCACTAACATTAGAGTGGCACCTTTGTCCCCCAGTGAGACCATCACCCTTCACTTTCACTAACATTAGAGTGGCACCTTTGTCCCCCCAGTGAGACCATTACACTATACTTTCACTAACATTAGAGTGGCACCTTTGTCCCTCAGTGAGACCATCACACTATACTTTCACTAACATTAGAATGGCACCTTTGTCCCCCAGTGAGACCATCACACTATACTTTCACTAACATTAGAGTGGCACCTTTGTCGTCCAGTAAGACCATTACACTATACTTTCACTAACATTAGAGTGGCACCTTTGTCCCTCAGTGAGACATCACACTATACTTTCACTAACATTAGAGAGGCACCTTTGTCCCCCCAGTGAGACCATCACCCTATACTTTCACTAACATTAGAGTGGCACCTTTGTCCCCAAGTCAGACCATCACACTATACTTTCACTAACATTATAGTGGCACCTTTGTCCCCCAGTGAGACCATCACCCTATACTTTCACTAACATTAGAGTGGCACCTTTGTCCCCCAGTGAGACCATCACCCTATACTTTCACTAACATTAGAGTGGCACCTTGGTTGTCCAGTAAGACCATCACCCTATACTTTCACTAACATTAGAGTGGCACCTTTGTCGTCCAGTAAGACCATTACACTATACTTTCACTTACATTAGAGTGGCACCTTTGCCCCTCAGTGAGACCATCACACTATACTTTCACTAACATTAGAGTGGCACCTTTGTCCCTCAGTGAGACCATCACCCTATACTTCCACTAACATTAGAGTGGCACCTTTGTCCCTCAGTGAGACCATCACCCTATACTTTCACTAACATTAGAGTGGCACCTTTGTCATCCAGTAAGACCATTACACTATACTTTCACTAACATTGCAGTGGTACCTTTGTCCCTCAGTGAGACCATCACCCTATACTTTCACTAATATTAGAGTGGCACCTTTGTCCCAAAGTGAGACCAATACACTATACTTTCACTAACATTAGAGAGGCACCTTTGTCCCCAAGTGAGACCATCACCCTATACTTTCACTAACATTAGAGTGGCACCTTTGTCCGTCAGTGAGACCATCACCCTATACTTTCACTAACATTAGAGTGGCACCTTTGTCCCCCAAGTGAGATCATCACCCAATACTTTCACTGACATTAGAGTGGCACCTTTGTCCCCCAAGTGAGACCATCACCCTATACTTTCACTAACATTAGAGTGGCACACTTGTCCCTCAGTGAGACCATCACCATATACTTTCACTAACATTAGAGTGGCATCTTTGTCCCCAAGTGAGACCATCACCCTATACTTTCACTAACATTAGAGTGGCATCTTTGTCCCCAAGTGAGACCATCACCCTATACTTTCACTAACATTAGAGTGGCATCTTTGTCCCCAAGTGAGACCATCACCATATACTTTCACTAACATTAGAGTGGCACCTTTGTCATCCAGTAAGACCATTAGACTATACTTTCACTAACATTAGAGTGGCACCTTTGTCCCTCAGTGAGACCATCACCCTATACTTTCACTAACATTAGAGTGGCATCTTTGTCCCCAAGTGAGACCATCACCCTATACTTTCACTAACATTAGAGTGGCACCTTTGTCCCTCAGTGAGACCATCACCCTATACTTTCACTAACATTAGAGTGGCATCTTTGTCCCCAAGTGAGACCATCACCCTATACTTTCACTAACATTAGAGTGGCATCTTTGTCCCCAAGTGAGACCATCACCCTATACTTTCACTAACATTAGAGTGGCACATTTGTCCCTCAGTGAGACCATCACCATATACTTTCACTAACATTAGAGTGGCATCTTTGTCCCCATGTGAGACCATCACCCTATACTTTCACTAACATTAGAGTGGCATCTTTGTCCCCAAGTGAGACCATCACCATATACTTTCACTAACATTAGAGTGGCACCTTTGTCGTCCAGTAAGACCATTAGACTATACTTTCACTAACATTAGAGTGGTACCTTTGTCCCTCAGTGAGACCATCACCCTATACTTTCACTAACATTAGAGTGGCATCTTTGTCCCCAAGTGAGACCAACACCCTATACTTTCACTAACATTAGAGTGGCACCTTTGTCCCTCAGTGAGACCATCACCCTATACTTTCACTAACATTAGAGTGGCACCTTTGTCCCCCAAGTGAGATTATCACCCTATACTTTCACTAACATTAGAGTGGCACATTTGTCCCTCAGTGAGACCATCACCATATACTTTCACTAACATTAGAGTGGCACATTTGTCCCCAAGTGAGACCATCACACTATACTTTCACTAACATTAGAGTGGCATCTTTGTCCCCAAGTGAGACCATCACCCTATACTTTCACTAATATTAGAGTGGCACCTTTGTCCCAAAGTGAGACCAATACACTATACTTTCACTAACATTAGAGAGGCACCTTTGTCCCCCCAGTGAGACCATCACCCTATACTTTCACTAACATTAGAGTGGCATCTTTGTCGTCCAGTAAGACCATCACCCTATGCTTTCACTAACATTAGAGTGGCAGCACCTTTGTCCCCCAGTGAGACCATCACCCTATACTTTCACTAACATTAGAGTGGCACCTTTGTCCCTCAGTGAGACCATCACACTATACTTTCACTAACATTAGAGTGGCACCTTTGTCCCTCAGTGAGACCATCACCCTATACTTTCACTAACATTAGAGTGGCACCTTTGTCCCTCAGTGAGACCATCACCCTATACTTTCACTAACATTAGAGTGGCACCTTTGTCATCCAGTAAGACCATTACACTATACTTTCACTAACATTGCAGTGGTACCTTTGTCCCTCAGTGAGACCATCACCCTATACTTTCACTAATATTAGAGTGGCACCTTTGTCCCAAAGTGAGACCAATACACTATACTTTCACTAACATTAGAGAGGCACCTTTGTCCCCAAGTGAGACCATCACCCTATACTTTCACTAACATTAGAGTGGCACCTTTGTCCCTCAGTGAGACCATCACCCTATACTTTCACTAACATTAGAGTGGCACCTTTGTCCCCCAAGTGAGATCATCACCCTATACTTTCACTGACATTAGAGTGGCACCTTTGTCCCCCAAGTGAGACCATCACCCTATACTTTCACTAACATTAGAGTGGCACACTTGTCCCTCAGTGAGACCATCACCATATACTTTCACTAACATTAGAGTGGCATCTTTGTCCCCAAGTGAGACCATCACCCTATACTTTCACTAACATTAGAGTGGCATCTTTGTCCCCAAGTGAGACCATCACCCTATACTTTCACTAACATTAGAGTGGCATCTTTGTCCCCAAGTGAGACCATCACCATATACTTTCACTAACATTAGAGTGGCACCTTTGTCATCCAGTAAGACCATTAGACTATACTTTCACTAACATTAGAGTGGCACCTTTGTCCCTCAGTGAGACCATCACCCTATACTTTCACTAACATTAGAGTGGCATCTTTGTCCCCAAGTGAGACCATCACCCTATACTTTCACTAACATTAGAGTGGCACCTTTGTCCCTCAGTGAGACCATCACCCTATACTTTCACTAACATTAGAGTGGCATCTTTGTCCCCAAGTGAGACCATCACCCTATACTTTCACTAACATTAGAGTGGCATCTTTGTCCCCAAGTGAGACCATCACCCTATACTTTCACTAACATTAGAGTGGCACATTTGTCCCTCAGTGAGACCATCACCATATACTTTCACTAACATTAGAGTGGCATCTTTGTCCCCATGTGAGACCATCACCCTATACTTTCACTAACATTAGAGTGGCATCTTTGTCCCCAAGTGAGACCATCACCATATACTTTCACTAACATTAGAGTGGCACCTTTGTCGTCCAGTAAGACCATTAGACTATACTTTCACTAACATTAGAGTGGTACCTTTGTCCCTCAGTGAGACCATCACCCTATACTTTCACTAACATTAGAGTGGCATCTTTGTCCCCAAGTGAGACCAACACCCTATACTTTCACTAACATTAGAGTGGCACCTTTGTCCCTCAGTGAGACCATCACCCTATACTTTCACTAACATTAGAGTGGCACCTTTGTCCCCCAAGTGAGATTATCACCCTATACTTTCACTAACATTAGAGTGGCACATTTGTCCCTCAGTGAGACCATCACCATATACTTTCACTAACATTAGAGTGGCACATTTGTCCCCAAGTGAGACCATCACACTATACTTTCACTAACATTAGAGTGGCATCTTTGTCCCCAAGTGAGACCATCACCCTATACTTTCACTAATATTAGAGTGGCACCTTTGTCCCAAAGTGAGACCAATACACTATACTTTCACTAACATTAGAGAGGCACCTTTGTCCCCCCAGTGAGACCATCACCCTATACTTTCACTAACATTAGAGTGGCATCTTTGTCGTCCAGTAAGACCATCACCCTATGCTTTCACTAACATTAGAGTGGCAGCACCTTTGTCCCCCAGTGAGACCATCACCCTATACTTTCACTAACATTAGAGTGGCACCTTTGTCCCTCAGTGAGACCATCACACTATACTTTCACTAACATTAGAGTGGCACCTTTGTCCCTCAGTGAGACCATCACCCTATACTTTCACTAACATTAGAGTGGCACATTTGTCCCTCAGTGAGACCATCACCCTATACTTTCACTAACATTAGAGTGGCACATTTGTCCCTCAGTGAGACCATCACACTATACTTTCACTAACATTAGAGTGGCACCTTTGTCGTCCAGTAAGACCATTACACTATACTTTCACTAACATTAGAGTGGCACCTTTGTCCCTCAGTGAGACCATCACACTATACGTTCACTAATATTAGAGAGGCACCTTTGTCCCCCAGTGAGACCATCACCCTATACTTTCACTAACATTAGAGTGGCACCTTTGTCCCCCAGTGAGACCATCACCCTATACTTTCACTAACATTAGAATGGCACCTTTGTCCCCCAGTAAGACCATCACCCTATACTTTCACTAACATTAGAGTGGCACCTTGGTTGTCCAGTAAGACCATCACCCTATACTTTCACTAACATTAGAGTGGCACCTTTGTCGTCCAGTAAGACCATTACACTATACTTTCACTAACATTAGAGTGGCACCTTTGCCCCTCAGTGAGACCATCACACTATACTTTCACTAACATTAGAATGGCACCTTTGTCCCCAAGTGAGACCATCACCCTATACTTTCACTAACATTAGAGTGGCACATTTGTCCCCAAGAGAGACCATCACCCTATACTTTCACTAACATTAGAGTGGCACCTTTGTCCCTCAGTGAGACCATCACCCTATACTTTCACTAACATTAGAGTGGCACCTTTGTCCCCCCAGTGAGACCATTACACTATACTTTCACTAACATTAGAGTGGCACCTTTGTCCCTCAGTGAGACCATCACACTATACTTTCACTAACATTAGAATGGCACCTTTGTCCCCCAGTAATACCATCACACTATACTTTCACTAACATTAGAGTGGCACCTTTGTCGTCCAGTGAGACAATCACCCTATACTTCCACTTTTGTCCTCCGGTGGAATCATTGTCTTATATTCTTACTAACGTTACAAAGGCACCTTTGTCCCCAAGTGAAAGCATCGTTCCATTCATTCAGTAACGAAAAATAAACTTAGCCAGTATCAAATACTGTTTATAGGAAAGAAAACATGTCATGTACCTGTGCGATGTGATCATACATTCCACCATTTGCCATGAGTCTCAGTGTATGCAGAGACATATCCAGAGCTCGCTTTCCTCTGTCTGTCTTCATTTCAAGTGCATACATTCGAAAAAGATAATTGAAATTGACTGGAAAGAATAGAAAGAAGGTTTTCTTATAAAGATTTGTATTCATGGTGATCAATTCTTTGCTAGAATACTTTTGTTACTATCTTCTTCAAACATTTTTCACACCTTAATTTTAAATTGCATCATACATGCAGATTCCATGTGCTCAGTGGGAAAGCAGTGGGAAAGCAATGATATACAGACAAAGTCTGTATTTTAAAGCTAGTTTTAATTTGAGTTAATATAACATATTAATTAAAGAAAGCTTGTAAAAACCCTTGTGTTCTGAAAGCCTTGGAGGCATATTTAAAATCAATCCAAAATTTTGGATAAGCATTTCAAACAAGAAGTTTGGTAACTAATATAGGTCTGCTATTTGAAATGCACAACATAAAAACAATGTGATTCACATTATATGATAGTTTATAACATTCGATTGATTTGTAGTCTGATGTACGTATTTCAGTTAAATTTTTTGAAATACCAGAAATCGGCTAATAAAAATTAGGTAATCAATATTCAAGGTTTTTACATAACATTAAAATAATCCTGTCTGTGAATTACTCCAGAGCATTTATATACGAAGTTTCATTAAAATCTCATGATTATGCAAATTAGGTAATTTTGACCTTTAATATAACTGTATCTTTCGTAGCATCTCTCCTAAGTTTTAACCCATTCGTAAACTGTCTCATTCATTTTTGAGAGCATTCTTGGCGGCTATTCTACACTAGGACTATTCTTTTATTATTGAAAATGTTTATGAAACATGTTAACTTTTTATACATGTTGTCAACCTCTCTCTCTTTTCAATTCTCTAAATTTGATGAATATTTTTGTTGTTTTTGGTAAAAAATTATATTTTCAAATAAGTCAAAAAATTTGGTGGATGACGACGGACAATCAGTAATATGATTAGCTCCGCTCAATGTGGTTGGGGTTATTATTATGCTAATTATGGACTTATTATACATTATGCATTGTGTATTGTTCCAGGGCACATATGTACCTTCATTATAATTAGATGATTGATAAAAATAATTATTATCCAAGTTAATATTATAGATGTATATAAACAAAAAACTAATTAGGTCATTGCATTGCATTGTCTTAGAGGATTTGTGTACCAAGATTCATCAAAATAAGATTGGGGTTATTATTATGCGAATTAGGCAATTATTATGCATTGTGTATTGTTCCAGGGCACATATGTACCTTCATTATAATGTGATGATTAATAAAAATAATTATTATCCAAGTTAATATTATAGATGTATATAAACAAAAAACTAATTAGGTCATGGCATTGTCTTAGAGAATTTATGTACCAAGATTCATCGAAATAAGATAAGTACTTGAGATATTGATTACTATACAAATCAGGTCATTAGTATGCACAGATTTTAATGTAAAGCTAATAAGGTCTGCGCAATGTCAGAGACCATCTATGTACCAAGTTTCATTGAAATGTGATGAGAACTAGAGATACGATGAAAAAGCTGAAAAGTTAGGTAATTAATATGCACAGATTTAAACCCAAACTAAACAGGTCTGTGTATGGTCCTAGAGCATTCATGTAGCAAGTTTTATTGAAATGTGATGATTACTACTTGAAATATCAGAGGAAAAGCCTGTACTAATTATGCAAATTAGGTAATTATTATGTATGGTTTTACCCAAAACAAATCAGGTCAGCAAATTTTCCCAGAGCATCTATGCACCAAGTTTAATCAAAATAAAAAAAAAACAGCTAAATATTATAATAAATTTAAACCAAACCCTAATCAAATCTGCACTGGAGATCTATGCATCAAGTTATATCAAAAACCAACAAATGCTTCTTGAGATATCAGTGGAACAGATGGACACATGCACAAACATGATGTGTTACAATTTTAGGGGGTGGGGTAAAAATTTATTCATTTGGCTTTTCTGAGACAATTTATAACTTGTTAAACATATAATGCGATGTGCACTTGTAAACAATTATTACCTGTCCCTGTACCAACTTTGAACAAAACTGGATGACACATATCTGAGAAAAAGCTGGTAACAGATTTTTGAGGGAAAAAATGGCCTCCAAGTCGTAAAAATTTATCCAATCAAACAGGTCATGAATGACACTGCCTTCACTTGTTGTCATTTGAAGGTTGCAGCATATAATTAGTCCAGTTTTTGGCATGGATGTAAATTGGCAAACATGATTTCTATGGCATTTTCAAGTTTATAGCACTCTCCATCCTGGTCTCAGCAAGAACACCAGAGAGCAACAAACAAGTACAACAGGTAAAATGACATGCAAGTATGCAAATCAGATCTGCAAATATGTTGAAAAGTCAGTGTTGTGTTCGTTTGGATAAACTTCCTTGTACAACTGTATTCCTAATACAAGAACACTGTCAATCACAGAACTGTTCCAGCAAAAATCTTCTAATATTTTAAACAGTAAGAGGGCAAAGATACCATTTGTCATACAAGTACTAGCACCAGATGAGGAACTGAGAAACTGCAATGATCCTTGGTGTACATTACTCGTGTCAACAACTTTACTTCTCATGTACTTCATGTACAGATCTACATGTAGTTTGTGGCCCTGAACAATACAATACATAATCAGTTCCTACAACAATAATAGAAAGGCTTAATATCAGCAGGCAAGGATAAAATATCCGACCAAACTGCTTCGTAAAGAACATTATCTTTAGAGAGTTTATTGGTAAGTACAAGAAACTTATACAGCTTTTATTTAAGGTGAATTTTCACCCTCCCAAAGACAGGGAGTTGTTACTATAATCCAAAAAAAGGGGAAGGACTCTAGATTTATCAAAAACTGGCGTCCTACAGCTCTACTGAACTGTGATTATAAAATAGGATCCAAATGTTTAGCTAAACGCCTAGAAAAAGCACTCCCCGACATCATTCATGAATTTCAAACAGCCTTCGTGAAAAACAGATATACATTTGAAGAAAACTTACACGGCATTTTGGTCTGTATTGACTTTGAAAAAGCCTTTGATAAATTAGAATGGAATTATTTGATCCAAGTGCTGAGCACATTCAACTTTGGGGAGGGGTTCATCAAATGGGTAAAATTGCTCTTTACCAATATCTCTAGCTGTGTGATTAATCATGGGACAACTACTGGCTAATTCCCTTTACTTCGTATGCCAGGGCGATCCAATCTCTCCACTACTCTTTATCCTAGGTCTCAAAATTTATTTAATCAAACTCAGATCATCTAATGATATTAAAGGAATTTCAGTTGACAATACTGAAATCAAAAATGCCACTTTTGCAGATGACCTGACTTGCTTTGTTAATGATATTGATTCCTTGAATAGTCTGTTCACTTTGTTAGATAAATTTCAGCTAATTTCAGGATTGTCTGTCAAGCTGGACAAGTGTGAAGGCATGTGGCTGGGGCAATGGAAAGATAGATTTAATAAACCGCTTAGGATTTCATGGACTAAAACAGTCATAATTGTGGGAATATGTATTTCGTACAACACAAAACTTGCATTTGATCAGACTATAGCAGGGCCACTTCAAAGTTTAAAAAACAGTCTAAACTTTTGGAAAATGAGGCAACTAACACTTTCAGGGAAAATTCAGGTTATTAAATCCCTTGCAATCTCCCGTTTGACGTATATACTTAACCAAATTGATGCCCCTAAACAATTCCTCAAAGAAATTAACAAACTCATTTTCAAATTCCTTTGGAATGGGCCAGACAAAATTGCTGGGAAAACAGCTGTAGGTGAGGTCAAAGATGGGGGCCTGTCAATGACAGACTTATTTTCTATATATAAAGCTCAGCGCCTTAACTGGTTAAGGAGGTACTGCGACAACACAGTTTCACAGACTTGGAATCTTTTTCTTTATCGCAAATTACGCCCTCTAGGGGACATTAATCTTTTACTCAAGTGTAAATTTAACCCTATAATCCTAACAATTAAATTATCACCATTTTACAGGGGCATGCTTCATACTTGGATTTCACTGAAATATTAGTCTTATGAACTAGATATTGTCTTAAATGATTGTATTTGGAACCATTGTAAACTTTTGATTGGTCGAAAAAGCTTTTATTATAATGACTTGGCAAATGCAGGATTGATGTACAGTGTATGTGGGTCAATTATTTGATGACAGAGGTAAAATCTTGCAATGGGAAGCTGCAAAACAAAAGGAAATCCATGACAAATGTTTTCTTAAATGGTATGACATAGTCAGTGATGTGCCAAAATCTGTGTGGAACTCAGCTGAAATGACTACTTTCAAGCAATCAGAGGATGAACATATGTATGTCCAATTTATCAACAAATCAGTTCATCTAAATAGTTGTACAAGCAAAAATGTTACTAAAAGTATCTCAACTAAGTATTTTATCTCTCCCAGAAGTGATACATATTTCACTAACTTACTCAGTGAAATGGTTATCTGGGATAATGCATACAGTAGAACATTTGGATTAACTATCGATACAAAACTTTCCATTGGAAACTCAGTCATAATCTTGAATTCACAAATGAAACACTATACAAAATGACTCCACCCAAAATCGCTGTTCACTTTGTGATGTTAACATTGAATCGCTTCTCCACTTGTTTTATCAATGAAATTATGTAAAACCATTTTGGCAAGAGTGGGGAAGACACATCGGTTTCAGAAATAAGCCTACCAACTCACAATGTTTTTCGAACAATGTTATTGAGACATTTATTTCTTTTACTGGCTCTGCTTGTATTTCACTTGCAATCCACACTAGTCATTTTTACATTTACCAATCGTCTTCGATCGACATTATAGATCTTTTGTTTCAATTGTTATTCACTTGCAATTTTTATTCATAATTTTACTACATTGTAATTCCTGCTCTGTAACCATGTGCTCGTATCCCATGAAGGCTCTCCATATTCAAGAACAAGTGATGCTTGCCTTACCACATCATGCGAATTGTTCAATTCTACCACCTCCTCTTTAATTTGGGGGAAATGCTGCACAGAGCATGCTGCTCAGGTCAGGTATGACGTTGCCCTTACCATGACACGAGTCAAATATATCTCGGTCTCCTGTCATGGGGTCGGCCGCTACGACGCCTGATGCAGAGCCACTGTGTCGGCAGGTGTTACTCGGGTAATATGCGTTGCCACCTCATAATGACACTCAGTGGTTTTGAGGATCACTATGAAGTGACACGTGACGACGCCTAGTGTGACATTCACTTCTCCCACTTCAAACGGCAATCCTGTCTCATGTGTCGTTTCTTAGAAATAACTGCTTTTTAATAAACGAGTCGATAGGATATCTACCAAACTCACTATAATTTCCCAATTTCGGAGTGTTTTTTGAAATGCCTAGGATGCAACGACAGAAGCTGAGGTGTACATCTTCTATAGTAGAGTTGAATGAACTTTCTTCAGCCCAGACTTCACATCCATATATTAGTTCATCAAACAATGACAACAATAGTGAAGAACTGAGATTTTCATTATGACCTAATTTGGCTTTCAAAGAGAATAATGCTTTCATATGTTTCATAGCAACTTTAAATTTTCCATTAGGGCTGGGAACAATACCTAAATAATTATAATTTCTCACGATGTTAATCTCATTCTCTTCAAAAGATCCTTACATAATAATTAAACAACTCACATAATTTACGAAAACGAATCATATTATCTATGAACGGGATAGCTGACAAATAGAATGGATGCTACAACTGTGGCAACGTTCTAAACAAGTATAGGATCGTACCTTTTAAAAGGTACAGCCCGAACTTTCACTTGTGCTTGATAAATGTTAGTACTAATATCACTAAATTCTCTAATAATTCACAGAAAAAAAAAAGGGGGAATGCCGTGCCTTCATAGAGGATGCAAGGTGCCTCCCTGCTGTTTTCAACCCAATAGCCCAGAAATGCCGCTGTCTACAAAGATAATCAAAGAAAGCTTAGAAAGAACTCCCATGTGCTGAGAGTATTGGAGACACATTAAATATAATTTGAAATTACTTAGCTGAAAACTAATTATGCAAATCAGAAAATTAACATGAACAGATTTGATTGTAAAACTAATGAGGTCTGCGCAATGTAACAAAAACTCTATGTACCAAGTTTAATTGAAATGTGATTAGAACCAAAAAATTATGAATTATTATGCTAATTAGGGAAATAATATGAACAGCGTTTTACCCCAAACTAATTAGGTTTGTACATTGTCCTAGAGCATCTTTGTACTAAGTTTCATTAAAATGGAAATTAGTACTTTAGACATCAGTGTGAAAGCTTAAAATTGGTTAATTATGCAAATTGGGTAATTAATATGTACAGATTTTAACCCACAATTATGCAGGTCTGTCTATTGTCCTACAGCATCCATGTATAAACATTCATTAATATGTGATGATTAGTACCTGAGATATCAGTGTGAAAGTTGGAAATTGGTTAATTATGCAAATTAGGTGATTAATATGCACAAATATTTACCAAAAACTAATTGGGTCTTTGCATAATTCTAGATTCATTGAAATGTAATGATTAGTACTTTAGATATCAGTAGAAAAGCTGAAAATTAATTATACAAATTAGGTAATTAATATGCACAATTATTTACCCTGAAACTAATCAGGTCTCTGCATAGTCCTAAATGATCTATGTACCAAGTTTCATTGAAATGTGATGATTAGTACTTGAGATACCCGTGGAAAAGCTGAAAATTAATGAATTATGCAAATTAGGTGATTAATATGCACAAATATTTATCCGAAACAATCAATCTCTGCATAGTCCTTGAGTATGCAAGTACCAAGTTTCATTGAAATGTAATGCTCACTACTTATATCAAAAGCTGAAAATTAATTAATTATGCAAATTAGGTAATTATATGTACTGATATTACCATAAAAACTATCAGGTCTGTGCAGTGTCATATGACATCCTTGTACCAAGTTTCATTGAAATGTGATGATTAGTACTTGAGATATCAGTGGGAAAACCGAAAATTGACTAATCATTATGCAAATTAGGTAATTAGTATCAACGGATTATTACCAAAAACTAATCAAAACCTAGCATTAGTTCAGAGCATCTATGTACCAAGTTTCATCAAAATCCAATGAGTGGTTGTTTAGATATCAGTGGAACAGTCATGGAACCACTAAAAAATAGCTAATTATCATGCAAATTAGGTAATTAATATGCACAGATTTTTACCAAAAAACAATCAAATCTGCGCATATGTTCAGAGCATCTATGTACCAAGTTTCATCAAAATCCAATGAGTGGTTCTTTAGATATCAGTGGAACAGTCATAGAACAGCTAAAAATTAGCTAATTATCATGCAAATTAGGTAATTAACGAGCATGGATTTTTACCAAAACCTAATCAAAACCTAGCATTAGTTCAGAGCATCTATGTACCAAGTTTCATCAAAATCCAATGAGTGGTTGTTTAGATATCAGTGGAACAGTCGGACACACATACACACACACACACACACACATACACACACACACACCCACACACACATACAGACACACTAACTGCAAAGACTCCCATTTTGTGCTTCGCACATGGGAGTCAAAAATGGTAAAAACGATCCAGGATTGGTAAAAATCGCTGTAATTTTGGTCATCATTTGCTTTACAAAATTCTGTCAATCCGTGGACGGGATCGCATATACCATTGTGGTGAAACCTTCATGCTAAAGACTTGGGTTGCCTGAAGTTACGGGAATGACATGGTATGGTGTAATACTGTTTTGATGGTTTTAGCATAGACTGGCTCGATTCTATGGTTATAGATACAATTCTACCATGTTACCATGAACTTCGCAAATCCTTAACAAAATTTAGACTTGGCAACCACTGTCTGAAATTTGAAACAGACCGGCATGTAGGATTGGATTTTAAAGACAGAGTCTGCAATATGTGCAACAATGACCATGTTGAAGATGAACAACATTTTGTCATAAATTGTCCTCATTACAACGAAATAAGATTAAAACTTTACATTGTAACTAATAAATGTATACCAAATTTTGACAAATTTAGTAATGAAAATAAATTCATATCATTACTAAGTAAGGAGAAAATGTCAATTCCTTTAGCGCAGTATTTAAAAAACTGTTTTAATACAAGACAGCAGCACCTACATAAACTAAGCCAGTAACACATTCCTTGTATACAAATTTATCTTTTTTAAATGTCTTTTTGTTCCCTTACTTTTTATGTAGTTATTTTTTTTTTTACTAATATTTGATTTGTAACCTTTTTCATCCCCTCCGGGGGATGTTGTGTGTTAATAAATAAATAAATAAAAGAAAAAGAAGCAAAAACAAATAATTTGGACAACTAATTTATTTAAATTTATTAGTGATATAATATTAGACCGCAGTTCTCTATACACTGCAAAACAACACAATGCCGCAGGCCATCAGTGCTCTTGATTGTGACAAGATTGTCACCGCCAAAAAGAGGGTGCGGTAGCAGTATGGTGATGCATAGCAATGTCTGAAGCTGCCATTACAGCTTCCTGTGTGGTATAACGCTCTACAACCATGTCCAGATCAGCTCATATGATGTTATGCCTCATTCGAGCATTTCCTTAATTTATACATGTATTTTACGACTCGTATTTTGTGTGTACATTAAACTTTCAAACAGAAAAATAACCCTGACTAAAAGCGTGTTACAGAAGTGCGTGACAAATTTTAGGAGGTTTGTGCGATACCCGTTATGTACAATCTCAGACCACTACTTATACTTATACTTTATTAAACACATAAAATTCCCCAGGAGGAATTAAAATGGTTACATTTACACTTAACAAAACTAGAATAATACAAAACATTAAGACTAAAGTAATGATTAAAAAAAATAATAATAATAATCGAAATAAAAAACATGAATAGTAATATATCCCACTCACAGCAATAATAAAGGTAGAAGAAACCATTGTTGAAAAGTAATAATAATAATAATGCGTTAATGCATTAAGGGTTAAAATCGGATTAGTAGCAATATATCGGATACTAAACATTTCGGATTAGTAGCAATATCGGATACTAAACATTTCATTGAAATAAAAACAGCATAGTAATGCATAGTAGTATAATAGTAATTATTATTATATTATTATTATGGTTTTATTTCAGACATAGTCCATATATAAAGAAAAAGATACAAACAAATATGTAATAAAATAAAATGACAAACCATACAGATTTGAAAACTATACTAAACTCAGTAGACTACCTTTGTCCAATGCTGCACTAAAGTAGACTTCCATCTCACATCACTAGTGAGCAAGGCACACACAAGTGTATTGTTTGATGTTCGTAATCGATCCATAAAAGCATAAATTAGCTTTCTATATAAACTGGTAAATGTGTTTGTGCGGTTTTCAACGAACATAGTGCTTGCGCTACAGTCACGGGCGTACCCCAACAGTTTACGGAAAGCATTATTATAACTGACCCGAAGGGCATTAACGGTAGATTTTCTATACATACACCATAATTGGCAGCAATACAAACTAGAACAGAATGTTTTAAATAGCAAAAGTTTGACTTCGTTGCTGCAGTTCTTAAATTTACGTAGCATAATGTTTGCCCTCACACAGAATAAACGTTTCTGACAATCAATGTCCGCATCGTCTTTCAGGTCACGAGCTATTTTATGTCCTAGATAATTAAACTGGTCAACAAAGTCAACATTATTATTATATAAATACAGTGGAGGGCAAATGTCCATGCAATTACGACCATAGAAATGCATAGATTTAGACTTGGTTGAGTTGTAGGTAATGTCATGCTCTTCAGCGTATAACTCACAAATATGTAACATTTTGCGCAAACCTTTAATAGAGGGCGCAATTACACACATATCATCTGCGTAGCTCAAATTGTTTATAATTTTATCGCCAATAAGACAGCCACAAGGCATGCTATTGAGTGATACACTGAGATTATCCATATAAATACTAAACAGTGCTGGGGACATTACTCCTCCCTGTCAAACTCCATTGGAAACATTAAAAAATTGTGAGATAGTACTTCCCCATCTAACACAGTACAACTGGTTGCAATACCAATTTACAAGAACACGAATGATATACGCTGGAACATTACGTTCAATACACTTGTTAAATAACGTCCAATGGTTAACTCTGTCGAACGCCTTGGATGCGTCAAGAAAACACACAAATACACTGCTACCAAGGCTATTATACTGGCGAATGGTTTCTTTTAAGAGCAGAATACAGAGATCTGTGGAATGTTTCTTTTTAAAACCAAACTGGTTGTCTGTAGTTTCAAAAAACTTATCACACCTCTTGAGTAATATATGTTCAAAAACTTTTGACAAAACAGATGTTATTGCAATAGGACGATAATTGTCTGTGCTGGTAATATCTCCAGTTTTATTTTTCAAGAGTGGCACTATAACAACTTCCATCATAGAGCGAGGGAGTGTGCCGTGCACACAGAATGACAACATACACATTGACAAATGCGTACTAACACTGGGAGCCGCATATTTCAAGTGTTCTGCACATAAACCATCCATACCACTAGATTTCTCTAGCGGCAGGTTTTTAATAATCCCATGAATTTCCACAGAGGACACAGAATGAGCATTTTCGTGAATTTCAGTAATATTATTTAGCACCTTGGACTTATATGTGTCATTCGTGATGGAGTTCAGAGATGATTCAAAATATTTCGCCCACATTTTTGTAATGTCCGTCTCACCAGATGCATTCCCAACAACGGAAGGAATGAAAGTGGCGTATGATTTCGTGACTTCTTTCCAGAACGAGCGTTCATCTTTATTTAAAAGGTGAGTGGCTAATTTGTCTGCAGTCATACGAGAATGTGCAGATTTGCAGTTGCGCAATGTAAGTTTGAATTTGACCCTCGCTGACCTCATCGTGTCATGAACCGCGCCCTCTCTTGGTTTGCCAGCAAGACGCCACAACCAAAAGCACTCACGTGCAAAGCTATGCGCATCCTTAACAATGTCATTCCATCCGGGGACTGGTTTAAAAGACGCAAAAGCCGCCTTGCGTACGAATGTTAAGTCCGTCGCTTTTTTAAGAGAGTTGACAATATTCTCGTAATAATCATGAATATTTCTTTTATGGTCAGTATTCTGACAGTTAACATGCGTACAACCCAGGGCGTCCACTGGTAAAACAATATTATGCAGGCCAATATCCGTGTTGTGAGCGTATTGGTTCATTTGTTCCGTCGTGATGTTGGACCAGTCAAGACGTATTGATCGCTCCTTACAATTCCCAATTATTAAGTCGCATGATTTCATGCTACTACACTGGAAGGCAATGGTCATAGGCATATGATCTGATGCAACATAGTCATACATAATGTTAATACCAATTATTGCACAATATGCAGTATTAGAAGCAATGCAGTGATCTATCCATGAGGTCGTGTGATGTGCTTCACTCACATATGTAAAGTTGTCACCTGAATTGTCTAGCATTTCAATGTCCGCGATTCGTAATTCGGCAGCATTGCAGAAATCACGTAACTCGTTACCGAAATAGGACTGCGAACGAGGATCAGTATTCCAATCACCAATAACAAGAATATTAGGCGTACCACTTTCCTGAATGATGGCGTTAATTTTTGCTAGATAGTCCACAAAGTCGTCTCTGTTTTCAACATTATTCGTTGGAAGATAAACACACAAAATGAAAAGCCTATTGTTGTCCTCCAGAGTGATTTCCGCACCAAGTAATCTGGGGTCATTAAATGTTCTAATTTTAAGCGCACTTCCAAGTGTTTTATTCCATAATATAGCTGTCCCTCCATAAGGCCGACCAGAAAGTATATCACTGCTTGTATTAATGGCCGAAACACCAAATGCATAAAAATCACTGTGAATCGTAGATAAGTACCCTAGGTCGTCATTTGTTAGCCAGTGTTCCTGAATTAGACAAATATCACATTCATCACATAGTTTATTGACAATTGGTCTACTAGACTTTATAGACCTACAGTTATACGTTACGATGTTAAGGTTCTGCATTAGTTACGACGAGGAAAGTACTTGCGCACCAACACTCCTTCCGGCCAGGCACTCGCATCCATGATTTTCTGAAAATTAGGCACTGTAGTTGTAAAACAAAATGATGAATATGTACTAAACTTAGTATCAAGACGAACACATTTAATATCGCTGACGTTCATGTTGGTTGATATATATTTATCTAGCATTTCAGCTGTAGTATCTGGACCCAGTCTGGACACGAAAACACTCATTCATTTATGAACTACAGTCATCTGGTCGGCGGATTTACGAGTACCAATCAAAACTTTACGGTCAACTTGGCGTATGTTCGCACGACTATCAGCGCTCTGCTCATTAGACTTATGTGGGTATTCTCGTAGCTTACGGAATGAGTCCGGGTTTGCAGATGAATCATGTATATGTATATCTGGATTCGTTGTTCCGTCGACAAGTGCACGTGCATAGCTACGGTGTCTATATCGGTGACGACGACTGCGTTGTATTGTGAAACCGTCTGAACCATCATCATGCGTTATTTATGTTCTAACCACTCACTGATATCCCGATGCCGTGACACGTTACTATGCGTAAGCAAGAACAAGAATATCTCCCTGTTTCTGTTTTTTGTGTCAAATCAAAAGATTGGCAAGTATTTCGTTCATGATTAAACCTTGTAATATTTGAATTGCTTGCAAAAGTAATGAAACAATCTCGAAATATATTTCATTGGATACTTAGAGCAGAAGACAGACACTTGGGTGGACAAAAGTTACGTAATTTGATAAAGTCCCGAACTATGCTATCAGTGGTTATTTGTTCAGTGCCCAACCCAACACAACTTTTTCACACCTATGGTGGGGATTAAGAGATAAACGTACCCCAAATTTACGGGGTAAGTACCGAGTAGTATATCGTCGGCGTAGTTATAATGGTGATGATTACTACTTGAAATATCAAAAGCTGAAAATTAATTAATTATGCAAATTAGGTAATTAATATGTACTGATATTACCCTAAAAACTATCAGGTTTGTGCAGTGTGCTATGACATCTATGTACCAAGTTTTATTGAAATATGATGATTAGTACTTGAGATATCAGTGGAAAAGCCGAAAATTGATTAATCATTATGCAAATTAGGTAATTAATATTGCACATATTTTTACCCCAAATCAAATCTGTGAATTAGTTTGGAGCATATATGTGCCAAGTTTCATCAAAATCCAATGAATGGTTTTTCAGATATCAGTGGAACAGTCATGGAACAGATAAAAATCAGCTAATTATCATGCAAATTAGGTAATTAATATGCATGGATTTTAACCAAAACCTATTTAAATCTGCACAATGGCTCAGAGCATCTATGCACTAAGTTTCATCAAAAATCAATGTATGGTTCTTGAGATATCAGTGGAACAGACACACACACAAACAGACTCACTAACTGGAAAGACTCCCTTTTTGTGCTTCGCACACAGGAGTCAATTAAAAACCAATTAACACACCTGGCTGTGGAAACTTGGGGGCTTGACCAAATCCACCCCACTGTTCATCATATCCATTTTCCATCTGGTTATAACACCTGTGGACGCACTCTAACCCAGGTATGTTTTGTTCTGTAGTTTTCTTTACTGTTGTATTCTGCATTAATGCATCTATTATCATTGTACCTTGTGATAACATCTGCTCTTCTTTCTCTTTCCACTTAGGAAGTAAAAAAAATAGTGGGGAATATTGAAGTATGTAAAGGGGTCTAAAAACTAACTCTGTGGCGCGATTGTGCGACTCGCCGAATGTTGATTAATGCACTCTGCAAAAGGGTTGCAGTTAAGTATAGTACCTACATGTATGTACAAACTTTGAACTGAATCAGGCCATATCTTATGGAGGAACCAGCACGAAAATGGAAAAAACAAAATGGAGACCGTTCAGCCGTCTTGGATCGAATCACGAAAAAACAGTGACATGCACCTATAACCCAATATGCATGATCACCATACAAAGTTTGGGTGAAATCACCCTGTTCAGCTCTGAGAAACAGTTCTGGACACGTTTAAATATCAGCAAATTTGAGGGACAAAATGGCTGTCAGTCAGCCATATTTAATCAAATCATAACGAAAATTGGCATGCATATGTAGGTCATCATACATTGTCTATATGCCAAGTTTGAACAAGATCGGTTAAAGGGTGTATGAGAAATGGCTCTGGACTGACACACGGATGGAGCCCAAATTAGTAGTTCCTGTTTTTTGCGGACTTCGTCAAACTTTTTAAATTAGCAAAATACATTTGTTTAGTGCAAGATTGCTAATTTTAGCTGCATGAAGAACAGACATGTATAAAGCTTTCAATCATTTTACCATTATTTTCTCTCAACATATTTTTATTTGCATATTTTATCTGATTGCAGTGTCAATTTAAAAAATCAACACCAACCCAAGATTGAAGAGACAAAAACAAGCAGTTATTGCGCAATCCGTTGACAAAACTTACGGTGAAAAGGATCATCTTACCATGTTTGCAATGCGACACAGTATTGTAGGGAATCCTGGTCTACCATATTTATCAGCTGGTGGGAAGTATGTTCCACCAACTACTGGTTTCAAATCTGGTGTTAGCCACACGCTCATTGGCCAACCACCACTACCTTGAGTTGCCTGTGTAGAGGGAAGGAAAAATAAACATGACAATTTTCCCCTCATGAAATAGTAAACATAGCTGATATGAAATGGTGCAAATGTTGGTTAGAGAATGTCCAATGTATGTACCAAGTTAGAACAAAATCCATCCAAATAAAATATGACCACCATTCAGTCATCTTGAATCAAATCATGTAACTAATGAACATGTAGATTTGTAAAGTTTGAATCTGATCAGATCAGGAGTGGTTGAGATACTGGAAAAGACACTTGGACACACACACACAAGACTTTTCAGACTTTGTCAAAATACCACATTTTCAAAAAAAACAAAATGACTTATAAGAGCTTATACAGTACTACAGCATCAATTGAATATATTTCAATCTGTACAAACAAAGCTGCTCATCTTGTCACTCTTTCTGAAGAAAATGACCACATCCATCAATTCAAAAACGTCTTCATTGGCTTCAAATTGAATTATGTGTTTATATTTTTAAGTTTATATTTTTAAGATTATTTATGGTGCAAGCCCAAAGTATTTAAAATGTTTTGTTATGCTGAACATACAAGTCATCTGAAGACGCCCTGCACTTTGACCCCAGATCAATTCACAAAACACAGTTGGCAACCTTTTTTCAATTTTACTTAAATATGATTCATTACGTATTTTTTTTTTTTTTTTTTTTTTTTTTTTTTACAAATGTCCATTTCAGGGCAACAGAAACCAAAAACTTAAATGTGTTAGTTGGCACTTGTCAAGCACTTGGATCTTCATTGATAGCAGAGTTAATAAAAAAGAATTCATGATTTGCCTTTGAAGTGAAATAGTGTGTTCAAAACATAAAAAAATAAATGATAGTGCAAGTACTGTGCAAGTACTTTTTCTGTTGGGAAAAAAAAATATGTTAATTTTGTCAAACCTGAATAAAAGCCATATAAACTTTATCAACATCTGGTCTTTCTTCTCGATCCACTTTAATGCAAACAAACTTTTGGTTCATAAGACTTCCAATGTCTGGATTCTGGAAGGACTCTCTTTCCATCACATGACACCAATGACATGTAGAATAGCCAACTGAAAATAGTATTACCAAGCCATGCATGGCACAGTCCCCATTAGTTATCAAATTTAAGATATATTTTTGTTTATAGTAATATAGTTGGAACATATACATGTAAGAAGTATGGATCCAGAAGATGATGCTTGATTAAGATGATTTTTTAACATTAAAATGATTGACATCTGGTATCTGATCGTCAACCAAGTACTTGTCCATATTGAGAAATATTGCTCTGGAACAGCATTAATTAAAACAAATTGGTCACTAGTCGGCCATTTTGAAAAAGTCAAAGCATGGCAGAAATATGGCACTAGAACTGCATTCATTAAAACAAAATAGCCGCCAGTTGGCCATTTTAAATTGGATCTGAAAAATAAAATAATGTGCATCAAGGTCCCATAATGTCCAACGTATGTACCCAGTTTAAAAAATCCATCCATAAATGCTTGATTTTGATGTTTTTTAGCACAAAAATGGCCACTATTCGGCCATTTTGAATCAGATCGTGAAACAAATTAATGTGCATATGTATAATATTATGTATGATGTATGTGTGAAGTTTGATTGTGATTGGTTGAGGCATGTCTAAGATACGCACACATGGCCACACAAAGTTCAAAACATAAGTTTTCATTTTCGAACTCTATTTAAAAAAAAAAAATCAGTGATTTTTTGGTCCCATTTCATTTTTTTAGAACCCAAACTGCTGTTTAACGGCCCAGGGCGAACTTATGACAGAGTCCTGTAAATGTCAAGCTCTCTTTGATTTTTTTCAGGGTATGTGACCCATTTTTACTATTACAGTGGGACTGGTTTGTGAGAAAACGTTTACAGTGCATATAGATTGAGCCCAATAATGATGACTCAGTAATGATATCAATTTTACCAAACCGACATGGCTCTAGAATCGTTCCGACATGTCTGGACGTACGCACGAACATACAGACGCACGAAGGTCAAAATATAAGTCCTCGTTTTCGAATTGCATCAGAACAGGGACTAAACAATGTGTTATTTGAGACGTTGTGCTAGTACAGCTTCCAAATAGTGTTTGCTTGAAACAAGTGACCTGTTGGAACATGTCTAATATATGTATATGAATGCAATTGTTGAGGGAACCAACCTGAGAGAAAAATCAGTTTATTCTCTTTCTTTGCTTTATCAAAAGCTTCTTGCGCCCATGGATACCTGTAAAAGAAAACATTTCCTGTAAAGTTTGCATTGGACATATAAGAATACAGGTAAGTGACAATACAGTGAATATACATCAAGGTATAGGAATACAGGTAAGTGACAATACAGTGAATATACATCAAGGTATAGGAATACAGGTAAGTGACAATACAGTGAATCTCACATCAAGGTATTGGAATACAAGTAAGTGACAATACAGTGAATCTCACATCAAGGTATTGGAATACAGATAAGTGACAATACGGTGAATCTCACATCAAGGTATAGGAATACAGGTAAGTGACAATACAGTGATTCTCACATCAAGGTATAGGAATACAGGTACGTGACAATACAGTGATTCTCACATCAAGGTATAGGAGTACAGGTAAGTGACAATACAGTGAATCTCACATCAAGGTATTGGAATACAGGTATGTGACAATACAGTGATTCTCACATCAAGGTATAGGAGTACAGGTAAGTGACAATACAGTGAATCTCACATCAAGGTATTGGAAAACAGATAAGTGACAATACAGTGAATCTCACATCAAGGTATTGGAATACAGGTAAGTGACAATACAGTGAATCTCACATCAAGGTATAGGAATACATGTAAGTGACAATACAGAGAATCTCACATCAAGGTATAGGAATACAGGTAAGTGACAATACAGTGAATCTCACAACAAGGTATAGGAATACAGGTATGTGGCAATACAGTGATTCTCACAACAAGGTATAGGAATACAGGTAAGTGGCAATACAGTGAATCTCACAACAAGGTATAGGAATACAGGTAAGTGACAATACAGTGAATCTCATAACAAGGTATAGGAATACATGTAAGTGACAATACAGTGAATCTCACATCAAGGTATAGGAGTACAGGTAAGTGACAATACAGTGAATCTCACAACAAGGTATAGGAATACAGGTAAATGACAATACAGTGAATCTCATACCAAGAAATAGGAATACATGTAAGTGACAATACAGTGAATCTCACAACAAGGTATAGGAATACAGGTATGTGGCAATACAGTGAATCTCACACCAAGGTATAGGAATACAGGTATGTGGCAATACAGTGAATCTCACAACAAGGTATAGGAGTACAGGTAAGTGACAATACAGTGAATCTCACAACAAGATATAGGAATACAGGTATGTGGCAATACAGTGAATCTCACACCAAGGTATAGGAGTACAGGTAAGTGACAATACAGTGAATCTCACACCAAGGTAAAGGAGTACAGGTAAGTGACAACACAGTGAATCTCACACCAAGGTATAGGAATACAGGTATGTGGCAATACAGTGAATCTCACAACAAGGTATAGGAGTACAGGTAAGTGACAATACAGTGAATCTCACAACAAGATATAGGAATACAGGTAAGTGGCAATACAGTGAATCTCACATCAAGGTATAGGAGTACAGGTATGTGACAATACAGTGAATCTCATACCAAGGTAAAGGAGTACAGGTATGTGACAATACAGTGAATCTCATACCAAGAAATAGGAATACATGTAAGTGACAATACAGTGAATCTCACAACAAGGTATAGGAATACAGGTATGTGGCAATACAGTGAATCTCACACCAAGGTATAGGAATACAGGTATGTGACAATACAGTGAATCTCATACCAAGATATAGGAATACATGTAAGTGACAATACAGTGAATCTCACATCAAGGTATAGGAATACAGGTATGTGACAATACAGTGAATCTCACAACAAGGTATAGGAATACAGGTATGTGGCAATACAGTGAATCTCACACCAAGGTATAGGAATACAGGTATGTGACAATACAGTGAATCTCATACCAAGATATAGGAATACATGTAAGTGACAATACAGTGAATCTCACATCAAGGTATAGGAATACAGGTAAGTGGCAATACAGTGAATCTCACATCAAGGTATAGGAATACAGGTATGTGACAATACAGTGAATCTCATACCAAGAAATAGGAATACATGTAAGTGACAATACAGTGAATCTCACAACAAGGTATAGGAATACAGGTATGTGGCAATACAGTGAATCTCACACCAAGGTATAGGAATACAGGTATGTGACAATACAGTGAATCTCATACCAAGATATAGGAATACATGTAAGTGACAATACAGTGAATCTCACATCAAGGTATAGGAATACAGGTATGTGACAATACAGTGAATCTCATACCAAGAAATAGGAATACATGTAAGTGACAATACAGTGAATCTCACAACAAGGTATAGGAATACAGGTAAGTGGCAATACAGTGAATCTCACACCAAGGTATAGGAATACAGGTATGTGACAATACAGTGAATCTCATACCAAGATATAGGAATACATGTAAGTGACAATACAGTGAATCTCACATCAAGGTATAGGAATACAGGTATGTGACAATACAGTGAATCTCATACCAAGAAATAGGAATACATGTAAGTGACAATACAGTGAATCTCACAACAAGGTATAGGAATACAGGTATGTGAGAATACAGTGAATCTCACATCAAGGTATATGAATACAGGTATGTGACAATACAGTGATTCTCACAACAAGGTATTGGAATACAGGTAAGTGGCAATACAGTGATTCTCACATCAAGGTATAGGAATACAGGTACGTGACAATACAGTGATTCTCACATCAAGGTATAGGAGTACAGGTAAGTGACAATACAGTGAATCTCACATCAAGGTATTGGAATACAGGTATGTGACAATACAGTGATTCTCACATCAAGGTATAGGAGTACAGGTAAGTGACAATACAGTGAATCTCACATCAAGGTATTGGAAAACAGATAAGTGACAATACAGTGAATCTCACATCAAGGTATTGGAATACAGGTAAGTGACAATACAGTGAATCTCACATCAAGGTATAGGAATACAGGTATGTGACAATACAGTGAATCTCACAACAAGGTATAGAAGTACAGGTAAGTGACAATACAGTGAATCTCACAACAAGGTATAGGAGTACAGGTAAGTGACAATACAGTGAATCTCACAACAAGATATAGGAGTACAGGTAAGTGACAATACAGTGAATCTCACAACAAGGTATAGGAGTACAGGTAAGTGACAATACAGTGAATCTCACAACAAGGTATAGGAGTACAGGTAAGTGACAATACAGTGAATCTCACAACAAGATATAGGAATACAGGTAAGTGACAATACAGTGAATCTCACATCAAGGTATAGGAATACAGGTAAGTGACAATACAGTGATTCTCACAACAAGGTATAGGATTACAGATAAGTGACAATACAGTGAATCTCACATCAAGGTATATGAATACAGGTATGTGACAATACAGTGATTCTCACAACAAGGTATTGGAATACAGGTAAGTGGCAATACAGTGAATCTCATACCAAGATATAGGAGTACAAGTAAGTTACAATAAAGTGAATATCATAATTGAAGATATGACATACCACATTACTTGCATGATGATACCGTAAAAACCTATTTTATTTCCTGGGATGAATTATTGTTTGTATCCTATTAATTCGCGGTGTTCCAAAACAAATAATAATTGGATCCTATTAATTCGCCATTAATATCGCCATATAACTTGTTATATTTAGTATGCGTTTATTGTGTTCGTGTTACCGATTACCTCAAGTAGCTGTGATCACCAGCGATCATGGCAGCCGGAAAAAATCTTTCATTCACTCACAACAATAAAGTTGTTTTACTGGATAATTATATAGTCAATTAATATGATCGAGCAGTAAATCTATATTGTGAATTTCTATGATAAGCAATACTATTGAAAGAGTTCGACAGCCAGAGTTGTATCGACATGCGTTCGCTATGTTGGAAAGTAAATTCCATAGAACTTTGAACGTCTACTTTGTGCACCGCCAGGGTGCGTGAATTAACGATTTTGATTGGCCAAGCTCTTGTCATAATTTTGCGATTAATGATGAGTGGATCATTCTGATTGCAACGCGTTTGAAAAACAAAACGAAAAAATAGCCCAAGTCTGTACTGCTATGGCGCCGTCGCTGAACACTGAACGGTGTATTATGCATTTCAATGAAAGGGCACATGTTTTGCAAGCAACACGTGGCCACGTAAATAGATGACAGATTCTGATCGCGTGGCTCTCTTTTATTATTACTAGCCAGTAACGTCAGAGGCAAAAAAAAGTCACCAGCAGGCGAATCATTTGGTTCGGTATATCTTTTTTGCAGAGGATTTTTGGAGACATTTGTGTTTGGTTGCTCCGGGATTTTAGTGCTGCAAGGAATATTGAAACCCAGAGCTAACGTGAATTCTTCGTAATGTTTTTGTGACACTGACACAGGCAAACAATGTGGCAGTGCCGACACAACCAATGCAAAAATACTGACTACTTCTTTCCTGTTATTGTAGATATTATGAACTCATTTGCAAATACAATGTTGTAAATAGATGGGCATGTTCCAGCTTTGTTTTTAAATGGGATGTGTCACGCAATAGTGACAATTTCCTGTCCCCTTCCAGTCAGTGTGTGTCGTCTTTGTGGTGGACGGACGGATGTTTCGGCCAAGAGTTTCGGACAGGGTGGACGTTTACATAAATATTTAAGACATAGTCTATTATGTGATGTCGGCATATATTTGTTTACAGAAATGTTTAATACATACTCTATGATGTCCGCATAGAGTTGTTTAAAGAAATATTTAATACATAGTCTATGATGTCGGCATAGAGTTGTTTACAGAAATATTTAATACATACTCTATGATGTCCGCATAGAGTTGTTTACAGAAATATTTAATACATAGTTGCTTAAGCATATAGTTTTAACTGCTTAAGCTATTCTACAAACGAGAAATGCAGATCTACTGCACAGCTAATATTAAAAGTGCCAGGTGACGAGTGAGTAAAGGAACACACATTCGCAGCAAGACAAGAATGCTATTACATGCAACTACAGTAGAAGCAAACGTAAAGAAATCATTGATTGTAAGACATATCTCATACTTTCATTTAGAATATTTTCACTCCGTGGCTAAGATCATCTTACCATTGAACTCTACTTAGGCCGAAATGTCCGGAGCCGAAACGTCCAGACCCGAAACGTCCGGGGTCGTAACATCCCGCATTCGTCTTTGTACACGATATGAGCTCATTTACAAATTCATTGTTTTTTTTTAAACAGGATGAGTTGCACGAAGTTTATCACTAGTATGTGTCTGAAAATGTATGAAAAATTCAGGCTGCGAGATGGCATAAATAAGACATACATGTATACCGTACCAAAATATGTGTGTGTGTGTGTGTGAAAAGTTTCGTTTTGTGTCTGACGTACATGACTAGAAAACTAAAAGAAAGCGATACGACCGGACGGTTACTTTGTAGCCACACATTGATTGTTTGTTTCCCTAATCATCATATAACAGAGCACCTTAGTCCTTAACTCGAGCTCAAAATACAGCACGTCTCAGATTGGCATCTTGTGTTCCTCACGACCAATTGAATGGCTAGAAAATAACATTTTGAGCATGGCTTGGTGTGTGACTTTTAATTGAATTGTCTGCTGTCCACTCAGCTTCGCTGTAATGTTTCTTGTTGGCCACAGCCCTTAAACCACCCAAAGACACGAATGAACATCTTGATCACTATCAAATTGGCGAAAACAATTTCAAATTGAACCAAACTGTATTCTATTAATTCGCTCACCTGATAAAAATAATTTCAATTTGTATCCTCTCACTTACCAGTCTACAGGATTACTGGCATGCTGCAATAAGTATGGAGATTTCTCCTTTGCTAGTCTGTTCCTCTGGGGTAGCTCAGGACCTCCTGTTGCCATAGAACTTAAACTAAAAAATATTTAGATAATTTGCATTTTCTGTAAATGACACATAATTAACAACTCATGAAATATACACTATCACCAATATTCTACACAGAACAATTCTCACATAATTATACATGTAACTATAATCTGTCTGATTTTTGAGCCAGGTTATACACAGTTATTGTTAGTCCTTATGACTGAAAAAACTTGCAATGAAAACCCACCAAAACATGCAATGTTTAATGGGCCATTTCAGTTTATATCTGTACCCCCCAGTTGATGAGCTTGTGTGTTTACTTCATACAGGGTATAATTTCCATGGGTGTATAAGTCATACAAAGTTTTATTTCCAAATCACCATTCACCATACAGTAATGGAAATCCAAAACTATAGTCCCTACTTATGGTGTTGATGAGTTCCATTGTGCCACCATACAGAGTAGGATTTCCAAATATAACTCTCATCATATGCTAATTTACCAAGTTCAAAATTTTATATTTGATAATGGAAATCCAAACTAGTCCTGATTCATGGTGTTGATGAGCTCATTTGTGCCACCATCCTTATCTAATTTCAGTAATAACTATTTCATACTGGCCCAATTTTTTTACCACATACAGTCAGAATTCCAAGTTTTTTTAGTCATACTGTTGGAAATCCAACCTCATCAACCGGTATGTGGCGAGATAAACTAGGCCATATTTTATTTAGTAGCCATAACTGCCTGGATTTCCAAGATTTTTTTGTTCATACTCGTCTGGATTTCCAGATTCTGTTTCTCCATATACAGTTGGAATTCCGGGGTATTTTCCCCCATCATACAGTGCTGGAAATCTGACCACATCAACAGGGGGGGGGGGGTGGTTGGTTGCAGTTATAAACTGGAATGGCCCAATGCCACCATGGCACCTACCGGTAACTTGTTTCAGTATAGCTAAACCTTTAATGATTAATTCTTTGCAATGAAAAATCTTTCAAAAATTTAAAGTACATTTGAACTGTTTGAAATTTCTCAAAATTGCGGACCAGACAGCAAGCAGGGTAGATAGCTTTACCAGCCCTACATAAACAAGCAGCCTGTCGGCTGAGATAGCTCCGCTGTTAGCAATGCACATGGCAATTAAAGAACAGAAGATATCATTAGAAAATGAACAAATCTGAGAGAGGTCCACATGTAGTACCTATATATGTAATATCAAAGCAATTGGACTTGCGGTTTTCAACAAGAAGTCGAAAATATCACTTTTTACCAAAAATGACAAAAATATTCACCAAAATTAGAGAATTAAAGATATCATTACAAAATAAACAAATCTGAGAGAGGTCCACATGTAGTACCTATATATGTAATATCAAAGCAATTGGACTTGCGGTTTTCAACAAGAAGTCGAAAATATCACTTTTTACCAAAAATTACAAAAATATTCACCAAAATTAGAGAATTAAAGATATCATTACAAAACGAACAAATCTGAGAGAGGTCCACATGTAGTACCTATATATGTGATATCAAAGCAATTGGACTTGCGGTTTTCAACAAGAAGTCAAAAATATCACTTTTTACCAAAAATGACAAAAATATTCACCAAAATTAGAGAATTAAAGATATCATTACAAAATAAACAAATCTGAGAGAGGTCCACAAGTAGTACCTATATATGTAATATCAAAGCAATTGGACTTGCGGTTTTTAACAAGAAACAAGAAGTTGAAAATATCACTTTTTACCAAAAATTACAAAAATATTCACCAAAATTAGAGAATTAAAGATATCATTACAAAATGAACAAATCTAAGAGAGGTCCACATGTAGTACCTATATATGTAATATCAAAGCAATTGGACTTGCGGTTTTCAACAAGAAGTCGAAAATATCACTTTTTACCAAAAATTACAAAAATATTCACCAAAATTAGAGAATTAAAGATATCATTACAAAATGAACAAATCTGAGAGAGGTCCACATGTAGTACCTATATATGTAATATCAAAGCAATTGGACTTGCGGTTTTCAACAAGAAGTCGAAAATATCACTTTTTACCAAAAATGACAAAAATATTCACCAAAATTAGAGAATTAAAGATATCATTACAAAATAAACAAATCTGAGAGAAGTCCACATGTAGTACCTATATATGTAATATCAAAGCAATTGGACTTGCGGTTTTCAACAAGAAGTCGAAAATATCACTTTTTACCAAAAATGACAAAAATATTCACCAAAATTAGAGAATTAAAGATATCATTACAAAATGAACAAATCTGAGAGAGGTCCACATGTAGTACCTATATATGTAATATCAAAGCAATTGGACTTGCGGTTTTCAACAAGAAGTTGAAAATATCACTTTTTACTAAAAATGACAAAAATATTCACCAAAATTAGAGAATTGAAGATATCATCATGAAATGAACAAATCTGAGAGAGGTCTACCCAAGGTACATATACACCAAGTATCAAAGCATTCAGGCTTGTAGTTTTCAAGAAGAAGTCGAAAAAGTAAAACATTGACACGGACGACGACGACGACGGACAATCACTCATATGATAAGCTCCGCTCGACAAAGTCGACAGCGGAGCTAAAAAGCTCATCATTCTTCTGACAAACAAAGTGGATAATTTAAATTTCCCTTCTAACAATATACAATATCAGCCATCAATGGAGAATGTAGTTTAACTTTATCAAATAATAGTATAATTAGTAAAATATAAATTTTGATTTTTTTTTATTGAAGCAGGCTATGAAAAAGATATTACCAGACCAACAAGTAACCCAGAAGCATTACACAATCACAATTAGAACACACTTCACTGTACAGCTGAAAATAAGCCTGTGTTGATAATATCTATATATTTATAGCATCACTGAAAACAAAATTTTCCCCAGCATATACAAAGTGGCTACTGTTAAAACACTACATAAATATTGAGTTGAGATGCCTTTACCAGGAAGTCAAGGAGCAATCACAAATATCAGGGAACAGCTATAACAAGGAGCCAGGAGATCACCATTATGGGTAACAGAAAGACAGCTATGGTAGTATGGTTTCGATGCCACTGGAGGGAACCAAAGATTCAGAATGGTACCAGGAAGTTAGGAGGCTAATAGGGATACCAGGTAGTAAGGAAGTCACTATGGGATAACAGGGATTCAGGAAGCCAATAAAAGCCCAGTGTGTCAAGAAGCCCTAGTTATACCAGAGTCAGGAAGTCACTAAGAGTACTAGAAAGTCAGGAAGCCACTTGGGGTGCAAGAAGCTCAAAATGCCACTTGGGATACCATCTATTAAATAACTTCATCCATGACTAATCCCAGATAGGATTATCTAAATTTGACTCCAAGCTTAAGGTCCATCAACACCATAATTGGCAGCAATACAAACTAGAACAGAATGTTTTAAATAGCAAAAGTTTGACTTCGTTGCTGCAGTTCTTAAATTTACGTAGCATAATGTTTGCCCTCACACAGAATAAACGTTTCTGACAATCAATGTCCGCATCGTCTTTCAGGTCACGAGCTATTTTATGTCCTAGATAATTAAACTGGTCAACAAAGTCAACATTATTATTATATAAATACAGTGGAGGGCAAATGTCCATGCAATTACGACCATAGAAATGCATAGATTTAGACTTGGTTGAGTTGTAGGTAATGTCATGCTCTTCAGCGTATAACTCACAAATATGTAACATTTTGCGCAAACCTTTAATAGAGGGCGCAATTACACACATATCATCTGCGTAGCTCAAATTGTTTATAATTTTATCGCCAATAAGACAGCCACAAGGCATGCTATTGAGTGATACACTGAGATTATCCATATAAATACTAAACAGTGCTGGGGACATTACTCCTCCCTGTCAAACTCCATTGGAAACATTAAAAAATTGTGAGATAGTACTTCCCCATCTAACACAGTACAACTGGTTGCAATACCAATTTACAAGAACACGAATGATATACGCTGGAACATTACGTTCAATACACTTGTTAAATAACGTCCAATGGTTAACTCTGTCGAACGCCTTGGATGCGTCAAGAAAACACACAAATACACTGCTACCAAGGCTATTATACTGGCGAATGGTTTCTTTTAAGAGCAGAATACAGAGATCTGTGGAATGTTTCTTTTTAAAACCAAACTGGTTGTCTGTAGTTTCAAAAAACTTATCACACCTCTTGAGTAATATATGTTCAAAAACTTTTGACAAAACAGATGTTATTGCAATAGGACGATAATTGTCTGTGCTGGTAATATCTCCAGTTTTATTTTTCAAGAGTGGCACTATAACAACTTCCATCATAGAGCGAGGGAGTGTGCCGTGCACACAGAATGACGACATACACATTGACAAATGCGTACTAACACTGGGAGCCGCATATTTCAAGTGTTCTGCACATAAACCATCCATACCACTAGATTTCTCTAGCGGCAGGTTTTTAATAATCCCATGAATTTCCACAGAGGACACAGAATGAGCATTTTCGTGAATTTCAGTAATATTATTTAGCACCTTGGACTTATATGTGTCATTCGTGATGGAGTTCAGAGAAGATTCAAAATATTTCGCCCACAGTTTTGTAATGTCCGTCTCACCAGATGCATTCCCAACAACGGAAGGAATGAAAGTGGCGTATGATTTCGTGACTTCTTTCCAGAACGAGCGTTCATCTTTATTTAAAAGGTGAGTGGCTAATTTGTCTGCAGTCATACGAGAATGTGCAGATTTGCAGTTGCGCAATGTAAGTTTGAATTTGACCCTCGCTGACCTCATCGTGTCATGAACCGCGCCCTCTCTTGGTTTGCCAGCAAGACGCCACAACCAAAACCACTCACGTGCAAAGCTATGCGCATCCTTAACAATGTCATTCCATCCGGGGACTGGTTTAAAAGACGCAAAAGCCTTCTTGCGTACGAATGTTAAGTCCGTCGCTTTTTTAAGAGAGTTGACAATATTCTCGTAATAATCATGAATATTTCTTTTATGGTCAGTATTCTGACAGTTAACATGCGTACAACCTAGGGCGTCCACTGGTAAAACAATATTATGCAGGCCAATATCCGTGCTGTGAGCGTATTGGTTCATTTGTTCCGTCGTGATGTTGGACCAGTCAAGACGTATTGATCGCTCCTTACAATTCCCAATTATTAAGTCGCATGATTTCATGCTACTACACTGGAAGGCAATGGTCATAGGCATATGATCTGATGCAACATAGTCATACATAATGTTAATACCAATTATTGCACAATATGCAGTATTAGAAGCAATGCAGTGATCTATCCATGAGGTCGTGTGATGTGCTTCACTCACATATGTAAAGTTGTCACCTGAATTGTCTAGCATTTCAATGTCCGCGATTCGTAATTCGGCAGCATTGCAGAAATCACGTAACTCGTTACCGAAATAGGACTGCGAACGAGGATCAGTATTCCAATCACCAATAACAAGAATATTAGGCGTACCACTTTCCTGAATGATGGCGTTAATTTTTGCTAGATAGTCCACAAAGTCGTCTCGGTTTTCAACATTATTCGTTGGAAGATAAACACACAAAATGAAAAGCCTATTGTTGTCCTCCAGAGTGATTTCCGCACCAAGTAATCTGGGGTCATTAAATGTTCTAATTTTAAGCGCACTTCCAAGTGTTTTATTCCATAATATAGCTGTCCCTCCATAAGGCCGACCAGAAAGTATATCACTGCTTGTATTAATGGCCGAAACACCAAATACATAAAAATCACTGTGAATCGTAGATAAGTACCCTAGGTCGTCATTTGTTAGCCAGTGTTCCTGAATTAGACAAATATCACATTCATCACATAGTTTATTGACAATTGGTCTACTAGACTTTATAGACCTACAGTTATACGTTACGATGTTAAGGTTCTGCATTAGTTACGACGAGGAAAGTACTTGCGCACCAACACTCCTTCCGGCCAGGCACTCGCATCCATGATTTTCTGAAAATTAGGCACTGTAGTTGTAAAACAAAATGATGAATATGTACTAAACTTAGTATCAAGACGAACACATTTAATATCGCTGACGTTCATGTTGGTTGATATATATTTATCTAGCATTTCAGCTGTAGTATCTGGACCCAGTCTGGACACGAAAACACTCATTCATTTATGAACTACAGTCATCTGGTCGGCGGATTTACGAGTACCAATCAAAACTTTACGGTCAACTTGGCGTATGTTCGCACGACTATCAGCGCTCTGCTCATTAGACTTATGTGGGTATTCTCGTAGCTTACGGAATGAGTCCGGGTTTGCAGATGAATCATGTATATGTATATCTGGATTCGTTGTTCCGTCGACAAGTGCACGTGCATAGCTACGGTGTCTATATCGGTGACGACGACTGCGTTGTATTGTGAAACCGTCTGAACCATCATCATGTTGATCATCATTTACACGTGTTTGGGTGCACTCCTGGCTATCAGTAATTACATGTACCTCATTACGTAACTGGTCGTTAACATTAGGTCGAGTTGGCGGCAAGGTAGCTTGAGTTTCAGGCTGACATTCAGGATAATGCGAATTTGGATTGGTGGACACTGACAGACACAGCTTGTTTTTTATATCACGAATATCATTAAAGACATCCATGAAACACTTGTTGATCACACCTACAGATTGCTTAAGTGCCTGAATATCACACTTCGACTGGCTATTGTCTTTCAGCAACAACGAGAAATCTACGTGATCCATAGTAATAGGCGGTAATTTCGACAAGTTTCTAGCAACAAAGCATGGTATATTGCTAGGATCGATCTCCTGGAGCAAAACAATAATATCTTGTACATTGTTGAGTGATTTCTTAGCACCCTGTTGCCTGATCAAACGACGAGAGCTGCGGCATCCACAGTGTTCAAACAAAAGGCATTTTGCATTGTCAATTTCAGACTCACCAAACGTATCCAAGCACAAGTTTACAATAACATCATTTGGCAAGATATCCATTTTATCGACAATAAAACAGAGCATTTCATTTATCACTGGTATAGATGTTGTGGCAGTGTCATTGCTGTCACGGCTCGATCCAGTAGCATCGAAGGCCAGGGTAGAGTCAATTTGGCCATTGTCTTCGGAGCTACTCATGGTCAACGTAGTTTTGAATCGCTTATTTCTACACGGTCCACATAAATCAAGATCACCTTGACAAAGAGAAACTCCATTAAATGTTCCACAATCACAGCAGCGAATATCATTCATCGTAGACTAAGTCGAGTACAAGATCGGTTACTTGAAATGAAGAGCCGAGCTACGACACGTCCTACCAACATGGCGTCTCGTATGTTCACTGGGTTTTAATTTAGCTTATTTCGCTGACTGGAAAATGCGCTAAATTAAAACCCAGTGAATATGTAAAATTTAGCATAGAACACATTATCTAAATGACGAAACAGTGAATTTAAAACCCACTGAATATGCCTGAAATGGTAAATCAATGTTATTTAAACCCAGTGAAAATTAGTCGTTTTACAGTATCCAGTTTCTACATTGAAATGAAAAAAAAATAAAAATTCGAAGAGTATCAGGTATTATATTAATAACCATCCTAATCAGCTTTATTTTATTTCAGTGAGCAGCAAGTTTTGACATTAGTCCAAACAGTACCCCAGGTAACAGTTATATTATTAAACAAAATTAGTCCAATTGAAAAATAGAACACTAAAATGACTATAAATTTCAGGTTATTACAACAAATTCAAATTACCTGGAATTCCTTGAAGAGATAAGCTTGGTAAATAGTCTTCTATGAGCTCTACGCAACAATGAAGCTAAGGCTACAGACATCACACTGTCAAATTCACCATATTCTTTGAAGCGATGAATCTAAAGACAGTCAAAGTCAATGTTATTAATAAAGCTGTACAAAAAAATGTACATACATACATGTATAGGGGATAACAGCTCACTTGCCATTAGCAGCCAAGTTTAAAATTGTAAGTTTTAATAGTAGGCAAGTACAAATTTGTTTATGTTTATTGTTTTTGCAAATAAAGTCTGTTTTTGCAGATATGAATGTTATAAATCATGTTTTAAGTTGTTCAAATTTCCCAGTTTTGTATCTCATTCAAATTCTGGCACAATTTTGTCATATTTTCGCAAATATGCCTAAAAAAGGTTTAAGGTCTGGCAGTAAAATGAGGTAGGTTGGGGTATTTTTTTCTTTTGGTCTAATAAACTACACAAAAACACAGATAAACCATAACAGCATTTAATTTTTAACATCAGATAAGGTGTCCATTGTAGCATTATGATTCACTAACAGAATAAGATTCACCTCCAATTTCATCATTCTGTGTGGTTTATCACTCAAACTTGCAAAAATATGTCATGATCGATATACATGACAACAATTATCAAGCAATTGCATTACATACAAGTAGTCTCCTAGCTGTGGGTCCATAACTCTTCTTGTGCCGGTCTTTGTATCATTAAATTTGTTATTTTCAGGCATTAGGACACAGAATAGCTATGGTTTCTCCCATAGACTTGCGTAACACAAACAAGTGACGCCAAATGGTGTCGCAAACAAAATACTAATGTCTGATGTTCCAAAGTTTGAACAAAATTCGTTCATTCGCAACTGAGATCCAGTTCATGAATGTCCGAAAGGCTCGACTTGGATGAATTTATAATTGAAATAGCAGCCATTTGGCTCATCAAACAATTACATGTGCATGTGTGTGCAACATGATGTAAAGTTTGAACATGTTTGGTCAAGGCATGTCAAAGATATGGCTTTGGAACAGCATTAATTAAATCGAAATGTAAATAAATCTGAAAAAAATAACAACATGCATCAAGACTCAAATCCCAGTGAATGGACTAAGTTTTAACTCCATCCATATATGATTGAGATCCAGTTCTGGACTGACAGAAATGCTTAATTATGATGAATTTTTAGCACAAAAATGGTGGGCCTTTTGCCCTAAGTATGTCTAAGATACAGATGGAATACATGCACGAATCAAAGACCTCTGTTAGAGGGTCTTTGCACGAATGCATGCTTGTAGTACTAATTCGATGAAAGAAAACAAACTGAAACAGCAACAAAAGACTTTTGTGGTCAGTGACAGGATTCTATTTCTGCCATGCACTTTGAAGTTTGATTAAAACAGGTATGTGATGTCAATGTTGGTGAAATGAAGACAAACATTTTGTAAGAAATACAGATATACCGGGTAGCATTTTAAGATTATTGATTTCAATGCTTGATGCAGTATAATCTGGTTCAGTAAGCAGGGGTTGAAGAATATGGGATTTTTCCACTGATCCAGGACTAGTGATAAGAAAATTGTCACTAGTCCGTGTAATAATTTCACTGGTTCTGAATTGATGTTTTAACATTATTTTTTATTTTCTAACAGCATATTCCCTTTTTAATACTTGTACATGAGTAAGTTACTTTTCTGATACAATCTCAGGTAATGGAGCATGTTCATCAGTTTTAGGTTGAGGTAACTTGTGTCCTGATATATGCCTTGAAGTTGACGAAGATAACAACCATTCAACAATTGCTGGGTAAGGATTATAATCAGCTAAATCTGGTCCTTCAGACATAACAAATAATTGGTTCTGAAAATTGTTATGATTTAGTCTAGTTCTGAGTTCAGTTTTTATAACATTCACTTTAGAAAAACCTCTCTTACAAGCACTAGTACTAAGTGATACTGTTAACATATATTCCAATAATTTCTTAACTGGTGCAGTAATAACATCATTTGCACTCTGTAGGATTATTGTGTATACATCCAAAAGTGTCTTTGACCTGTGTGTTTTGCAATAAAACTTCAAGTTTAACCAATCATTAATTATTGTCTCTCTTTCTGATTCACTGAAATATGACTTGACTACTGTATTGTTCATGAGTTCATTAATATCTTCATTGCCATATGTAGCCTATTCTTGTTTATCCATAGGCCACTGATGAAAGTTCAGGCACAACAACTGTTTAAATGGTGGTTCATTAAGTTCAATAAATCTGTTGTTTATATATTTAGTGGTTTTGTCAATCAGTTTTTCAAAAACTGGTGTATTATATTCAGCTGGTAATAAAATACCTTTAATTGCAATATCCCCAAAAGTTTTTGGTTCATAGCAGTCAATAAAATCTTTCATATTCGTACCAGAAACAGTTTTCAGAGCATTTAACTTCATAATAGTTTGTTCAATTTTATCAGGAAGTTCAATAACTAACAAAACTAAACCCAAAATCAAACTGTTACTCATGGCTGCTGTACACAAATATCAGACCTGTTTTTAGATTAAATTGTTATATACAGACACCACTATTATTTGTTATCAATAAAATCAATGGCCCGACGGACTATTAGTGCTTTTAATCCGGAGGTCCGACTAAGAAATTGACGAGTCCCGGACCTCGGACCACTGTAATAAAATAATAAAATTAGAATTTCCAAATAGAAGCGAATACATACAAATGTACATGAAAAAAAGTTGAAAAGATTCCATTTTACTGCACAAGAGAATCTCATACTGTATATAATAGAAATCTATTATGAAGAAAAAAAAAAGATTTATGACATTTTCATTTCTTAAAAAAAATTTTGATCATAAAATTTTGTTTCATATTTGATTAATCTGTGATAATGAAAGTATGGAGATTAATTCGATACACAAGTTGATTACCTTATGTACAGCATTTATACCAGTATTAACAAATAATGAAGGACACTGTTCATGATTTGAATATTTATATGTTGTAGTTGTATTGTGAACAAACTTAGTTGAAAGCCCTTTTGATTTTGAGCAAATTAAATCTGAATGTTTTGGCATTCACAATGAAACCCATCATGCATTGCTGTTTGATTCCACTTTGGGTGCATGCTATGGAACACATTTAACCTAAAAATTATGTAATATTCAAAGTTTGCAATGGTAACATGCAAAATAGTCAATAAATTTATGGAAATAATGGCTATACATAAAACATTGAATATTTATTTGAGTTCATCTTTGACTGTTGAACAGAGAATCGAATATGTGTTGACTTGATGACACTTTAAGATGCTGAAAACTCTGAATCCACAGAGGTATTCAGTGGTATTTGACTGTTGGCAAGAAATTTCTCATGCAGATATCCTGTGCAAATACCGTAACTGTTACAATAATATTACCGTAAAATACACATATAACTTAGCATGTCGAAATAATTTGTTGCTGGCAAAACAACTTGTTCACAAAAAAGTACATATGTCTGATATAATGTCTTGGAGTTTAGTGTTTATTTTATTGAACATGTGCTGCACGACGACAACCTCTCTAAGTCCCCTCCCCCTCCACACACACTTAACTCTATGTGGGGGTTATGATTTGTGACTGGGTTATATCCAAAATAAGTAAGAAATGCCAGGCTATGCAAACAAATCAATCACAAGAAAGGAATACGTAAGTAATAAACAAGTAGAGTAGTTTATTACGTCAATACAGTACATCCACTGATATACAGGAGAATTTACCATAAAGTAACATGTAAGCAAACTTTAAACATAACAACGCGGTTAAGACTGCTGCTAAAATAGTTGCGCATCCTATTTATAGGCTCGGTAGGATACTGAACCATAGGCGGGAATGTTCCTAATTGGCCAAAAGTTAACATTATACAAATACGTAATAAAGTGGTGTTTTCTATCACATTCGCACTTGTGTCACCAGCATATCTATTTATAGACATGGTTTAAAGCAAAAAATTGTACATGTATCAAATATATAAAGTACTCAAAACAGTATTTAAGAAAACTTTAATAATACAAGTGTTTTCGAATGATAACGATCAAATGCTTAACACGACACTCTATTCCTAATCCTGCCCCTCCCCCATTATAATAATAATAATATAATATTTATTTATTGCATCTTTAGAAATACAGTATTTCTATCAGTACAGTAGCAATAAAAGTATAACAAAGTATAATAATAGTAATGAAATAATAAAGAAAGAGAAAATATTAAAATGTTAAGTATAAAAGTAAGATGTAATGTGTTAAATTTTTTTTACTAATACTAATAAGTTTAATAATAATAAAACTAAGACTAATAATAATAAAATCCAAAACTATCAACTATCTATTCTTTCTTGAAAGGCTTTGTAAATAAACTGTGAAACCTTTTATATAAATTTCACAATCATCTGCACTGAGCAATTGAATGAATGTATTGTGTGCATCATGTGATAGAAAATTAAATTCAGACACAAGTTGTTGGCGCAAGTTTCCATATTTTGGACAGATGATGAGAAAGTGAAATTCATCCTCAATCACATTCATGTTGCACTGTTTGCATTTTCTTTCATTTACTGGTGTTTAGGGTATGTGTACCTGCCCTTTTCAATTTCAAGTTTGTGTGTGCTTGTTCTCAATTTTAGTAATGCATTTCTATGGTTAATGTTTTGTAGTGTCAAATACGGCTCAAAATAGTATTTAAATTTGATTTTTGCAAATGTTCTAAGTTTACTATTATCATTTGAGATTTGTGACTTCCACTGGTTTACATATTTTTGTTTTATATTTGCTTCAATGTTATTTATAATCTTATGAATTTTTCTTTTTGGAATACCTGTTGTAATGATGTGTAATAATTATCTTTTAATATTTTATTTACTGATTATAACCATGTATGTTGTTCATAGTATGCTTGTTTTGTAAGGTCAGAAAGAGTTTGATGTCAGTGTTCCCTTCCAATGTTTTGTTCAGTATAAACATAGCTTTGCATGCTTTCTCTGCTAATGTTCTCTTTGCTTCTATAAAATTTCCAGATGATGAGATTATTATCCCAAGATAAGTATAACTTGACACACGGCTAATAATCGTATTTTTGTAATAGAAGTATTCAGATGTTTTTAATGATTTATTCCTAAAAATTAAGATTTTTGTTTTAGATATATTTATTTCTAGGTTCCATTCAGAACACTCCTTTTTTACTTTCGAACATTTTCGAGTGATTTTGTGTCCTGATTTTATGGTTGCGTATGTCAGGAGATACATGTTTTTTATAACTAAATATAGTTTACCATTAATACCAGCCTTTAAAAGTTTATAAAATAGCCCATTTCTCCATACATTATCAAAAGCTTTTTGAAAATCTACAAAGCAACAATAGAATTTTTTATTCTTTTCAAGATATTTTTCAATTATTGTTTTATTAAAGTACAAATACTTTGTCTGTTGTGCAATGATTTTTTCTGAATCCTGCTTGATTATTGTTGATAATTTTGTTGTCCTCTAAGTATTGTGTAAGTCTTGAGTTTATGATGGAGCAGAACGCATTGCCGATACTGCTGGAGACAGAAATTCCTCTGTAATTATTTGGATCATGACTGTCACATTTCTTATATAGGTGTGTTATAATGCTGGTATTCCACATGTCTGGAAATATACCTGCATCTAGTAATTAAATTGAATAATTCTAGATTTGTTATTTTAGTATGTATGTTGTTGTCACTATTCTGAGTGGTATTTTCATTTAAAATTTTGTAGTATTGTAACTATTTCTCAGGTGATATTGGGTTGTTGCTATCTTTTTTTGAATCTTTCATAGCATTTATAATTTTCCAAAATTCTTTTTTTTTTTTTTTTTTTTTTTTTTGAGATTTGATAGTTTGTTTAATAACAAATTTTGTTTCTCTCTTTTTTTCTTTTTAATAAATCGTTTGAATTTTTTCTTTTTACTGTAATATGTCTCACGAAGGTTGTTATCATATGGAAACTTGCTCAGCAACTTAGCTGTTTTTATGAGATCATTTTTTATTGTTTGACATTCTTTATCAAACCACTTTTTCTTTCTTTTCTTTGACTGTGGTTTACATTTGTTTAATATTGGTGTTGCTGATGTATCTATTATTGAGTTAAATGTTTTAACTGCTTCATTAAAACCCCATCATTATTTTTTTCATATTTTCTCTCTAGAAATAAATTAATTTTTTGTTGTACCCTGTCTGAGACCAATGTATCTTGATATGTGAAGGTGTACAATAGATTCCATTTCCATGTTTTGGGTAGACAGTATAATTGTTCGTTGTTTGTGTCATTATCTAATTATAAATGTTCTGGTAGTTTAAGAAGACAAGAAATTTGGCAATGGTCTGAATAAAAGGTAAAATCTACTGTACTGACCCCATTATAGTGGAAACATGTAAAATTTTCTGTTGAATCACCAGGGATTCTCCCATTTAATATATTCAAATTACAATTTTTACATAAATTTATCAACATGTTTCCATAAGAGTTGACAGTTATATCCTTATTATGACGTGGGTCATTATCATCTATGTTGTAAGAATCTGGTAAAGGTATGAATCTAGAGGTATCATTTTCAATATAATCTGGCAAAATTCCAGTTCTACTGTTAAAGTCTCCTTGAATTATAATGTCACCCAATTTAGAATACTCTGTAATCTTTTTTCAAGATTATCAAAGAAATTTTGTTTAGCATATGTTGAGTTAATATGAGGATTGTAAAGAAAACAAATATAGATATCAGTTGTGGTATTGAAGAATCTTTTCTCTAGTTTACACCATATTATGTCTTCTTCATTCATGTTATGATTTTTATTCCTTTTTTTAGTTCTTGTTTGATTATAACTGAGATTCCTCCTCTTCTTTGAGATTGTCTTATAATTGATTGTGTATAGTATCCTGGAATTTGAAGTTTATCCTTTGTACTGTTATCAAGCCAGGTTTCCCCAAGCCCAATGATGCCATGTTCAGTAATTTTGTTAATAAAATCATTGTCACCTACGTTATTACCCAAGCCCTCAACGTTCCAGTAGGGGATTGATAATGCCGTTCTCTGTATTCTACTCATTCTTAAATATGGCTATCTTTTGGCCTTTGACTATATTGTGTGTAATACTGTGATGGGTATATATTGGATGAGTAGTACCTGGGTTCATTCCATGCTGATTGTACATATATGCTTGTCTCAATATTGGTCTTTCTTTTGGTATAGGGACTCTGGTCTTCTTAACATTGGTTTGCTGATATCTATTCACTCCCAGTATTGGTGCTACTTTATCTTTCATGTTTTTTTACAAGTTTGGCAGTTCCATACATGTTGAGAATTCCATCAAGAAGAAGCTGCTCTGGACTTATATTTCCGTTATCGATGTAAATAAGATTACTTTTCCTATAACATAATGTTTTCAGTTCCTTATTTAATTTGTCAATCTCTTCATTTAAGTATGTATTTTGTCTTCTATTTACGATTGATGATATACATATTTTAGCATTTGGATATTTCTGTTCAGCATGTATTACAAGATCTAAGAAGTCAACCATACATGATTCTGTAGAACACCCATCACTTATGTCGTTTGTTCCTACATGTATAACAATTACTTGTATATCATCAGATGTGGTACCTTGTAAATATATATCCACATCATTAATTGTCTTTCCGCGAAGAGTTTTTATCTGTGTATTTCTGTATAGCCCTTTACGGCCTATGTTTTTCAGTATTGAGTCGCCCACTATAATGTATGTAATGATAATAATATATATTACTGTGAACGAAAAATCAACCCAGCCAGCAGAATTGCAATATAGCTCTCTGTTTTTGTAACAAAATAATAATATATCAGCTTACCATTCCAAACTGTTACATTTAAGCTATCAATATTTCTATTTTGTTTGAAAAACAGTGAGCTATATGGCAATACTACTGGTTGGGTTGCTGTTTGTAATCGACAGTGCTGGACATAGTGCCTAAGAATGCGAATGGTCAACACCAAATGTGTCACAATAACAATGCTACCTTAGAGTGCCCTCTTATAACACTAAAAAGTCCCTCTTCATAAACTAGCATTTTGTCAACATCACATCCGGTTATCATTGTTTTTATACGTTAAATTAAACCAAGTATAATCACGGTTACAAGTAACTTTGGTATAAATAATTAAAGTCACTGACATCGGTTTCCTATTTTGGATTTGAGTCGTCAGTTTTAGCGAAATTTCAACCGTTAGTAATTTCTTGTCCATTATATAAAAAACAAAACAAAGATAATGTGCTAAATTTAGAGAAACTCACATTGAATACTTCAATCAAAAGCTTTCAAGTATTTTTGCAGCTCGTCAGAACCATAGATGTGCTATGTCTTCACCGACTTCGAAATACATTGATCAATAGCGTACCTTTGCAGTACACAATTCAACGGATATTGTTATACATATTATAAGCATATAATATATTAAGCATAATGTAACGTATTTACCAAATTATGATATTAAGTATTGGATATGACATGAAAACGTCGAAAACACAAATATCCTGCTTATTGAACTATGTTCTGATAATGCAGTCTACTTTAAAATTCAGACCGACCCGACGTCACATGTAATAAACTCAGTGATTGGTGGGCAATTTACGCGTGCGCTTGAGCGTTCAGGAAATAATGAGTGTTTCCCAGAGAAATCTGAAGTTGTAAAGCTTACAGCGTTTTGACGTGGCTGTAAATTCATACAGCACTTTATAAACATACGTATCGATGTTTGCCGGTGTATTCTAGCTGTTCGAATTGCCACGGGATGCGTTTATGTGTGATAACGTGGTGTCGCGTCCGTGACATTATCTCAACAAGTTTGGCGACCGTGGGACATCTGGTAGTGGATAACAAGTTGTATTGCGTTGCGATTTTCGACACGACTATTTGATTATGTGCCTACGGTCTACACAACTTTTGCTACAGTTCTATCTGCATATATTCTCGTGATTCGGGTTGTTTTGATTTCCAGTCATGGGTAAAGAACAGGAACTCCTACAAGCTGTTAAAAATGAAGATCTGAGTGCTGTACAAAGGATTGTATCGAAATTGAAATCCAAACCTAGTAAGTTATGTGTTTGATGCCAGTTACTTTTCGCTTTACCGCTCGTACTTTGTCCGTGTCGGTGTCACATTCGATCGTTCCCCGGAGCTAGAAGCTAGACTAGTAGCCTTGTTTCCCTGGGACAACTTGGTGTTTTGTAACCGTTTTGTTGTTGTTTTGCACCAAAGTGGAATCAAATTTCGTCTTCAATGACAAGGTAAAAGTTTTCAACACGGCGACAACACTGACCAGATTGAACTTGAGCCGAGTTCCCTGTCAGATTTTGATAAGCTGTTGACATATGTAAATCGCGACACATCGGTCATGTCAACAGGCTGTTTACTGTCTGGATAATCAGATATGATACTCGTTTTTTTGAAATCTTGATTTGGTCAGGCATTGTGATAATTCGCCGAACAGATCCCAACACAGCAGTTTGCTATTTTCTGTCTATCACAAGGTGTGATACAATCATGCCAATTCGCAATGTTTATTTATGAAAGCATTCGTCTGTTCACTTTTATTTTGTTTACCATTGGGTTGCACGACTCTAACTTTTCACACTGTACCGTCTTCTTAGCACTTCATATAGTGCTGTGTTGATCTGGACACAAGTAAATGACAACGCAGGTCTACATGTTTCTCTAAATTTTTGTCTTGAATACTTTCCACCACAAATAATTATAACTGGACCATGTTCATTTAAAAGTGAATAATGTCGTTGAAGTTATAGCATAATTGCAGGGGTTTCATTAAGAGCTGGATTCCGGCCATATGGCCTGCTACAAGCCCAAATTGGCTGTATTTTCTCTGTCCCGTGACTGCCTACGCTGGTCTCTCTGCAGTGCTTCACACTGTAGAGAGCCTTTTCATTTATAGTTCCACCTGTTGTTACAGGATGATGGCCTGTGAAATTTGTGAAACCCCTGAATTGTGTTTGCATATTCACATAATTTGGAAAGTATAGAGAACCTCTCAGTAAAACACTACGCTTTCAACATACGCACATATTCCATATATTCAGGACTATGTATAACTCAAACTGTATACCATCAACTGTTTTCAGAATTATAATGGCAGTCACACCTCTCCATATTGTGAGGCTCCAGAGACATTTTCACTGTTTCAAAATTTTGCAATTATTCTCTTGTAAAATTAAAGTAATCTACAGTATATAACAACATATATATCAGTGGGGAAGCACAAATGGCAAAATTACTGTTTTGTTTGGTAAGGCCAGCAAGTTCTGTTTGTGATATGGTTTTCTTTCTTTGATTGCAGAATAAACTAAATTCCTCAACACAATCTAATATAGGTGTTCATAAAAGTATCTCAGTTTCTCTGCACACACCATGGCTATCCTATATACATACTCTCATAATGGGTTTGAGAGAGCTTTTCACCAAAACACCTTGGTATAGTTGTCAGTGGAAGAAAGTCAACACAAAAAAAAAACTATTGCAGTAAACAGTTGAAATTCTTATAACATACGTCATGTTTATAACTAACTTGACAACTTTTGTGTTTCCATGAGAAACTCAATTTGTAAACCTGATCTAGTTTACTATACGTTTTAATTTTAAATTGTTATTTGTTTCTTCTACTGTACTGTAATACTTTTTGCTGGAAAAACTTGTTTGGTGTTTTGTATGGAGTTTATTTTCAATGATCTTTGAGTTGAATGTAAACATAGGTATTTTTGCTGAATTTTATTTTTATAGAATCATCCCTTCAGCAAAAATAGCAAGAATAAATTACAAGCGAAAATTAAGTATTTTACAGTACCTGTATATTCACTGCTTTCATATGAAATGCAAGTTGTTTGTTTGACAAATGACTTCAAATTCATATCAAGATTTTGTATTTTTTAAAACACTAGGTCTGAGAAAAAGACAGTCTTGGGTGTATGTAATATGATCCACTTGACATAAAATTTCACAGGAATGAGTCCTGGCACACAATTTGAGGAACTATTTTTGACTTGCTGTGGTTTTATTAGAAGGCACAAGATGGCTAAATAGCATTTTGAACTTTAGCTTATCAGTGAACTGACTCTGGTATTGCACAGTGGAACCACACAGTCAGTTTACCTGCCTACTCAATTTCTAATAAATGAGAAAAAATAAATTCTCATCACTTTCTTAATTGCAATTCTGAAAGCATACATGTATATCTAGCTGGGTGTTTTTTTAACCAATTTGACAAATAGATGAAAATAAGTAAGTAAGCGAGAGAAACTTCTTTATATAATTTTTCTGTAATTTGTATATCTGGTTGTTCATACATGTATAAATTGTTGCCTAAGTGATTTTGACATTTACATATTAATGAATTATGCTTAAAACGTTTTTCTGTCAATAATAAATTCAGCTGACTCAACTAAAGATCAAATTAATTATTACCTAATTCTTTATTTCAATAATTCAAAACGACTCGGTTTTTACCTTGTTATAGCAAAATCATAAAAGTAAAGTAATTGACAAATTTAATGTATGGTGTATTAAAACATTATTTGACTACAATAACAAACTCCCAAATGATGTGACACATGTAATAATTAATTACACTACTTCTGTAGCAAATTTGTTGCAATAAAATTGACAATACTCAATCTGCCAATCTGCCATGATGAATTATTCAAAATATAAATAAATAATGTGTTTTCCAGATTTAAAAATTAATTAAGGAAATTTCAGTCATAAAAATAACTGCAGACATCATGCGGAAAATTCCTGGCCCATAAGATGAAGAAATTGTCGGAAGTAATGGAAGAAATTAAGGAAGTATGAATTGATTTACTTGCTGAAGAGACAGGAAATCATAAATGACATTTTAGCTTGATACAGTAATGAACTGTCAGTCAGTGACTTAATGTGCAATCAGTTGAAAAAACAACTTGGCAGGGATTCCTCATTCTCAACAATTACGATTTAAACTCAAATCAAGTACTGCAAAATTAGCTTGAATGTTATTAAAGGCACCAACATAAATTCAATAGTGATGTATTCATGATTTGTGATTGCATTGTGATTTTATGTTCGATGGTTTGCCTGTAGATCATGTATACCAATATACATGTATTATTTGTTTCAAACAGTGAACCTAAGAAGACTGTAATTTTGTGTTAACTTGTGTTAAGTTTGACCTTCACTCTGCCAGTGTGTCAGAGACAATTTTAAACCATCAGAAGAGCACTCATAAGGACTGAAAACCACAACTATATAACATATAGAAAATGTTAGTAGATAATCACATAGTCCTTGGGAATTATTCAATATACATTGTAACCAGACATTTTAGGCATTGACCCTTCATCAGTACAATATCTTTCTGTTGAGATATTACCGGTACCCTGAATGTCAATATTGAAGGTTGTGGTCGCCTGGATGACTGTTGGCATTTACTTTTGCCATTTACTTTTGCCATTTACTTTTGCATTTAATGTATTCTACTTGTTACCGGTAGTTGAAGGATAGACATCTTGATCACTTAAGATTTCAGAGACTTGGAGCCTGCCTGACTGAAAGATGCAGCTTTGATATTATGATGAAGTGTGGAGACTGAATGTCAATGAGGAATTAGTGGTGCCTACATTTTGTAAAAAGACACCAAAGTGTAGATACACCTCAATCGTCCCACATGTCTCATGAATTAATCGTTTTTGAAATTTGATTCACATTGTTCTGTGTTCTTTGCACTTTAACCCAAAGTGTTCTGTGTTGCTTTAATCATACTGTCGGAATGAATGTATGTCACGGTATACATTGTGTTATTCTATGTGGAAAATAGATAATAGTATAATCTTCACTAATCAGATTACGAACCATTGCAGCTATTGTTGAGTGAATGAGACTTTTTTACCGAAAACAGAAATTTCCATATTATTTCAGAAACGGTGAAATTAACACTTTCTACAAATTTTTATACTAAATTGAAAAAAAAATATATATATATTTTCATGCATATTTCATTCATATTTGCTCAATTAGGAAAAACATCTCTAATAGAAATGCATACATGTAGACATCCCAAATTGCGATTTGTTGTGTACTGAATCATTAAAATATTAAACTCATAGTTGCTGTTGGAAGTAAAGTAAGCAAATAATACCGAATAAACGGCAAGGTAAATACTATGTCAAATTATAGTAAACACGTACTGCGTGTGTGACTCGAACCGGCGCTCGTGTACGACATCTAATCTCCTAGATTTACACCACTACACGTCTTCCCCTTGGCCACTGGGCATCCCCAAAAAAGGATGCTTAATAAACGAGCTTATTACGTGCAGAGAACATGAAAATATTACTTATTTTGACCATAGAAACACCTGTAATTTATATAAACGTGAGGCCGCCATGTGCTGCAAATAACAATATACAGATTGAAATTTATGTGTTTTCTATGCTGATCTGTTTACAGCTCACATCTCTACTTATGTTAATTACATCTACTGCAGTATGTTTATTTGGGCCTCTGTGCTGTATTCAGTTGCCTTTTAGATTGATGTGTTGTTGTGTATGCTGTTCATAGCTACTCTGCTGATAATTCTACTTATGTATCTTGTTTAACTCTATGTGTTTTTCATTCTTTTTATTCTTACTTCAATCACTAACAGTGTATTGTTTGTGCCTTTATCAAAATGCTTTGCTACAGTATATTGTTTCCTGTTGTGTAAGTACCCATGTGAAAAGGAGCTAGGCGTCAACTGCCCATTACTGTCCTTGTTATATGCCTATGAATTATATTAATATTACAATGTGAAATTGACTATTCTGGGTAGAGTTTCTTGATACACTACTTTTTATGTACACATTATATCCAGTTGGGGTGGGTTTTACCAAGCAAGTTTATAAACCTATAAACAAATATTTCGTAAATAACACTGACCGTGAAATACGCCTTTGAAAAGTATTACTAATGGAATATTTTATATTGCAATTTTTTTCAATTTGAATTACCCCCGGTAGTTGCATTGCAATGCATTAGTAATAATGTAAATACATATATACATTCCTTTATTTCATTGTTGAGACTGAGTTATACAGTCTGTTACATACTACAATTTATCTACTGTTGAATACTTTATTTTCGCTGGAATTAATTTTCGCTGAAAAGGCTTTTTTGGCGTTTTGTGTGGAACTTATTTTCACTGATTTTTGATGAATTTAATGTGAAATATAGGAAAAAAAGTATATTCGCTGGATTTTATTTTCACGGAATCATTCCTTCAGCGAAATTAGCGAAAATAAATTCCAAGCGAAAATAAAGTATTCTTCAGTATATTGGAAAACGGTTATGGGAATTATTAATTTCAATAAACAATATTCAACTACCCTTTGAAACACAAATAAGATCATAATGGTACCGTATTTATCCAAGTATAAGCCCAGGGTCCTGAACATGGAAAATTGCCAAAAAATAGGGGTGGACATTTGCCAGGATATCCCCGGCAAAAAAATGAAAATTCACGAAAATTGACAACATGCAGATCAAACTGCGGGGAATACAACGACAAAAGAAAACATGCAACAGAGATAAATGAACAATATGCAACATTAGAAGTAAAACAAAACTAATGTATTGCTTATAATGTGACAAATAAACCAGAAATAATAAAAACCGACAGTGAGGAATCATTTGAATCAGGATTTTCCCACCGACAAACATACCCAATACGCGTGAACTCAAAATGAATTAAAATGTCAAGGGTTAAACTGCGTAAAATGATTTCCGGTCTGGACAAATTACGAATCAACCGTCATACAAGATCAATAATAATTTACAAATTTACATATTAAAAATTATAAAAATTCATAGCTATTCGAAAAAACTTCTCAGATCTTTATTTGTACGTTCATTGCCATCTTCGTCAAACTCAAAACCCTCAAAGTCCAAGTCAGCATTACTGTAGCCGTCAAACAAAATCCCTACAACTTTTTTCTGAAGTTCATCATATAGTCCCACACAATTTGGACTTAGCACTTTTATTCCATGGATTTCGCAGTCTCTCAGCTTGGCACTTTTCATTCATGTCTAATCACAATATAAAAGAGACAAGAAAAATGGGGTCGCTCTGCTGCGATGGCACACGATGCCTTTGTTTACAGTCTGGCAATCATATTTGTTGGCAGTTGGCATTGCAAAATTGCTGGCCCCAGTTATGGATTCACAAGCTGCTACTAAATATTTTATAAAGCCAAAATAACGTGATTCCAACCTCTCTCCCAGGTACGAATTGCTACAATATTGCAACATTGGTTTCATTGTTGACGACGCTAAAGCCGAACGAGTGTGACACTTGCTTCGCGGCTCTCCTTATATGATTTGCTTTAATCGTTTCCTAGGAAGCACAAACCAAACAGCCGGTCCTTTTTCGGGCCACGACATATTTCAAAAAGAGAACTACCATTTCTGCTTTAATATATATTTTTATAGACTTGCTGACTATTATGATTCTGAAAAAAAAAATCTTGAAAAATAAATGTAAATCAGTAGTGAACGTGCTGCCCTGAATGCAGAAAGCGAAATACCTATTTTACTGTGACATCTATTTCGCATTCACCCCTTGTTTTACGCAATTAACAATTATATTTGAAGAATTTTAATAAGCATTATGACAAACTTAAAAAAAGGGGGTCGGCATTTGCCTCGGCATGGACTCTTACCCTGATAAGTACGGTAGTGTTTATTGGTCTTTGAAACTAGAGGCATTATCAGAGTATGGGTCTTATTTTGGAACTCCTGCCAGGATGGTATTCCCAGAATAGCACCAGTTAAAGAAACATAAAACTTTAATTCTCAACAAGGATGAAAGGACCTGTTACTGAGACAAAGTCCTACTCAACGTGAAATCCACCTGATACGAAACCCACTTATCGCGGAAGCCACTTACCACAAAGCTACTAGTGTGCACAGTAAAATGATTAAATTTTTTGAGAAAAGAATTTTATAGGTTTTCATTTGGCAAGGAGTCAGTGATTTGTTCTTCAGACAGGGAGTCAAGGATTTGTACACTTGGCAGCGATTAATTTTGCACTTCAAAAAAGAGGTCTTAGTGTTGGAATGTTCCTTTTAAGAAATATTCCTCTTAGCATGTTGAACACAGTGCACTTACAGATCTTGTGTGGGGTCTAGGAGTGTTGAACACAGTGCATATACAGATCTTGTGTGGGTCTAGGAGTGTTGAACACAGTGCATATACAGATCTTGTGTGGGTCTAGGAGTGTTGAACACAGTGCACTTACAGATCTTGTGTGGGGTCTAGGAGTGTTGAACACAGTGCATATACAGATCTTGTGTGGGGTCCAGGAGTGTTGAACACAGTGTATATCCAGATCTTGTGTGGGGTCTAGGAGGGTTGAACACAGTGCACTTACAGATCTTGTGTGGGGTCTAGGAGTGTTGAACACAGTGCACTTACATATCTTGTGTGGGGTCTAGGAGTGTTGAACACAGTGCATATACAGATCTCGTGTGGGTCTAGGAGTGTTGAACACAGTGCATATACAGATCTTGTGTGGGGTCTAGGAGTGTTGAACACAGTGCACTTACAGATCTTGTGTGGGGTCTAGGAGTGTTGAACACTGCATATACAGATCTTGTGTGGGGTCTAGGAGTGTTGAACACAGTGCATATACAGATCTTGTGTGGGGTCCAGGAGTGTTGAACACAGTGTATATCCAGACCTTGTGTGGGGTCTAGGAGTGTTGAACACAGTGCACTTACATATCTTGTGTGGGGTCTAGGAGTGTTGAACACAGTGCATATACAGATCTTGTGTGGGGTCTAGGAGTGTTGAACACAGTGTATATACAGATCTTGTGTGGGTCTAGGAGTGTTGAACACAGTGCACTTACAGATCTTGTGTGGGGTCTAGGAGTGTTGAACACAGTGCACTTACATATTTTGTGTGGGGTCTAGGAGTGTTGAACACAGTGCATATACAGATCTCGTGTGGGTCTAGGAGTGTTGAACACAGTGCATATACAGATCTTGTGTGGGGTCTAGGAGTGTTGAACACTGCATATACAGATCTTGTGTGGGGTCTAGGAGTGTTGAACACAGTGCATATACAGATCTTGTGTGGGGTCTAGGAGTGTTGAACACAGTGCACTTACAGATCTTGTGTGGGGTCAAGGAGTGTTGAACACTGCATATACAGATCTTGTGTGGGGTCTAGGAGTGTTGAACACAGTGCATATACAGATCTTGTGTGGGGTCCAGGAGTGTTGAACACAGTGTATATCCAGACCTTGTGTGGGGTCTAGGAGTGTTGAACACAGTGCACTTACATATCTTGTGTGGGGTCTAGGAGTGTTGAACACAGTGCATATACAGATCTCGTGTGGGTCTAGGAGTGTTGAACACAGTGCATATACAGATCTTGTATGGGGTCTAGGAGTGTTGAACACAGTGCATATAAAGATCTTGTGTGGGTCTAGGAGTGTTGAACACAGTGTATATCCAGATCTTGTGTGGGTCTAGGAGTGTTGAACACAGTGCATATACAGATCTTGAGTGGGGTCTAGGAGTGTTGAACACAGTGCATATACATATCTTGTGTGGGGTCCAGGAGTGTTGAACACAGTGCACTTACAGATCTTGTGTGGGGTCTAGGAGTGTTGAACACAGTGCACTTACAGATCTTGTGTGGGGTCTAGGAGTGTTGAACACAGTGCATATACAGATCTTGTGTGGGGTCTAGGAGTGTTGAACACAGTGCATATACAGATCTTGTGTGGGTCTAGGAGTGTTGAACACAGTGCACTTACAGATCTTGTGTGGGGTCTAGGAGTGTTGAACACAGTGCACTTACATATCTTGTGTGGGGTCTAGGAGTGTTGAACACAGTGTATATCCAGATCTTGTGTGGGGTCTAGGAGGGTTGAACACAGTGCATATACATATCTTGTGTGGGGTCTAGGAGTGTTGAACACAGTGCATATACAGATCTTGTGTGGGTCTAGGAGTGTTGAACACAGTGTATATCCAGATCTTGTGTGGGTCTAGGAGTGTTGAACACAGTGCATATACAGATCTTGTGTGGGGTCTAGGAGTGTTGAACACAGTGCATATACAGATCTTGTGTGGGTCTAGGAGTGTTGAACACAGTGCATATACAGATCTTGTGTGGGTCTAGGAGTGTTGAACACAGTGCACTTACAGATCTTGTGTGGGGTCTAGGAGTGTTGAACACAGTGCATATACAGATCTTGTGTGGGGTCCAGGAGTGTTGAACACAGTGTATATCCAGATCTTGTGTGGGGTCTAGGAGGGTTGAACACAGTGCACTTACAGATCTTGTGTGGGGTCTAGGAGTGTTGAACACAGTGCATATACAGATCTTGTGTGGGTCTAGGAGTGTTGAACACAGTGCATATACAGATCTTGTGTGGGTTCTAGGAGTGTTGAACACAGTGTATATCCAGATCTTGTGTGGGTCTAGGAGTGTTGAACACAGTGCATATACAGATCTTGTGTGGGGTCTAGGATTGAACACGGTGCATATACAGATCTTGTTTGGGGTCTAGGAGTGTTGAACACAGTGCATATACAGATCTTGTGTGGGGTCTAGTAGTGTTGAACACAGTGCATATACAGATCTTGTGTGGGTCTAGGAGTGTTGAACACAGTGCATATACAGATCTTGTGTGGAGTCTAGGAGTGTTGAACACAGTGCATATACAGATCTTGTGTGGGGTCTAGGAGTGTTGAACACAGTGTATATCCAGATCTTGTGTGGGGTCTAGGATTGAACACAGTGCACTTACAGATCTTGTGTGGGGTCTAGGAGTGTTGAACACAGTGCATATACAGAACTTGTGTGGGGTCTAGGAGTGTTGAACACAGTGCATATACAGATCTTGTGTGGTGTCTAGGAGTGTTGAACACAGTGTATATACAGATCTTGTGTGGGTCTAGGAGTGTTGAACACAGTGTATATCCAGATCTTGTGTGGGGTCTAGGATTGAATACAGTGCATATACAGATCTTGTGTGGGGTCCAGGAGTGTTGAACACAGTGCATATACATATCTTGTGTGGGGTCTAGGAGTGTTGAACACTGCATATACAGATCTTGTGTGGGGTCCAGGAGTGTTGAACACTGCATATACAGATCTTGTTTAGGGTCTAGGAGTGTTGAACACAGTGTATATCCAGATCTTGTGTGGGGTCTAGGAGTGTTGAACACTGCATATACAGATCTTGTGTGGGGTCTAGGAGTGTTGAACACTGCATATACAGATCTTGTGTGGGTCTAGGAGTGTTGAACACTGTGCATATACAGATCTTGTGTGGGGTCTAGGAGTGTTGAACACTGCATATACAGATCTTGTGTGGGGTCTAGGAGTGTTGAACATAGTGCATATACAGATCTTGTGTGGGGTCTAGGAGTGTTGAACACAGTGCACTTACAGATCTTGTGTGGGGTCTAGGAGTGTTGAACACTGCATATACAGATCTTGTGTGGGTCTAGGAGTGTTGAACACTGTGCATATACAGATCTTGTGTGGGGTCTAGGAGTGTTGAACACTGCATATACAGATCTTGTGTGGGGTCTAGGAGTGTTGAACACAGTGCATATATAGATCTTGTGTGGGGTCTAGGAGTGTTGAACACAGTGCATATACAGATCTTGTGTGGGGTCTAGGAGTGTTGAACACTGCATATACAGATCTTGTGTGGGGTCTAGGAGTGTTGAACACGGTGCATATACAGATCTTGTGTGGGGTCTAGGAGTGTTGAACACTGCATATACAGATCTTGTGTGGGGTCTAGGAGTGTTGAACACTGCATATACAGATCTTGTGTGGGGTCTAGGAGTGTTGAAGACAGTGCATATACAGATCTTGTGTGGGGTCTAGGAGTGTTGAACACAGTGTATATCCAGATCTTGTGTGGGTCTAGGAGTGTTGAACACAGTGCATATACAGATCTTGTGTGGGGTCTAGGAGTGTTGAACACTGCACTTACAGATCTTGTGTGGGGTCTAGGAGTGTTGAACACAGTGTATATACAGATCTTGTGTGGGGTCTAGGAGTGTTGAACACAGTGCATATACAGATCTTGTGTGGGGTCTAGGAGTGTTGAACACAGTGCATATACAGATCTTGTGTGGGGTCTAGGAGTGTTGAACACAGTGCATATACAGACCTTGTGTGGGGTCTAGGAGTGTTGAACACTGCATATACAGATCTTGTGTGGGGTCTAGGAGTGTTGAACACAGTGCATATACAGATCTTGTGTGGGGTCTAGGAGTGTTGAACACGGTGCATATACAGATCTTGTGTGGGGTCTAGGAGTGTTGAACACGGTGCATATACAGATCTTGTGTGGGGTCTAGGAGTGTTGAACACTGCATATACAGATCTTGTGTGGGGTCTAGGAGTGTTGAACACTGCATATACAGATCTTGTGTAGGGTCTAGGAATGTTGAACACTGCATATACAGATCTTGTGTGGGGTCTAGGAGTGTTGAACACTGCATATACAGATCTTGTGTGGGGTCTAGGAGTGTTGAACACAGTGCATATACAGATCTTGTGTGGGGTCTAGGAGTGTTGAACACAGTGCATATACAGATCTTGTGTGGGGTCTAGGAGGGTTGAACACAGTGCACTTACAGATCTTGTGTGGGGTCTAGGAGTGTTGAACACAGTGTATATCCAGATCTTGTGTGGGTCTAGGAGTGTTGAACACAGTGCATATACAGATCTTGTGTGGGGTCTAGGAGTGTTGAACACTGCACTTACAGATCTTGTGTGGGGTCTAGGAGTGTTGAACACAGTGCATATACAGATCTTGTGTGGGGTCTAGGAGTGTTGAACACAGTGCATATACAGATCTTGTGTGGGGTCTAGGAGTGTTGAACACAGTGCATATACAGATCTTGTGTGGGGTCTAGGAGTGTTGAACACAGTGCATATACAGATCTTGTGTGGGGTCTAGGAGTGTTGAACACTGCATATACAGATCTTGTGTGGGGTCTAGGAGTGTTGAACACTGCATATACAGATCTTGTGTGGGGTCTAGGAGTGTTGAACACAGTGCATATACAGATCTTGTGTGGGGTCTAGGAGTGTTGAACACAGTGCATATACAGATCTTGTGTGGGGTCTAGGAGTGTTGAACACAGTGCATATACAGATCTTGTGTGGGGTCTAGGAGTGTTGAACACTGCATATACAGATCTTGTGTGGGGTCTAGGAGTGTTGAACACTGCATATACAGATCTTGTGTGGGGTCTAGGAGTGTTGAACACAGTGCATATACAGATCTTGTGTGGGGTCTAGGAGTGTTGAACACTGCATATACAGATCTTGTGTGGGGTCTAGGAGTGTTGAACACGGTGCATATACAGATCTTGTGTGGGGTCTAGGAGTGTTGAACACTGCATATACAGATCTTGTGTGGGGTCTAGGAGTGTTGAACACTGCATATACAGATGTTGTGTAGGGTCTAGGAATGTTGAACACTGCATATACAGATCTTGTGTGGGGTCTAGGAGTGTTGAACACTGCATATACAGATCTTGTGTGGGGTCTAGGAGTGTTGAACACAGTGCATATACAGATCTTGTGTGGGGTCTAGGAGTGTTGAACACAGTGCATATACAGATCTTGTGTGGGGTCTACGAGGGTTGAACACAGTGCACTTACAGATCTTGTGTGGGGTCTAGGAGTGTTGAACACTGCATATACAGATCTTGTGTGGGGTCTAGGAGTGTTGAACACAGTGCATATACAGATCTTGTGTGGGGTCTAGGAGTGTTGAACACAGTGTATATCCAGATCTTGTGTGGGTCTAGGAGTGTTGAACACAGTGCATATACAGATCTTGCGTGGGGTCTTGGAGTGTTGAACACAGTGCATATACAGATCTTGTGTGGGTCTAGGAGTGTTGAACACAGTGCATATACAGATCTTGTGTGGGGTGTAGGAGCGTTGAACACAGTGCATATACAGATCTTGTGTGGGGTCTAGGATTTAACACAGTGCATATACAGATCTTGTGTGGGGTCTAGGAGTGTTGAACACAGTGCATATACAGATCTTGTGTGGGTCTAGGAGTGTTGAACACAGTGCACTTACATATCTTGTGTGGGGTCTAGGAGTGTTGAACACTGCATATACAGATCTTGTGTGGGGTCTAGGAGTGTTGAACACTGCATACATGTATACAGATCTTGTGTGGGTCTAGGAGTGTTGAACACTGTGCATATACAGATCTTGTGTGGGGTCTAGGAGTGTTGAACACAGTGCATATACAGATCTTGTGGGGGGTCTAGGAGTGTTGAACACAGTGCATATACAGATCTTGTGTGGGGTCTAGGAGTGTTGAACACTGCACTTACAGATCTTGTGTGGGGTCTAGGAGTGTTGAACACAGTGCATATACAGATCTTGTGTGGGGTCTAGGAGTGTTGAACACAGTGCATATACAGATCTTGTGTGGGGTCTAGGAGTGTTGAACACAGTGCATATACAGATCTTGTGTGGGGTCTAGGAGTGTTGAACACAGTGCATATACAGATCTTGTGTGGGGTCTAGGAGTGTTGAACACTGCATATACAGATCTTGTGTGGGGTCTAGGAGTGTTGAACACAGTGCATATACAGATCTTGTGTGGGGTCTCGGAGTGTTGAACACTGCATATACAGATCTTGTGTGGGGTCTAAGAGTGTTGAACACAGTGCATATACAGATCTTGTGTGGGGTCTAGGAGTGTTGAACACTGCATATACAGATCTTGTGTGGGGTCTAGGAGTGTTGAACACTGCATATACAGATCTTGTGTAGGGTCTAGGAATGTTGAACACTGCATATACAGATCTTGTGTGGGGTCTAGGAGTGTTGAACACTGCATATACAGATCTTGTGTGGGGTCTAGGAGTGTTGAACACAGTGCATATACAGATCTTGTGTGGGGTCTAGGAGTGTTGAACACAAAGCATATACTGATCTTGTGTGGGGTCTAGGAGTGTTGAACACTGCATATACAGATCTTGTGTGGGGTCTAGGAGTGTTGAACACAGTGCATATACAGATCTTGTGTGGGGTCTAGGAGTGTTGAACACAGTGCATATACAGATCTTGTGTGGGGTCTCGGAGTGTTGAACACTGCATATACAGATCTTGTGTGGGGTCTAAGAGTGTTGAACACAGTGCATATACAGATCTTGTGTGGGGTCTAGGAGTGTTGAACACTGCATATACAGATCTTGTGTGGGGTCTAGGAGTGTTGAACACTGCATATACAGATCTTGTGTAGGGTCTAGGAATGTTGAACACTGCATATACAGATCTTGTGTGGGGTCTAGGAGTGTTGAACACAGTGCATATACAGATCTTGTGTGGGGTCTAGGAGTGTTGAACACAGTGCATATACAGATCTTGTGTGGGGTCTAGGAGTGTTGAACACAGTGCAGCAGTTTCAAAATCCTGTAATTTACCTCAATAAAGCTTAAATTTATTTGAAGTCTTTACCATATGTTGTAAAACGAGTCATGAATTGGAATCAATACAGTACTCATTTCGCCCAACCTCCCGCCCGCTTCCGGATTTCGATCGCTTTTTTTTTTCTCGCTTTGTTCAATTCGAACGCGCAATTTCCGCTTTTTTTCCGACCACGCAAATCCGGAGGTATCCGCTCGCGCAATCGGTCGTTCGCTTGCTCGCCTGACAGCGCAACCGCCCGCATTTATAGTTCATTACCTACTGTTTCATGTACAAGTGTATCATTTTTGACTCCCGTGTGCAAAGCACAAAAGGGAGTCTTTGCAGTTACCCTGTCTGTATATCTGTATGTCCGTATGTCTGTCTGTCTGTATGTATGTATGTATGTATGTATGTATGTATGTATGTATGTATGTATGTATGTATGTATGTCACTTTTTTTGTTCCACCGTTATCTCAAGAACCACTAATCAGATTTTGGTGAAACTTGGTGCATAGATGCTCTGGGATAATGCGCAGAGTTGATTAGGTTTTGGTAAAAATCTATGAATATTAATTACCTAATTTGCATGATAATTAGCTGATTTTTAGCTGTTCCATGACTGTTCCACTGATATATGAAGAACCACTCATTGGATTTTGATGAAACTTGGCACATGGATGCTCTGAACTAATGCGCAGATTTGATTTGTTTTTGGTAAAAATCTATGAATATTAAATACCTAATTTGCATGATAATTAACTGATTTTAAGCAGTTCCATGACTGTTCCACTGATATTTGAAGAACCACTCATTGGATTTTGATGAAACTTGGCACATGGATGCTCTGATCTAATGCGCAGATTTCATTAGTTTTGGGTAAAAATCTGTTTATATTAATTACCTAATTTGCATAATGATTAATCAATTTTCGGCTTTTCCACTGATATCTCAAGTACTAATCATAACATTTCAATAAAACTTGGTACATAGATGTCATATGAGACTGCACAGATAGTTTTTAGGGTAATATCAGTACATATTAATTACCTAATTTGCATAATTAATTAATTTTCAGCTATTGATATTTCAAGTAGTAATGAACACATTTCAATGAAACATGGTACATAGTTACTTGAGGACTGTGCAGAGACCTAATTAGTTTTTGGAGAAATATTTGTGCATATTAATCACCTTATTAGCATAATTAGTTAATTTTCAGCCCTTCACCTGTTATCTCAAGTACTAATCATCACATTTCAATGAGACTTGCGACATAGATCTTCTAGGACTATGCAGAGACTTGATTAATTTTAGGATACATTATTGTGCATATTAACTACTAATTTGCTTAATTAGTTGATTTGTCCTAAGAACCACTCATTGAATTTTAATGAAACTTTTAAAGAGTGCTCATCACATTTCAATGAACCTACATGTGTAGGACTATACACCATATTAGTTTTGGTAAATATTTATGCTTCTTAATCACCTAATTAACATAATTAATTAATCATCACATTTGAATAAAACTTGGTACATAAATGCTCTAGGACAATAGACAGCCTGATTAATTTTGGGTTAAAATCTGTTCATATTAATTCTCTAATTAGCATAATAATTAATATTTTTTTGGTTCTAATCACATTTCAATGAAACTTGGTACATTGTGCAGACCTTTAGTTTTACACTTAAATCTGTTCATATTAGTTACCTTATTTGCATAATTAGTTTTCTGCATTTCCATCAATATCTCAAGTTCAAGTAATTTTGAATTAATTTTTAATGTGTCTCCAATACTCTCAGCACGCGGGAGTTCTTTCTAAGCTTTCTTTGATTGTTTTTATGATGTTAAAATAAGAATAAATACAATCAGAAATTTATAGAACGACCGTTGAAAAAATACGGTGGATCACACTGCCATATAAAATTGGTAATAATATATACGCGTATTAATAATGTCCACCATAAACAAGATCGAACCAAACATGTGAAATCAAATACGACACTGACACAGACACAACTAATATGAAATAAAACCATTCTATTTTTGGTGGAGAGCGAAAAATGTCTACTGTAGAGTACGGTATTCGTTGAGTAACCGTGTGTAGGGTGACGGTTGTCATGCACACATGGTTTGGGTTTAATACTGGTCAAGTTGTAGTTATGTTAAAATCCGTGGCACCTATAACAATTGAAGAATATCTGCAGGAATAGTAAGATTGTGAAAAAACGACTGATCGATTGTTATAGAATGACCATAGTGTACAATTTGTCAAACAAATACAATACTTGCAAATGTAATGTCGGCCAGCGCCCATCTTACTTGTCCGAAATTGTCGAAGCCGACATCAATGGAGATCGCGTTTTTTAACTAGGCGGCTGGCAAGCAGACTAACACGTTACATAAACTTGTTGAATTACAATTATGGTTTTTATTTTCGCGCCCAATGTCTCGTTATAAAATAAAGGATTCAAATTTTGCAGGGTATTCCGTTTTTTGCGAACTCTGGGCGAAATACTTTCATGAGCTGTACGTAGTTCACTTACAGCCAAAACAAAGTCAGGTTGGACATTAAGTTGTGAGACGTGACAAAACAAACGCTGCCAGCGATAGATTACGTGAATAAAAGAACAAAATAAACGCAATCAAAGGCGCCGACCACATGCTTTGGAAATAAATAGAACGCGTTGCTAAGAGGAATCGCACCTGCATCTCGACGACGTCTCCGGTTATGAGCGGGGTTTGCCGCGTCTTAGAAAAATTGAAAGTTAAAAAGGAATCAGTGTCGGGGAACCATTCACAATGTTTGCATGAAAAATCCCACGCGAAAGCGTTTTTTTTTTCCTGTTACAAACACTATGGTACCTGAATCCCGATTAATTCATAAATATGAATCGGTAAGGGTCAATTTCCTGCAATCCTTCAAGATTAAATTTGCCTCCGAAAATCTTTCTAACGATGACCTGGAAGATTGCCATGATTGAGTGCCACCATTTCTGTTCTAAGATTTATTCAGTATAATAATACAAATGTTCACCCCAACAAAGGTGGACATACAGTTTTAGCGACCCGAAGAGCTCATTGTCAACCGAGGCGAAGCACCAAGATAAAGACTTTCCATTCCCAATAAATAATAATAAGAAGAAAAACTTCTCGTTCCTGACATTATGAAATTCTTTTGTTTTGGGGGAAAAAACCTGGAAAAAAAACTGATTTTGACAAAATAATTTAGAAATTGATATTAAGAATAATTCATAACGAAATGTATTCCATATGTACCCATAATTTTTTTTCATAATTACTAATTACACACGAATATTACAGAAAAAAATAATTTGCTATATTATCTATATTTGTGCCTTTTATTTGTCTTGAACTGTGACTGAAAGGAGCTGGATGAAATTACAAACTATGTAGTGTGTTCGACAACTCATGTATGAACAACAATTTTAATAAATATGATTTTACTTGATAAAATTACTGTATTTTTCTACATAAAAACAAAAGAATTTCACAATGTCTTTATTATCATAGCGTTGTTATAGCGTGGTAATAGTTGAAAATGATACATCCACGTGAACCTGCTTATATGAGATTGAACGAGTCTGTTTTCAACAGCCGTATACATCTAACTGCGTCATCAAGTTTCCTTGTGGACCACGAGCTCTGTTCCTTGTTTGCACGTTATCATGTTCACACAATCGCAAACATTATTTGTAAATGGCACATTTTCTCGATGTTTTAGCGAGTACTCCGCGGGTATATGGCTTGTTCTCACATCAGCATAATTTTCCTCAAGTTCACTCATCGCTTTCCCACATGCACTTCTCGTTCTGTGCTGCTAACTTTTTTTGCACTCTAATATGTTGTTGTTTTTGTCTTTCTAAACATCGAGTTTATTTTTGACATTCAACGAGATCGCTTGAATTTTGAATTTGATGACGGTTCGAATTTATCCACTTTTACAGTGATCAACATTGCGTTCGAGTAGAGTTACTAGTAATTACAAGCCTGATTTCCATTTTTCTTGCGGTGTTTTTCGTCAATGTATTAAATATAAGTGCTTTGGGAAATAACATAATTATATTGCGCGAGTGAAAGAGTTTGGTGAGACTGTCACAACACGTTTTATTTATTTCCAACGCCCGTGGTCGGCGCCTCTGATTGCGTTTAGCGCCTCTGATTGCATTTATTTTGTATTTTTGTTTTCAAAATGTATCACTGTTTTGTTTTCCTCAACAAATTAACTGTTCCGAGATCTCTTTCATTTTTCGTCCGGCTGCTGCCAATCCAATAATTCGTCGCCGCATGTACTCACACAAGCGATTAATCGTCACAGTCATTGTACTAGTAGGTTTAAGTCCAATTGATTTGTAGAAATTCAGCTATGCGATAATTATGTGTAGTTTTGTTTTGCGCACCCAGACACGAGCAAAAGTTAACCAATAGATTTTCTGAACTACAGCATTCGTATTACTTATGCAAATTGAGTAAGGGTCATAGTGTGAGTTGCGTTCGCAAATAACAAAGTGTCAAATTATTTTGAGCGCCGTTCGGAATAAATTTCAAAATCAAGTCAAAATCACACACACACACAAACACACACACACACAACACACAAATACTAGTACTCAATACATATCGCGATTGACCAGTTATATAGCTGCTTGAACTACACACACAAGGACGTAAATATGTAAATACAGGTCACAGTTCGACTTTCGTAGCAAACGTTACAATGTGTCAAGTGATTTGAATGCGTCTTTGTTCCAAAACAGAGAAGCAATAGGCATTGTGTTTTGAATCGTTATTAAAACCTAAATTTATTACGAATAAAAACTTAAGTTTATACATACAATGTACGACCATTGTTACTCCAGCGGTCGGTTGGCAAGCGAACGATGTTTCTGAAGCCAGCCATAGCAGGAGCGAGCGAGCGAACAAAAGCGAACGCGAGCGAGCGAAAAAAAAACGGTCGGTTTCCGGTCGGAAAGCAGCGAGCGGTCGGAAATTAAGCGATAAGCGGTCGGAAAAAAAGCGATAAAAGCGGGAGGTTGGGCGGAATGAGTACTGTAGTCTTCATGAGTTTTATAAATTAACTCCTGATATCATTTAATTTACACTTCCCTGTCTGGTGGCCATCTTGTCAAACATACACTGTATGAACATACATTTGTTTGACAATCAAGATTGCTGAATGGTGGCTATTTTTATGTACATACATGTATGCATAAAAATCAAACAGTTTGATCTGCTATTCTGGATATTTTTAACTCGATACAGAAATCGAATATACATAAGAAAGGCTGTAACCATTCTCATACATGTACATTGTATACATTCATAAAAACTATAAATACTGTCCAGCAAATGTATGCAGTCACGTTACAAATATTTTCACACATACGTCATATATAACATGCATATGCACATCAATTTGTTTCACAATCTGATTGAAGATGGCTGAATGGCGACCATTTTTGTACTGAAAAATTATGAAATCAAGCATTTCTCGCGTTCTGGAACTTGGATGGACTTTGTTAAAAACTTGGTACATACATTGAACAAGATTTCGTTTATCAGATCAGATTCAAAATGGCTGACTGGCAGCCATTTTGTCGTAATGAATGTGGTTCTAGAGCCATATCTCTGACATGCTTTGGCTGATTATGTTTTCTTTATAAGATATATTTTAAATTTGATAACTAATGGGGACTGTTATATGCATTGCTTGTTTTGTGAATAACCTCATACATGTATTATTCTAATTATGCAGTATTTCATACATTAATTACTTGAGGATAGTATACAATACTATATGGTGCACTAATTTAACAATACATTCATTAACCACACAGCTTTCTAGACCTCTCAATATTATGGGGAATCATCATAAAATGTTTCTCTAATCTTTTGTATCTTTCAACACTTTAACTGCTAAAGTCAATGTTTTTTCTGTCAGAACTTTGATTAGAATTTTGATTAGAATGTTAAATTTTACCCAATTTGTCCAGAAATTAATCATGAGAGGCAAAATTATGTCAGGCACAAAATCTATCAGTTACAAATTTAGTATTCATTCATATACTCACTGTACCTGTGTCAATTACTTGAAATATTGACTGCAAGAGGATATATTACGCGTTCTGAAGTGCTTTGAATATTTGAATAATAATGTCTTTAACCTCTTGTCAAGCAGAAAATCAATGCTATATAAAATATTATAAAGTCAAAGCTGACAAGTGATGTTAATTATGTTTTCTATTCACATTTGTCTTTCAGTGAACTCAAGGGTTTGATTGCTTTTTTTCATTCCAAGTGTTTTTTTGAGTCATTGTGTGAATTGATTTCTCCTATATTCAGCCTCGTCAGTACAAAATTTGTTAGAAAAGTGGATATTTGCATGAATATTATAACAACCTTTCAAAACTGAACTCGCACATGTAAACAGAAAAAAATGTTGAGTGTCTTTTCCATAGACTTTTGAACTGAACACACTGGTCAGTTTTCTTTGTTTCTGGTATTTTGTTAAATATAGTCAGATTTCATTGAATTGTATTTTCTCTATTAGTACTTAGCACATGTGCTTAGGTAAATTGCAGGTATTCCAATGGACAAAATACAATGTTTAATTAGTACTTGGCACATGTGCTTAGGTAAATTGCAGGTATTCCAATGGACAAATGCAATGTTTAATTAGTACTTAGGACATGTGCTTCGGTAAATTGCAGGTATTCCAATGGACAAAATGCAATGTTTAATTAGTACTTGGCACATGTGCTTAGGTAAATTGCAGGTATTCCAATGGTCAAAATACAATGTTTAATTAGTACTTAGCACATGTGCTTAGGTAAATTGCAGGTATTCCAATGGACAAAATGCAATGTTTAATTAGTACTTAGCACATGTGCTTAGGCAGGAGGTAAACTACAGGTATTCCAATGGACAAAATACAATGTTTAATTAGTACTTAGCACATGTAGCACATGTGCTTAGGTAAATTGCAGGTATTCCTATGGACAAAATGCAATGTTTAATTAGTACTTAGCACATGTGCTTAGGCGGGAGGTAAACTACAGGTATTCCAATGGACAAAATACAATGTTTAATTAGTACTTAGCACATGTGCTTAGGTAAATTGCAGGTATTCCAATGGACAAAATACAATGTTTAATTAGTACTTAGCACATGTGCTTAGGTAAATTGCAGGTATTCCTATGGGCAAAATACAATGTTTAATTAGTACTTAGGACATGTGCTTAGGTAAATTGCAGGTATTCCAATGGACAAAATACAATGTTTAATTAATACTTAGGACATGTGCTTAGATAAATTGCACGTATTCCAATGGACAAAATACAATGTTTAAATGATTCAACTTAAATTATAGTGACAAAAACACATGTCTGTGAGTATGGAATTTTGTAAAGTTTTGTTGTCAAATCAACTATGGATTTTTGGTGATTGGCAAATTCTTGTCTGTTTAAATTATATGGAATCCATCCAACCATAATTCCTCAAGTTTTTTGTTATTCCTTTTACTCTTTTTACTTAAAAACAAACAAGTTTGATTTTACCTTGAAATTCCAAGCATTTAATGAAGTCTTTCCAGTGATTAATCATTTTAATCGTTGGTCATTGTCCAGCTGATTGCCACCCTAGCATGAGAAAAAAATATGGACACTTCATGTTGGTGAATAATTAGCAGCTTTTTACATACACTTAACTGAATTGTATATTCTGATTAATTTTCAGAGAAATTAGGGTCTGCCAAGAAGAGTTACCAAGGTTACCAAGATTCAGATGGGTAGGTTGTTCTTTTTCTTCCTTGTCGGCAGCCATAAAAGATTTGTGTGATGATCTTTGCCCTGTTTACATTCTCTATGTTTTGGAACCATGGAGATAGGTGTAGGTGTGCACTGCAAATTGTACTAAATTATATCTCACAGTACAGTCCAAAGAATGTGGGTAAGACTTTACTGAGATGTCCCTTTGCACCCAACTGCCTGAAGCTTCCTGTTGTTAGGTTTAATTATCGATTTCTAAAAAATTAAAAGGGCTTTACTTGGAATGATTGTTGAGTCTCCAGACAACATGTGAGAGACGGGGCAGTATAACAAGGCTATGAGTGTTCCCTGGATACTAACAAGCAGTTTGCCCTTTCGTTAACATGACTTAAGGCCTTTAATTGATTTGTCTGAGTTTCACCAACATCATAAATCTAGAATACATGTAATCTGGCAGGCTAATAAAGATAACTGTGATATGCATACTCATTAGATTATTATGACATTTTTAGCTCCGCTGTCGACTTTGTCGAGCGGAGCTTATCATATGAGTGATTGTCCGTCGTCGTCGCCGTCGTCCGTGTCAATGTTTTACTTTTTCGACTTCTTCTTGAAAACTACAAGCCTGAATGCTTTGATACTTGGTGTATATGTACCTTGGGTAGACCTCTCTCAGATTTGTTCATTTCATGATGATATCATGATCATATCTTCAATTCTCTAATTTTGGTGAATATTTTTGTCATTTTTAGTAAAAAGTGATATTTTCAACTTCTTGTTGAAAACCGCAAGTCCAATTGCTTTGATATTACATATATAGGTACTACATGTGGACCTCTCTCAGATTTGTTCATTTTGTAATGATATCTTTAATTCTCTAATTTTGGTGAATATTTTTGTAATCTTTGGTAAAAAGTGATATTTTCGACTTCTTGTTGAAAACCGCAAGTCCAATTGCTTTGATATTACTGTACATATATAGGTACTACATGTGGACCTCTCTCAGATTTGTTTATTTTGTAATGATATCTTTAATTCTCTAATTTTGGTGAATATTTTTGTAATTTTTGGTAAAAAGTGATATTTTCGACTTCTTGTTGAAAACCGCAAGTCAAATTGCTTTAATATTACATATATAGGTACTACATGTGGACCTTTCTCAGATTTGTTCATTTCATGATGATATCTTTAATTCTCTAATTTTGATGAATATTTTTGTAATTTTTGGTAAAAAGTGATATTTTCGACTTCTTGTTGAAAACCGCAAGTCCAATTGCTTTGATATATTATACATATAGGTACTACATGTGGACCTCTCTCAGATTTGTTCATTTTCTAATGATATCTTCTGTTCTTTAATTGCCATGTGCATTGCTAACAGCGGAGCTATCTCAGCCGACAGGCTGCTTGTTTTTTTTTTATTCTTGATATTCATATATGTTTGGGTGAAAGAAATATAAAGTATACACCAAGGGTAATCCATGAATTGGAAAGCTTTATAACTGTGTATATGCATCATGCTGTCATGTTTATCAGACAATTCTATTCACATTCTTTATTGAAGATTCTCACAAAACAAGGAAATAATTTTGAGCTTGCTTGATGAATTTTCTGCTTGACATTACACATTGCAATTCATCAGTATTTAGTTGTAATTGAAGACCTATCCATCTTACAGAACGAGCACTGTTTGTATGGTTGAATTAGTAATGGTAGCTTTGTTATTGTGGACTAGTACTGTCTATATAATTGTATTAGTAATGGTAGCTTTGTTATTGTGGACTAGTACTGTCTATATGGTTGTATTAGTAATGGTAGCTTTGTTATTGTGGACTAGTACTGTCTATATGGTTGAATTAGTAATGGTAGCTTTGTTATTGTGGACTAGTACTGTCTATATGGTTGTATTAGTAATTGTAGCTTTGTTATTGTGGACTAGTACTGTCTATATGGTTGTATTAGTAATGGTAGCTTTGTTATTGTGGACTAGTACTGTCTATATGGTTGTATTAGTAATGGTAGCTTTGTTATTGTGGACTAGTACTGTCTATATGGTTGAATTAGTAATGGTAGCTTTGTTATTGTGGACTAGTACTGTCTATATGGTTGAATTAGTAATGGTAGCTTTGTTATTGTGGACTAGTACTGTCTCTATGGTTGTATTAGTAATGGTAGCTTTGTTATTGTGGACTAGTACTGTCTATATGGTTGTATTAGTAATGGTAGCATATTAATAGCACAGACATTTTCAATATGGAATTCTATATGTACTACAAATATGGAAAAGAATCCACACAAAATGTTTCTTTGAATCATTTGGGGCATTATTAGATAACTCACAACAAAAAACCTGGGAACTTGAAGTTATACAAGTATTTAAGGTAGAGATGCAGGTTTGTGGGCACTTGGGAGTGAAATGTTTTGTTTGGCTTTGTATTATCCAAACAGTCTTGGCTATAGACTGTTAAAATTTTGTAGAATTGTGAATAGTGGAACATACTCAAAAACAATTTTAAAAATATAGATAACAGGTGCAAACATTCTCTCTTTTGAATTCTTAGCAAGATTTAGCAAGGCTGTACATAAATAATAAAAAAGAAACATGGTGAAAAAAAGAAATGACGGGATTTCCATATTATGCACTATACTGTAAAGGGGGAAATTATTCACTGGGTTTTAATTTAGCTTATTTCGCTGACTGGAAAATGCGCTAAATTAAAACCCAGTGAATATGTAAAATTTAGCATAGAACACATTATCTAAATGACGAAACCGTGAATTTAAAACCCCACTGAATATGCCTGAAATGGTAAATCAGTGAAATTTTAACCCAGTGAAAATTAGTCATTTTACAGTATTTAACTTTTAACAAAACGATAATACATTTAAATTTGGAACTGTTACAGCCATTTTAATTATGAGCATTAGCAAATTTCTTACTGAGTGAATTGTTATGCAAATTAGCAATTATCTCAGCTTCTTTTTAGTGCACATCCCAGAACTTTAAAAAAAAATAGCTCCTAGACGCTTTGACGTTTTGTTTTGAAATTTTCACAAATGATTGACAATGTGTTTATCTTCAAAACGCCGGCGGGGCATTGTTTTTGGTTGAACAGTGTTACAACAATCGTACAGACAACTCGCCTAGGTGTTAATTTATGCATAAACTTGAAGTAGTGAAATTTGGGCTGCTGCCGTGCAAAATTGACAACTGGTAGACAGTTTTCAAGACGGCACTTTCTTCATAGTAAACAGATGTACCAACAAACCAATTTTGACAGGAAACAGAACCATGGTTTAGGAGCTAATTTTTTTTAAATCACTTTTGACCAAAAAATCACATTTTTGTGCATATTTCAAACTACAGTGTCCATAAAAAAAATACTAAAAAAATTTTAAAATTCATACAATAAGCTTTCCGAAAATATATAGTTTTGTGGACAAAGGAAGGCATCTTGGTTTTCTAATTAACTAATTAAAATACCTGTCAGGTAAACTACATATCTACCTTAAGAATGCATATGCAAGTAAACATCATAGCATGATGCAATATAACTTTCTTTTCTAGTTGGCTTTATTTAGGATTACCCCTGCATAGACTCAACAATCTCCCATTTGAACATGTAGGAATTTAAATTATTTTAAGTTTCATATCTACTTGTGGTTCAAGAATGATCCTTATTATTTCTTTTTATCTACGATGTATTCATTCTGTGTGTCTCTTATTTATTACTTGTTGTGATTAAATCCATTACTAGATTATCCAACACCAATTATAGCTTTAATCCTTCAACCAGTTCAGTCCAATTTGCTGTTGTCTACAAACTTGTGATATATTTGTTCAAACAGACCTAATTTTTAGCTCTGTGTCAACTTTTTAGCTCCGCTATCGACTTTTTAAAAACCGCAAGTCCAATTGCTTTGATATTATATATATAGATACTACATGTCGACCTCTCCCAGATTTGTTCATTTTGTAATGATATCTTTAATTCTCTAATTTTGGTGAATATTTTTGTCATTTTTGGTAAAAAGTGATATTTTTGACTTCTTGTTAAAAACCGCAAGTCCAATTGCTTTTATATTACAATATATAGGTACTACATGTGGACCTCTCTCAGATTTGGTCATTTTATGATGATATCTTTAATTCTCTAATTTTAGTGAATATTATTGTAAATTTTGGTAAAAAGTGATATTTTCGACTTCTTGTTGAAAACTGCAAAAGTTCGATTGCTTTTATAATACATATATAGGTACTACATTTGGACCTCTTTCAGATTTGTTAATTTCGTTGTGATATCTTCAATTATCTAATTTTGATGATTACTTTTGTCATTTTTGGTGATAAGTGATATTTTCGACTTCTTGTTGAAAACCGCAAGTCTGATAGCTTTTATATTAAATATATAGGTACTACGTGTGGACTTCTTTCAGATTTGTCCTGTTTCTTTTTATATGTATATTGTTCATTTTTTAATGATATCTTCAGTTCTTTAATTAGTCCCCGTTCGGTCTCTGTGCGTCCGTGCGTCCGCCCGGAGTCATATCTCAGAATCCCTTGGACCGATTCCGTTCATTCTTTGCATGTGCCTAGTACTTTATGTGGGACATATGCACATGCAGTGGTTTAGCGATTTGATTCAAAATGGCCGACTGGCAGCCATCTTGTTTTTTGAAAATGTTGTATTTTGGACATGCTTTGTCAGTTTTCATTCAAACTTGGTACATAGATTATACATGTTAGGATACATGTCCATGATGATTTCTTTCACAATTGGATCAAAGATGGCCGACTGGCAGCCATCTTGTTTTTTGAAAATGTAATATTTTGGACATGCTTTGTCAGTTTTCATTCAAATTTAGTACATAGATCATACATGTTAGGATACATGTCCCCGACCGTCCGTGAGTTCCTGAGTCTGTCTGTCCGTCCGTCCGACCGTCCGTCTGTCCATGCGTCAGTCTGTCCGTCATATTTTAGAATCCTGTGGACCGATTCCGTTCATTCTTTGCATGTGCCTAGTACCTTATGTGGGACATATGCACATGCAGTAGTTTAGTGATTCGATTCAAAATGGCCGACTGGCAGCCATCTTGTTTTTTGAAAATGTTGTATTTTTGACATGCTTTGTCAGTTGTCATTCAAACTTGGTACATAGATTATACATGTTAGGATACATGTCCATGACGATTTATTTCACAATTGGATCAAAGATGGTCGACTGGCAGGCATCTTGTTTTTGTTTTTTTATGCGGCATCTTGGACGTGCTCTGTCAGTTTTCATTCAAATTTGGCACATACATGTACTTTATACATGTTAGGATGCATGTCAATGACAATTTGTTTCAAAATCTGGTCAAGGATGGCCGATTGACAGCCATCTGACTTTTTGGCCTTACTACTATATTTCCACAATTTATGTACCATTTTCATTCGTATTTGGCACATCATACATATCAGTGTGTTTCATAATCAGATCAAAGATGGCCGAATAACGGCTGTTTTTATTTTGGCCATATTACTATGACACGAAACACGTGTTTTGATGTAAATAAACAATCTGTTGTATACGCCACTTAGAACTCAAGTTTCAAGGACACACTCGCGACAACCCCTCCGCTTTAATATGATGAGCACAAAGAGAACTTAACGGGGACTGTGTCATTTTCAATGACTTGTTGAAATGTGCATAGCTAACAGCAGAGATTCTCTCAGCCGACAGGCTGCTTGTCTATTATTATTTCAAATAATTTTTCAAGCTGACTGACATGAAAAGCTGGCATATTTTGTTAATGTGCAGATTCTTGTAAAAACACTTTTCCGATAATTTCACTTTTAGAAAAACTACTAACAAAAAAAAACAGTTGACAAAATGACCTTCATTAATCACTTCGCACATTGCCACATCTGTTACCTTGTAATTTATTCATTACGTACATTTTTACCAACAACTGTGATGAAAAGTGATTTCTACATTTCAGTGAATACTAAAATGGCTTGTACTGGACTGCACAGATTTATGGAATATATACTGGTTCTTTAACTTCATCATATTAGAAATAACTAGATGGCCACCCTTTTTTTTCTATTCTATATAAATGTCTCCCACGTTTGATGTATTATTAAATATTTACAATTGAACATAACATTTTCCTCTGGTGACTTGTACATGTATTCTAAACTTGGTCACATCGGTTGACCTTGATGTTGCCTTTTGTATCAGTCTTTCTGGTCATCTAATAAATGGTCATTCTGGTCATCTAATAAATGGTCATTCTGGTCATCTAATAAATGGTCATTCTGGTCATCTAATAAATGGTCATTCTGGTCATCTAATAAATGGTCATTCTGGTCATCAATAAATGGTCATTCTGGTCATCTAATAAATGGTCATTCTGGTCATCTAATAAATGGTCATTCTGGTCATCTAATAAATGATCATTCTGGTCATCTAATAAATGGTCAATCTGGTCAACTAATAAATGCTCAATCAGGTCAACTAATAAATGGTCATTCTGGTCATCTAATAAATGGTCATCTATATGAAAGTCTGTAACTGAATATGTAATGAACTGTTTCCGATTCTGGCCAAACAACCACCAAAGGATGTTCACTGTGTGTGAGTGGATTTACATATCTGCCAACTATGGAAATGTATGGATATATTCAAACAGTTTTCAAAATACTAGTTATGACTTGTATTGTATAGGGAGAAGTTGCGTTACATGCAAAATCACAAACTGGAATTTGCCCAATGTGGATTAATTGGGTTACAATGTATAATATAATTATATTGGGTTGTATTGTTTCCCCCAAAAGGTTTACATACTGTTGACTAAAATTAATAATTGTAGGCAGATTTTTGACTCAGAAAATGTTCACTGCTATATGCACTAAAATATGCGCACATACTACCTTCTACAGCATCGTTTTTTTTATGCAAAGCATGGTACACTATAGTCTTAGAAGCCAAGGATGTAATACAAAAATACCTTTGATTATTATTCTGGTCCGAAATATTCAGATGTCATAAGTTCAAAACATTTTCAGATTTGTACTAAAAATAGTAACAATGCTGTCAGTAATTGAAAATAATGTTACAAGTCAGGTTGACCCATTGTATCTCTCATCACCAACAAATATTTGACTTGGTGTGTTATTGGAATATAGATATGTTTTGATATTGATATCCACATATTGGCCATTGTTAGTCTAGTTATGTATAGCTTTTCATTTTTTTACCTTGCCCGTACCATCAAAGATGAAAGAGAAAGGTATATTAAGGGAAAAATTTTGTCCGGCGTTGTTGTTGTTGTTGTTGTCGTTGTCGTCGTCGTTAATAATTGTTATTGTGTGCATAATAACTTTACTAATTCTATTCCAAACTTCATCAAACTTGGTCACCTTATTCATCAGTATAAAGTCTTCCCTGAGTTTGAACAACAGATGTCCTGTATGAAAATATCATGCAAAAATTGAGAAAATCTGATAAAATATTTTGACTGTTTCTACTTGACTGATCACTGGTGATACACATCAAAGGTCACTGATCTCAGTGGAAATATGCATTGTTGTATGTGTTCAATGAAGCAAATGATTTATCTTGTAATAATATCCTTGGTAATGTATCTCAGAATCCCATACTGGGTTTCAAAACCAACTCATGGAGAGATTGCACAGTCTGATACACATTTGCAAACCTACCAATAAAATCTTTACAGAAAACAAGATGTCAGAAAATCAATATAAGCACTTCTATGAACTGGGTGCCAAACTTTGATCAATATCTGAAGCTAATAGAAAATCTGTTTAGTTCAAAGTTATCAAATCAAAAACAATACATAAAAAATACATAAAAAGCAAAACATTTCATCCACATTTTAAAAAGAAAATTGTTCTAAAATATATGTATTCTGTATTTGACAAACAGTTCATTTGACAAATGAAAACTCACAGGAATATGTTTCAGCTATTAGAACAGAATGATAGAGTTTTTATAATACTGGTTTAAAAACGCACCTCAAAGATTGCAGTGTTTGAAGATGTAGATTTTCAGGAGGCAACAGTACTGTTGACTTCTCCTTCCACTGGACACCAACTAACTATTTAAGTTGATTTGCATACAAAGCAGAGCTTGCAACATGATAGCTATTCATAAAGGGTGTTTTTCTTTTTACTTTTCATATAATACAGTCGTAGTCACACAATGAGGCAGTTCATATTTGTCTCAGTGAATCATTAATTTTTGACAGACACCTGTACAAAATACTTGGATAAAAGCCAGCTAAGATTTTCTGTTATCTTGCATGTTTTATGAATCTATTCACGTCTAAATGCAGCACTTTTTTTTTTGCGATGAGGCATTTGTTTTTATACTAAAATATCTGAATTACTTTGAATAAAGCTGGAAATTATGTCCCTTAAAATAATTAAACAAATAAGGCACCAATGTTTTTGTAAGATATTTACATCTTTAAAGGACATTCAGTAGACTGATTCCCCACTGTTGGTTCAACCCCAAAACTTGTTTGTACTCAAAATTAATTATGACAATGCATATTTATATTGAAACAAAATATGTTAAAGGGAATTATATTATATAACAAAGGGCAAGGTCACCAGAGTTCAACTATGTTTTCAGTAATGAACACAGCAAATATTTGACTTGGTGTGTTATTGGAATATAGATATGTTTTGATATTGATATCCACATATTGGCCATTGTTAGTCTAGTTATGTATAGCTTTTCATTTTTTTTCAGTAATGAACACATAGTGGCCGGCTAGAAAATTTCAATATGGCTGCCACTTCACATACTGTATTTATACTGTTTTAAAGTTTAGTTTTGTGTATATACAAATTGTAGAAACTCTTTAAAAAAGCTGCTATGTAGCATGTAGCATGATGAATTAAACAGTAAATGTAGAGTACAACGGAAGTATGTTTGAATTAAATATTTGCAGTGTTTGTTAGCAACAGATGTGTCACATGTTGGTCTTATGATCATCACATTTTGCTTATTATATTTCCTTTTTTACATTCAATCCTTCCGGTACATTTGTGCATATGTCACGAGACAAATAAAAAAAAAATCAATTCTAAAAATATGCATACATGTATGTATTTATGTCACGATACACGTCACCACTATACATGTAAATAAAAACACTCCCACACTTCCATCCCACGCTGTCAGCTTTTTCACTACTTTCACAATTGAATAGTAAACAAACATTTCTTACCTAAATATTTTTCTTTAAAATATTATGACTATTGTTTATGCTGGCATTTGTCTAGTTGTTTCTGATCTGATGTCTGCATGTTTGTCATATCTGTGATGATATTCTATGTTACATTTGAACACCATCAATTTTATTGTCTTATTTTTCAGTGCAAAGTTTTTCACATTTTTCTGTATTTTTTCTAATTTTTGACCAAATAAATTGTTTGAAAAAATATGAAAACAAGTTCATTTTGTGAAAGATAACACAAGTTGATGTTCACGCGGTAAGTGTGAAATTGGAAACAAGACTGTGTTTCTAAACATACTAAAAAAAAACAATTGTCAAAATTTACAATTGCATCATTATTTTCATATTAATTTCAAAATAATATTGACAAGCTACCTCAAAATATGGTCTTCCCACGCATTTGTATTGAAGTATCACCTGACATATATTGTGAGTACATAGTCTTTTCTCTTCATTTTAGTACACTCAAATAATGTTCAATTTCTAATTTGTTAATAAAAATTTAGAATTTACTGGAAAAGCATAATGGGTGAGAGGACAGTTTAAATTCATTTCCTGATGCCAGATATAAATACCATATTTTTAGCTCCGCTGTCGACTTTGTCGAGCGGAGCTTATCATATGAGTGATTGTCCGTCGTCGTCGTCCGTCGTCGTCGTCCGTGTCAATGTTTTACTTTTTCGACTTCTTCTTGAAAACTACAAGCCTGAATGCTTTGATACTCGGTGTATATGTACCTTGGGTAGACCTCTCTTAGGTTTGTTCATTTCATGTTGATATCTTCAATTCTCTAATTTTGGTGAATATTTTTGTCATTTTTGGTAAAAAGTGATATTTTCGACTTCTTGTTAAAAATCAATAGTTCAATTGCTTTGATATTACATATATAGATACTACATGTAGACCTTTCTCAGATTTGTTCATTTTGTGATGATATTTTCAGTTCTCTAATTTTGGTGAATATTTTTGCCATTTTTGGTAAAAAGTGATATTTTCGACTTCTTGTTGAAAACTGTAAGTCCGATTGCTTTGATATTACATATATAGGTACTACATGTGGAACTCTCTCAGATTTGTTCATTTTGTGATGATATCTTCAATTCTCTAATTAATTTATTTTGGTGAATATTTTTGTAATTTTTGGTAAAAAGTGATATTTTCGACTTGTTAAAAACTGTAAGTCCGATTGCTTTGATACTATTCATATTGTTCATTTTCTAATGATGTCTTCAGTTCTTTAATTGAAATGTGCATTGCTAACAGCGGAGCTATCTCAGCCGATAGGCTGCTTGTTAAAAATATTTTGGTTTCCAAAATTTGTTAGTGTTTGAGTTTTTCATGGAATTATCATGTCTGCAATTTGTTTTCATTTGTTTTAAAATTGGATCAGAAACTGATTATAATAGTTGATTCAAGGGTTTGATTGTCATATAATCATTGTGTCGACGGTCAACATAGATTTGCATAACAAATATTATATTTTACTGCTGTGTGTATTAAGGTCAGTTTGATTTAGGGGAATAAAAAAAGGAAATATCTGATCATATTAAACATATGCATACATAAAGGTCATAAAGGTCAGCTCTTTTCACATTGAGAGAAATTAAACATTTGTATTATTCATTTTGGATATTATTTCATCATACATTTGGGTGTTTCATTAGAATTAAATTAACACTATGGTTACCTTGGTGATGTTAAACTGCGTGTGGTTTCCCACATGGGTGATTACACTTGCATGCAGTCTCTTGTTTGTTTTTTGGTTTTACATTCTTTCAAGATGGATGTGAATGGCAGACAAGTGATTGCTTGCACACTAACAAAAATGAGCATTACAACTGTCGTATTGCTGAGGACTCTGGAATGCATTCGCCTTGTATGTGCGTATAGAAAAAGTTTGTAGTCCAGGCAGGAAGGCACAATTTGAAAAGTTAGGAACTTTCTGCATTTGGTGGGCTCACTCATAAAAACATTGTGATCAGAAGTGTATGCATCTCTCATTGGTATTCTCAAAGCAATTCATAGCCTAGTATCTTTAGTGCACCTTCAACACTGTCTCGCAAATGCTATCGTAGAAAAAAATCTCAAAGAATATTGTAAAGTGTGCAAAATTCAGTTTCAGCATGGTTTCTAATAAACTATTATGATTTTAACCATAATGCTGATTGGTGGAATATTAATGAGTCTGTTAACCATCGTCCCACGCACTGGACCCTAGACTGGTGATAATCAGCAACTGTGTCAAACAAGGATGTCTACAAGAAATCAGGCTTTCACCGTAACCCAGTTTTCATCATTTATACATGTACAATAATATTTTATTTTATTGAACCACCCCCCCCCCCCCCAAAAAAAAACGACACTGTATATGCAAGTCTACTATAATATGATTGAATGCTATATAATGGTGCATATTGTTGTAGCGAATCTGAGAAATAACGTACTTCTCAATTGTCTTAAATTTTGGAGCTACAGTGTATATGATTATTAGATAATGGCAGCATTATTTTTTTAAAACTACTTATATGTGTGACTTTCACCATGGTGACTAGGAATGGAACTAAAGTATTATTGCACTATGTATTGTTTATGCATGTGGATCATTCAATTAAAATGAGATCAAAATACAGCTTAACACAATCATAGGAATTGCAGAGTTGATTTCACCGGTACTGTGGACGATGCTTCTCTAGATGCTAGCATTCTTCCAGTGGGCCTTCCTATCTATCTGGCCTCTTTACAAGGTACCTAGTCAGAACATTAGGAATTAGGAGACAGACCAGAGGGTTCTTGAAATCAGGGATCAGAAGAAAGACCAGAGGTTGCCTGAAATCGGGGATCAGGAGAAAGACCAGAGCTTTCTTGCAATCGGGGATCAGAAGAAAGACCATAGCTTTCCTGAAATCAGGGATCAGAAGACACTCCACAGGTTGCTTGAAATCAGGGATCAGAAGACACTCCACAGGTTGCTTGAAATCAGGGATCAGGAGACACTCCACAGGTTGCTTGAAATCAGGGATCAGAAGACACTCCACAGGTTGCTTGAAATCAGGGATCAGAAGACACTCCACAGGTTGCTTGAAATCAGGGATCAGGAGACAGGCGTGAGCTTACCTGCAATCAGGGACCTGAAGAAAGACCAGAGCTTTCCTGAAATCAGGGATCAGGAGACACACCACAGGTTGCCTGAAATCAGGAATCAGGAGACAGACCAGATGTTACCTGCAATCAGGGATCAGAAGAAAGACCAGAGGTCGCCTGAAATCTGGGATTAGAATATTAGAATATGAACCCTGAAATCAGGGATTAGGAAAAGAACCGAAGTTCTGACATCTAAGATTAGGAGATGCCTGAAAGCTACAACCCCTTTTAACCTTTTGCATGTAGTGGTGATATTCAGTTTGTTTATATCATTGACATATACCTTAGAATAGAATAGTGTTTGGTGTATTCAGTTGATAATGATTTAAACAGTCTTCCAAAATACTGCAGTGACTCCTTGTCTATAAGCCTCCATGTTTTTTTAGTAATAGAAAGCAAAGTTTATAATATAATAAGAATTAAAAACCACTAGTTTTGTCTCAATAACCCCCCCATTTAATCTACAGAAGGTTTAAGAAAGCAACAGCTACAGTAAAATAAAATATGTTACATGTGAAAACCATGTTACATGTCAAGTTGAAATATTATTAACCAATCCTAAATGTACTTTATATTTTACATGGTTTGTTGTGGCAGGCAAACTGTAGGACTTGAAGCTCTTTTGAGATTTAAAGAGCTTTTAGTTTAAAGTAAGCGTTCAAGTACCAAATCTACAAAGTAAGCTGTCCGCTTGAAATACCACAGTTGGTGTCAGTTTCATCTTGCAATTTAAAATACAATGAACTGTAGGAATAAAGAAACCTTTTGAATTATTTCAGGTTGTCTGGCCTCATGAGGCTCAGTTTATTTAATATATAACACGGTAATTTGCTATTTATATCGCCAATAATTGTGTCATTAAAGCATGACTTATTACTTATCTTAAGGTAATTGAAAATTATAGAAATTGTGTCGTAGGTTTCATGTAATACAATGTATACATGGTTGGCCCAGAGAATTGTCATTGTGTCAGGCTATGCAATTGGTCAAATCTATTTATAATGTGTCATGCCGTGAAAGGCAAATATTAAATGTTTTTCAACTTGTACATCACATTTTCTTTTTTGTGTTTGTCAGGTTTTAGTAAAATTTAGTTTCAATGAAAATAAAAACACAAATTCAATCAAATTTTTAAATTAAAAACCAGTGCATTGAATTTTTTAAACTGATATCATTTACAGTTCCTGGTTGCCATATTAAAACTTGCCATCTCATCTGATAATTACTGTTACAGTAATTAGTGTATGCCAGGAATTTTTGGATTTGACAATGGCTTTTTTGAGGTCACCGATTTTCTGCAAATTTTTTTGACTCGCAAAAGGTTTGTTTGTAGGTGAGAGTGTGCTCATCGCGTTCTGCTGACTTATTACTTTATTTTTTATTACATGTGCTTTTTACTTGAATAGTGTCATTGAACATGTAAAACGGTCTACAGCCACTAATGTGTTAGCTGCTTCAGAGTACATTGCTATTACAGTACGTCTCATTGTATAGATTGGCAATCTAAACCAACCTTTGCAATCAGCCTTCAGCGCTGTACAAAAACAAAATCGACAGGATGACTTTTGTCTGTTTTTCGGTTTTTCTAATCTCCATGATATTTACAGCTCCGCTGTCGACAATCATATTACCAATTGTTCGTCGTCGTCATTTACTTCACAATTTCAACTTCTTCTTCAAAACCACAAGTCAGAATGTTTTCGAATTTGATATGCAAGTACCTTGGATGGTTGTTTTCTCAGATTTGTTCATTTCATGTCAAAATCTCAAATTCTCTATTTTTGGTGAATATTTTTGGTAAAAAGTGATATTTTCGACTTCTTGTTAAAAACCGCAAGTCAGATTGCTTTAATACTACATATATAGGTACTACATGTGGAACTCTCTCATATTTGTTCATTTTTGGTGAATATTTTTGTCATATTTGTTCATTTTTGGTGAATATTTTTGTCATTTTTGGTAAAAAGTGATATTTTCGACTTGTTAAAAACCGTCTGATTGTTTTGATACTATATATATATATAGGTACTACAGGAAGACCTCTCTCAGATTTGTTCATTTCCTGATGATATCTTCAATTATCTAATTTTAATGAAAATTTTTGTCATTTTTGGTAAAAAGTGACATTTTTGAATTCTTGTTGAAAGTCCGATTGCTATACAATACTATACATATTGTTTATTTTCTAATGATATCTTCAGTTCTTTAATTTAAATGTGCCTTGCTAACAGAAGCTATCTCAGCCGACAGACTGCTTGTTTTGCTCTATCTCCATATCCAAATCTCTACTATGTCATTTTGTAAATTTCAAACTTTATAAACATATTGACATGTATTAGTTTCTCATGGATTTCTTAATCTTTTCAATTTATTCTAATTTGTTCTTTTTTCCTAAAGCAATAATTTTTATTCCAACCTTTAAGTGCAGTCAGCATTATTGTAATAATGATTATGACTGATACTGTGATTTTTGTGCAGAATGGATTAAACTATAAATTACTCTGTTTTAGACTTTTAACAACATATTTAGTCTGTCAATGTAGAACCAACTTTACTATGACATACCACACACCAACAACAACAACTGGTTTATTTCATGGTATTAAATGTTTGACAACATGTTATCACAACTATTGACTAATATTACATAACTTCAACTCTGGGCTAATAATAACCGTGAGGTCAAAAGTTAGGCATTTATGAAGTTGGTTCTCAGTATATCAGTTTTTGAAAAAAGTATTGCCTCCCCTCTGATTCTGAAGTATTTCATTACACATCCTGATTTCCGATTTGTTGACAAATGCCGGGCTCTTATTATTGCTTGGAATGTATTTCCTGGTTTTACTCATTTAGATTCTTTCTATACTATTTCCTTCGGTCTTATAATTTCCAGACATAGTATATAGTATGTGGTTTTACTAACTTGGCACACGTAACAACTAAGAACTCTTCTTGAAAGTGATATTATAGTTGCTCATTTGTAATTAGGCGCAGAAGACCCCTGAAATCAGTTGCTATAGCAACATGTCATCCTGAAGCTAGCCTGAACTGGTACCTATACAATTACCAAATGAAAAATAATTGTCATTGTTGTAATGAAAGCTACTCGAGGCCATTTGCTTGTATTTTACTTGACACTTTTTAATTTGAATTTCAAACAATGTAAGGCTTTTATGATGCATTCAGAGGTCAGTGGTCATTGGGTTTCCTACTAAAGGCCGTCTTCAATATTATACAAAGTCACAATGCTTACTTTGCATGGAATAACATCAGATTAGCTGACATCATAAATTTGACTTGCTTGGTGGGTTGGACAAGACTGAACTAGTCAGGTGACAATAGTAAGCAATGAAGATACTTTCAATCCTGATGAGAAAGTTCAATGCTAGGTTGTCAGTGGAACAACAAATCTAATTATATATTAAAATTTGACAGTGGATGGGATGGCATTTAATTTCAGGAAAACATAACAAGTCCATTCTGTATTTGCTTAATTCAATTTGTCAGATGAATCTGAAAAATATAATCCTAATGTTACACTGTATCTCTGCCAGTTTGTTTATTCGGCTGTACAGTTTGGGAATTTGGTAGTATTGGCTACTTTGGCTATAACTATAGTAGCCCTGTTTGCTTACCATCAATGCAAACCCATATTGTCATGTGACTGTTCACGATATTGTTGGTGTGTTAATTAATCATTCTGGGAGAGGTATATGTGGCTGAGCAATTTGGTTGTTTATAGTGGGTGTTAGAGGCTACGATATCTTCTTGGTCTCTTTCTTGCAAATGAGGAACAACATTCACAAGATTAAAGAATAATTTGGTCATTAGAAAGAAATTTACCTATTGCTCATTCATTATGTGATTTCCTGTTGTTGTATTGGGAGATGGTTTTAAGGTTTTTAAGGTGAGAGACTTATAATGAAATGTAATATGTATCAGTCAATTCCTGATAACATGTTTTTGATATCCAATGTGTGCCCCAGAGAATGTGTGATCCATGCAGAATATTTCAGAGCTCACTGGAGCTGATCTGCCTTAAATCCAAAGATTGTTCCCAAGGGAACAGCCTTGTGGACCCACTGCACTGGGGCATGGCAGAATTGACAGCATCAAGCTCCCGTGATCCCAATGGAAATCAGTTTGTACAATCAAATGTTGCGTGTTAGGCAACTCGACAAAGTAATTACAGACTTTGTCATCCAATTAATTTTATTGTACGTCCCTACTGGCTTCTTGATGGTGTTTAATCGAGTGTCGGCATTATTGTTGTACTAGAAAGAAGTGTTTTAGAATGGGCTTATGAAAAGAAAATTAAATTTGAAGCAGAGTAGTGTTCATTGATGAGAGGTCAGAGTTATATTGACAATTTTGTTTGAGTAATTGAGTAATGGATCAGAGATGATGAGCAAATAGGTTTACTACATTACTAAAATGTAAATGTATGGTTTGAGGTGGGGCATGCTAATGTGTACAGTAGATGATGTGACAGGTATGTATGGCGTGATCTGGGGCATACCAATGTGTACAGTAGATGATGTGACAGGTATGTAAGGCTTGATCTGGGGCATACCAATGTGTACAGTAGATGATGTGACAGGTATGTATGGCTTGAGGTGGGACATGCTAATGTGTACAGTAGATGATGTGACAGGTATGTATGGCTTGAGGTGGGGCATGCTAATGTGTACAGTAGATGATGTGACAGGTATGTATGGCTTGAGGTGGGGCATGCTAATGTGTACAGTAGATGATGTGACAGGTATGTATGGCTTGAGGTGGGGCATGCTAATGTGTACAGTAGATGATGTGACAGGTATGTATGGCTTGAGGTGGGACATGCTAATGTGTACAGTAGATGATGTGACAGGTATGTATGGCTTGAGGTGGGGCATGCTAATGTGTACAGTAGATGATGTGACAGGTATGTATGGCTTGATCTGGGGCATGCTTATGTGTACAGTAGATGATGTGACAGGTATGTATGGCTTGAGGTTGGGCATGCTAATGTGTACAGTAGATGATGTGACAGGTATGTATGGCTTGAGGTGGGGCATACCAATGTGTACAGTAGATGATGTGACAGGTATGTATGGCTTGAGGTGGGACATGCTAATGTGTACAGTAGATGATGTGACAGGTATGTATGGCTTGAGGTGGGGCATGCTAATGTGTACAGTAGATGATGTGACAGGTATGTATGGCTTGAGGTGGGGCATGCTAATGTGTACAGTAGATGATGTGACAGGTATGTATGGCTTGAGGTGGGACATGCTAATGTGTACAGTAGATGATGTGACAGGTATGTATGGCTTGAGGTTGGGCATGCTAATGTGTACAGTAGATGATGTGACAGGTATGTATGGCTTGAGGTTGGGCATACTAATGTGTACAGTAGATGATGTGACAGGTATGTATGGCTTGAGGTTGGGCATGCTAATGTGTACAGTAGATCATGTGACTTGTATGTGTGACTTGAGGTAGGACATGCTAATGTGTACAGTAGATCATGTGACAGGTATGTATGGCTTGATGTGGGGCATGCTAATGTGTACAGTAGATGATGTGACAGGCATGTATGACTTGAGGTGGGGCATGCTAATGTGTACAGTAGATGATGTGACAGGTATGTATGGCTTGATCTGGGGCATACCAATGTGTACAGTAGATGATGTGACAGGTCTGTATGGCTTGATGTGGGGCATGCTAATGTGTACAGTAGATGATGTGACAGGTATGTATGGCTTGAGGTGGGGCATGCTAATGTGTACAGTAGATGATGTGACAGGTATGTATGGCTTGAGGTGGGGCATGCTAATGTGTACAGTAGATGATGTGACAGGTATGTATGGCTTGAGGTGGGACATGCTAATGTGTACAGTAGATGATGTGACAGGTATGTAAGGCTTGATCTGGGGCATACCAATGTGTACAGTAGATGATGTGACAGGTATGTATGGCTTGAGGTGGGACATGCTAATGTGTACAGTAGATGATGTGACAGGTATGTATGGCTTGAGGTGGGGCATGCTAATGTGTACAGTAGATGATGTGACAGGTATGTATGGCTTGAGGTGGGGCATGCTAATGTGTACAGTAGATGATGTGACAGGTATGTATGGCTTGAGGTGGGACATGCTAATGTGTACAGTAGATGATGTGACAGGTATGTATGGCTTGAGGTGGGGCATGCTAATGTGTACAGTAGATGATGTGACAGGTATGTATGGCTTGAGGTGGGGCATGCTTATGTGTACAGTAGATCATGTGACAGGTATGTTTGGCTTGAGGTGGGGCATGCTAATGTGTACAGTAGATGATGTGACAGGTATGTATGGCTTGAGGTGGGCATGCTTATGTGTACATTAGATGATGTGACAGGTATGTTTGGCTTGAGGTGGGGCATACTAATGTGTACAGTAGATGATGTGACAGGTATGTATGGCTTGAGGTTGGGCATGCTAATTTGTACAGTAGATGATGTGACAGGCATGTATGGCTTGAGGTTGGGCATGCTAATGTGTACAGTAGATGATGTGACAGGTATGTATGGCTTGAGGTTGGGCATGCTAATGTGTACAGTAGATGATGTGACAGGTATGTATGGCTTGAGGTGGGGCATGCTAATGTGTACAGTAGATGATGTGACAGGTATGTATGGCTTGAGGTGGGGCATGCTAATGTGTACAGTAGATGATGTGACAGGTATGTATGGCTTGAGGTGGGACATGCTAATGTGTACAGTAGATGATGTGACAGGTATGTAAGGCTTGATCTGGGGCATACCAATGTGTACAGTAGATGATGTGACAGGTATGTATGGCTTGAGGTGGGACATGCTAATGTGTACAGTAGATGATGTGACAGGTATGTATGGCTTGAGGTGGGGCATGCTAATGTGTACAGTAGATGATGTGACAGGTATGTATGGCTTGAGGTGGGGCATGCTAATGTGTACAGTAGATGATGTGACAGGTATGTATGGCTTGAGGTGGGACATGCTAATGTGTACAGTAGATGATGTGACAGGTATGTATGGCTTGAGGTGGGGCATGCTAATGTGTACAGTAGATGATGTGACAGGTATGTATGGCTTGAGGTGGGGCATGCTTATGTGTACAGTAGATCATGTGACAGGTATGTTTGGCTTGAGGTGGGGCATGCTAATGTGTACAGTAGATGATGTGACAGGTATGTATGGCTTGAGGTGGGCATGCTTATGTGTACATTAGATGATGTGACAGGTATGTTTGGCTTGAGGTGGGGCATACTAATGTGTACAGTAGATGATGTGACAGGTATGTATGGCTTGAGGTTGGGCATGCTAATTTGTACAGTAGATGATGTGACAGGCATGTATGGCTTGAGGTTGGGCATGCTAATGTGTACAGTAGATGATGTGACAGGTATGTATGGCTTGAGGTTGGGCATACTAATGTGTACAGTAGATGATGTGACAGGTATGTATGGCTTGAGGTTGGGCATGCTAATGTGTACAGTAGATGATGTGACAGGTATGTTTGGCTTGAGGTTGGGCATGCTAATGTGTACAGTAGATGATGTGACAGGTATGTTTGGCTTGAGATTGGGCATGCTAATGTGTACAGTAGATGATGTGACAGGCATGTATGGCTTGAGGTTGGGCATGCTAATGTGTACAGTAGATGATGTGACAGGTATGTATGGCTTGAGGTTGGGCATACTAATGTGTACAGTAGATGATGTGACAGGTATGTATGGCTTGAGGTTGGGCATGCTAATGTGTACAGTAGATCATGTGACAGGTATGTATGACTTGAGGTGGGGCATGCTTATGTGTACAGTAGATGATGTGACAGGTATGTGTGACTTGAGGTGGGACATGCTAATGTGTACAGTAGATCATGTGACAGGTATGTATGACTTGAGGTGGGACATGCTAATGTGTACAGTAGATGATGTGACAGGTATGTATGACTTGAGGTGGGACATGCTAATGTATACAGTAGATGATGTAACAGGTATGTATGGCTTGAGGTGGGGCATGCTAATGTGTACAGTAGATGATGTGACAGGTATGTATGGCTTGAGGTGGGGCATGCTAATGTGTACAGTAGATGATGTAACAGGTATGTATGGCTTGAGGTGGGGCATGCTAATGTGTACAGTAGATGATGTGACAGGTATGTATGGCTTGAGGTGGGGCATGCTAATGTGTACAGTAGATGATGTGACAGGTATGTAAGGCTTGATCTGGGGCATAGCAATGTGTACAGTAGATGATGTGACAGGTCTGTATGGCTTGATGTGGGGCATGCTAATGTGTACAGTAGATGATGTGACAGGTATGTAAGGCTTGATCTGGGGCATACCAATGTGTACAGTAGATGATGTGACAGGTATGTATGGCTTGAGGTGGGACATGCTAATGTGTACAGTAGATGATGTGACAGGTATGTATGGCTTGAGGTGGGGCATGCTAATGTATACAGTAGATGATGTGACAGGTATGTATGGCTTGAGGTGGGGCATGCTAATGTGTACAGTAGATGATGTGACAGGTATGTATGGCTTGAGGTGGGACATGCTAATGTGTA